>NW_021163061.1:1200000-1595499 GCF_004324835.1 Dendronephthya gigantea | reverse complement strand
GCAAGCGTAGCAGTCGTAGCAAGCGTTGCAAGCGTAGCAAGCGTAGCAGTCCTAGCGGGCGTAGCAAGCCTAGCAAGCATAGCAGTCGTAGCAAGCATAGCAAGCCTAGCAGTCGTAGCAAGCGTAGCAAGCCTAGCAAGCGTAGCAGTCGGTGCAAGCGTAGCAGTCGTAGAAAGCGTAGCAAGCGTAGCAGTCGTGGCAAGCGTAGCAGTCGAAGCAAGCGTAGCAATCGTAGCAAGCTTTTCAAGCGTAGCAAGCGTAGCAGTCGTAGCAAGCGTAGCAAGCGTAGCAGTCGTAGAAGTCGTAGCAGTCGTAGCAGTCGTAGCAGTCGTAGCAGTCGTAGCAAGCGTAAGCATAGGCAAGCGTAGCAAGCGTAACAAGCGTAGCAGCTGTAGCAATCGTAGCAAGCGTAGCAGTCGTAGCAAGCGTAGCAAGCGTAGCAGTCGTAGCAAGCGTAGCAAGCGTAGCAAGCGTAGCAAGCGTAGCAAGCGTAGCAAGCGTAGCAGTCGTAGCAAGCGTAGCAAGCGTAGCAGTCGTAGCAAGCGTAGCAGTGGTAGCAAGCGTAGCAGTCGTAGCAAGCGTAGCAGTCGTAGCAAGCGTAGCAAGCGTAGCAAGCGTAGCACACGTAGCAGTCTTAGCAAGCCTAGCAAGCGTATCAGTCTTAGCAAGCCTAGCAAGCGTATCAGTCGTAGCAAGCGTAGCAAGCGTAGCAAGCGTAGCAGTCGTAGCAAGCGTAGCAGTCGTAGCAAACGTAGCAGTGGTAGCAAGAGTAGCTGTCGTAGCAAGAGTAGCAGTCGTAGCAAGAGTAGCAGTCGTAGCAAGCGTAGCAGGCGTAGCAAGCGTAGCAGTCGTAGCAAGCGTAGCAGTCGTAGCAAGTGTAGCAAGCGTAGCAGTCGTAGCAAGCGTAGCAAGGGTAGCAGTCGTAGCAAGCGTAGCAAGGGTAGCAGTCGTAGCAAGCGTAGCAAGCGTAGCAGTCGTAGCAAGCGTAGCAAGGGTAGCAGTCGTAGCAAGCGTACCAAGCGTAGCATTCGTAGCAAGCGTAGCAGTCGTAGCAAGCGTAGCAGTCGTAGCAAGCGTAGCAGTCGTAGCAAGCGTAGCAGTCGTAGCAAGCGTAGCAAGCGTAGCAGTCGTAGCAGTCGTAGCAGTCGTAATAGTCGTAGCAGTCGTAGCAGTCGTAGCAAGCGTAGCAGTCGTAGCAAGCGTAGCAGTCGTAGCAAGCGTAGCAGTGGTAGCAAGAGTAGCTGTCGTAGCAAGAGTAGCAGTCGTAGCAAGAGTAGCAGTCGTAGCAAGCGTAGCAGGCGTAGCAAGCGTAGCAGTCGTAGCAAGCGTAGCAGTCGTAGCAAGCGTAGCAAGGGTAGCAGTCGTAGCACGCGTAGCAAGGGTAGCAGTCGTAGCAAGCGTAGCAAGCGTAGCAAGCGTAGCAAGCGTAGCAGTCGTAGCAAGCGTAGCAGTCGTAGCAAGCGTAGCAGTCGTAGCAAGCGTAGCAGTCGTAGCAAGCGTAGCAGTCGTAGCAAGCGTAGCAGTCGTAGCAAGCGTAGCAAGCGTAGCAAGCGTAGCAGTCGTAGCAGTCGTAGCAGTCGTAGCAGTCGTAGCAGTCGTAGCAGTCGTAGCAGTCGTAGCAAGCGTAGCAAGCGTAGCAGTCGTAGCAAGCGTAGCAGTCGTAGCAAGCGTAGCAAGCGTAGCAAGCGTAGCAAGCGTAGCAAGCGTAGCAGGTGTAGCAAGCGTAGCAAGCGTAGCAAGCGTAGCAGTCGTAGCAAGCGTAGCAAGGGTAGCAGTGGTAGCAAGCGTAGCAAGCGTAGCAGTCGTAGCAAGCGTAGCAGTCGTAGCAGTCGTAGCAAGCGTAGCAGTCGTAGCAAGCGTAGCAGGTGTAGCAAGCGTAGCAAGCGTAGCAAGCGTAGCAGTCGTAGCAAGCGTAGCAAGCGTAGCAAGCGTAGCAGTCGTAGCAAGCGTAGCAGTCGTAGCAAGCGTAGCAAGCGTAGCAAGCGTAGCAGGTGTAGCAAGCGTAGCAAGCGTAGCAAGCGTAGCAGTCGTAGCAAGCGTAGCAAGGGTAGCAGTGGTAGCAAGCGTAGCAAGCGTAGCAGTCGTAGCAAGCGTAGCAGTCGTAGCAAGCGTAGCAAGCGTAGCAGTCGTAGCAAGCGTAGCAGTCGTAGCAAGCGTAGCAGTGGTAGCAAGAGTAGCTGTCGTAGCAAGAGTAGCAGTCGTAGCAAGAGTAGCAGTCGTAGCAAGCGTAGCAGTCGTAGCAAGCGTAGCAGTCGTAGCAAGCGTAGCAAGCGTAGCAAGCGTAGCAAGCGTAGCAAGCGTAGCAAGGGTAGCAGTCGTAGCAAGCGTAGCAAGCGTAGCAGTCGTAGCAAGCGTAGCAGTCGTAGCAAGCGTAGCAGTCGTAGCAAGCGTAGCAGTCGTAGCAAGCGTAGCAGTCGTAGCAAGCGTAGCAGTCGTAGCAGTCGTAGCAGTCGTAGCAGTCGTAGCAGTCGTAGCAGTCGTAGCAGTCGTAGCAGTCGTAGCAAGCGTAGCAAGCGTAGCAAGCGTAGCAAGCGTAGCAAGCGTAGCAAGCGTAGCAAGCGTAGCAAGCGTAGCAAGCGTAGCAAGCGTAGCAAGCGTAGCAAGCGTAGCAAGCGTAGCAAGCGTAGCAAGCGTAGCAAGCGTAGCAAGCGTAGCAAGCGTAGCAAGCGTAGCAAGCGTAGCAAGCGTAGCAAGCGTAGCAAGCGTAGCAAGCGTAGCAAGCGTAGCAAGCGTAGCAAGCGTAGCAAGCGTAGCAAGCGTAGCAAGCGTAGCAAGCGTAGCAAGCGTAGCAAGCGTAGCAAGCGTAGCAAGCGTAGCAAGCGTAGCAAGCGTAGCAAGCGTAGCAAGCGTAGCAAGCGTAGCAAGCGTAGCAAGCGTAGCAAGCGTAGCAAGCGTAGCAAGCGTAGCAAGCGTAGCAAGCGTAGCAAGCGTAGCAAGCGTAGCAAGCGTAGCAAGCGTAGCAAGCGTAGCAAGCGTAGCAAGCGTAGCAAGCGTAGCAAGCGTAGCAAGCGTAGCAAGCGTAGCAAGCGTAGCAAGCGTAGCAAGCGTAGCAAGCGTAGCAAGCGTAGCAAGCGTAGCAAGCGTAGCAAGCGTAGCAAGCGTAGCAAGCGTAGCAAGCGTAGCAAGCGTAGCAAGCGTAGCAAGCGTAGCAAGCGTAGCAAGCGTAGCAAGCGTAGCAAGCGTAGCAAGCGTAGCAAGCGTAGCAAGCGTAGCAAGCGTAGCAAGCGTAGCAAGCGTAGCAAGCGTAGCAAGCGTAGCAAGCGTAGCAAGCGTAGCAAGCGTAGCAAGCGTAGCAAGCGTAGCAAGCGTAGCAAGCGTAGCAGCGTAGCAAGCGTAGCAAGCGTAGCAAGCGTAGCAGCAAGCGTAGCAAGCGTAGCAAGCGTAGCAAGCGTAGCAAGCGTAGCAAGCGTAGCAAGCGTAGCAAGCGTAGCAAGCGTAGCAAGCGTAGCAAGCGTAGCAAGCGTAGCAAGCGTAGCAAGCGTAGCAAGCGTAGCAAGCGTAGCAAGCGTAGCAAGCGTAGCAAGCGTAGCAAGCGTAGCAAGCGTAGCAAGCGTAGCAAGCGTAGCAAGCGTAGCAAGCGTAGCAAGCGTAGCAAGCGTAGCAAGCGTAGCAAGCGTAGCAAGCGTAGCAAGCGTAGCAAGCGTAGCAGTCGTAGCAAGCGTAGCAGTCGTAGCAAGCGTAGCAGTCGTAGCAAGCGTAGCAGTCGTAGCAAGCGTAGCAGTCGTAGCAAGCGTAGCAGGGGTAGCAAGCGTAGCTGTCGTAGCAAGAGTAGCAGTCGTAGCAAGAGTAGCAGTCGTAGCAAGCGTAGCAGGCGTAGCAAGCGTAGCAGTCGTAGCAAGCGTAGCAGTCGTAGCAAGCGTAGCAAGCGTAGCAAGCGTAGCAAGCGTAGCAAGCGTAGCAAGCGTAGCAAGCGTAGCAAGCGTAGCAAGCGTAGCAAGCGTAGCAAGCGTAGCAAGCGTAGCAAGCGTAGCAAGCGTAGCAAGCGTAGCAAGCGTAGCAAGCGAGCAAGCGTAGCAAGCGTAGCAAGCGTAAAGCAAGCGTAGCAAGCGTAGCAAGCGTAGCAAGCGTAGCAAGCGTAGCAAGCGTAGCAAGCGTAGCAAGCGTAGCAAGCGTAGCAAGCGCGTAGCAAGCGTAGCAAGCGTAGCAAGCGTAGCAAGCGCAAGCGTAGCAAGCGTAGAGCGTAGCAAGCGTAGCAAGCGTAGCAAGCGTAGCAAGCGTAGCAAGCGTGCAGCAAGCGTAGTGCAAGCGTAGCAAGCGTAGCAAGCGTAGCAAGCGTAGCAAGCGTAGCAAGCGTAGCAAGCGTAGCAAGCGTAGCAAGCGTAGCAAGCGTAGCAAGCGTAGCAAGCGTAGCAAGCGTAGCAAGCGTAGCAAGCGTAGCAAGCGTAGCAAGCGTAGCAAGCGTAGCAAGCGTAGCAAGCGTAGCAAGCGTAGCAAGCGTAGCAAGCGTAGCAAGCGTAGCAAGCGTAGCAAGCTGTGGCAAGCGTAGCAAGCGTAGCAAGCGTAGCAAGCGTAGCAAGCGTAGCAAGTAGCAAGCGTAGCAAGCGTAGCAAGCGTAGCAAGCGTAGCAAGCGTAGCAAGCGTAGCAAGCGTAGCAAGCGTAGCAAGCGTAGCAAGCGTAGCAAGCGTAGCAAGCGTAGCAAGCGTAGCAAGCGTAGCAAGCAGCGTAGCAAGCGTAGCAAGCGTAGCAAGCGTAGCAAGCGTAGCAAGCGTAGCAAGCGTAGCGTAGCAAGCGTAGCAAGCGTAGCAAGCGTAGCAAGCGTAGCAAGCGTAGCAAGCGTAGCAAGCGTAGCAAGCGTAGCAAGCGTAGCAAGCGTAGCAAGCGTAGCAAGCGTAGCAGCGTAGCAAGCGTAGCAAGCGTAGCAAGCGTAGCAAGCGTAGCAAGCGTAGCAAGCGTAGCAAGCGTAGCAAGCGTAGCAAGCGTAGCAAGCGTAGCAAGCGTAGCAAGCGTAGCAAGCGTAGCAAGCGTAGCAAGCGTAGCAAGCGTAGCAAGCGTAGCAAGCGTAGCAAGCGTAGCAAGCGTAGCAAGCGTAGCAAGCGTAGCAAGCGTAGCAAGCGTAGCAAGCGTAGCAGTCGTAGCAAGCGTAGCAGTGGTAGCAAGAGTAGCTGTCGTAGCAAGAGTAGCAGTCGTAGCAAGAGTAGCAGTCGTAGCAAGCGTAGCAGGCGTAGCAAGCGTAGCAAGCGTAGCAGTCGTAGCAAGCGTAGCAAGCGTAGCAGTCGTAGCAAGCGTAGCAAGGGTAGCAGTCGTAGCAAGCGTAGCAAGCGTAGCAGTCGTAGCAAGCGTAGCAAGCGTAGCAAGCGTAGCAAGCGTAGCAAGCGTAGCAAGCGTAGCAAGCGTAGCAAGCGTAGCAAGCGTAGCAAGCGTAGCAAGCGTAGCAAGCGTAGCAAGCGTAGCAAGCGTAGCAAGCGTAGCAAGCGTAGCAAGCGTAGCAAGCGTAGCAAGCGTAGCAAGCGTAGCAAGCGTAGCAGCGTAGCAAGCGTAGCAGCGTAGCAAGCGTAGCAAGCGTAGCAAGCGTAGCAAGCGTAGCAAGCGTAGCAAGCGTAGCGCGTAGCAAGCGTAGCAAGCGTAGCAAGCGTAGCAAGCGTAGCAAGCGTAGCAAGCGTAGCAAGCGTAGCAAGCGTAGCAAGCGTAGCAAGCGTAGCACGTAGCAGCGTAGCAAGCGTAGCAAGCGTAGCAAGCGTAGCCAGCGTAGCAAGCGTAGCAAGCGTAGCAAGCGTAGCAAGCGTAGCAAGCGTAGCAAGCGTAGCAAGCGTAGCAAGCGTAGCAAGCGTAGCAAGCGTAGCAAGCGTAGCAAGCGTAGCAAGCGTAGCAAGCGTAGCAAGCGTAGCAAGCGTAGCAAGCGTAGCAAGCGTAGCAAGCGTAGCAAGCGTAGCAAGCGTAGCAAGCGTAGCAAGCGTGCAAGCGTAGCAAGCGTAGCAAGCGTAAAGAGTACAGCGTAGCAAAGCGTAGCAAGCGTAGCAAGCGTAGCAAGCGTAGCAAGCGTAGCAAGCGTAGCAAGCGTAGCAAGCGTAGCAAGCGTAGCAAGCGTAGCAAGCGTAGCAAGCGTAGCAAGCGTAGCAAGCGTAGCAAGCGTAGCAAGCGTAGCAAGCGTAGCAAGCGTAGCAAGCGTAGCAAGCGTAGCAAGCGTAGCAGGCGTAGCAAGCGTAGCAAGCGTAGCAAGCGTAGCAAGCGTAGCAAGCGTAGCAAGCGTAGCAAGCGTAGCAAGCGTAGCAAGCGTAGCAAGCGTAGCAAGCGTAGCAAGCGTAGCAAGCGTAGCAAGCGTAGCAAGCGTAGCAAGCGTAGCAAGCGTAGCAAGCGTAGCAAGCGTAGCAAGCGTAGCAAGCGTAGCAAGCGTAGCAAGCGTAGCAAGCGTAGCAAGCGTAGCAAGCGTAGCAAGCGTAGCAAGCGTAGCAAGCGTAGCAAGCGTAGCAAGCGTAGCAAGCGTAGCAAGCGTAGCAAGCGTAGCAAGCGTAGCAAGCGTAGCAAGCGTAGCAAGCGTAGCAAGCGTAGCAAGCGTAGCAGTCGTAGTACACTTTCGTTGCTTTAGTTTTATTTTTCAATGTCAGAATTGAACAAGAGCAGCGTGGCCCCTTACCTCCAAAAGCAAGATGGCTGCAGCATGTGCTTGATTCAGGATTTTGGTCGGTTTTCGTCAACTAGACGATGTTATCTATGTTATCACAGTTATAATAAGATTGAGGCTGTTGCTCTGGATCTGAGTAAAGCATTCAATTGTCTTCGACACGAACTTATTTTGGAAAAACTGAAATTCTATGGCTTGGGCGATAAAGCAGTAAACCTTTTGCAAAGTTATCTGTCAAGTCGTAGTCAACGGGTGAAGTTAGGGGAGGCATACTCAAATTAGATGGGTGTGACAGCTGGGGTACTACAATGCAGTATTTTGGGGCCTATGCTGTTTACTGTTTTTATGAACGATTTAGCTTATGCGATCAGGAAAAGTGAGTTGCTGGGCTATGCAGATGATATTGAGATTTATCGAGGGGTGTATCGCTTAAAAATCTCGTACGCCCTGTAGATAAAAAAATTCCCTAAGCTAAAGGCTAAAAAGTCCCTTAGAATTCCATTAAAAATCACTACAAATTCCTAAAAATCCGTAAAAAGATCTTAAAATCCATATAAAGTCACAAGAATACTTTAAAAAAAATTATCACAAAAATTTGTAAAAATCCCTATCGATTTTCGAAATCCGCAAATCTCGCACACTTTTTTTTAGTGATTCGCCCATCGTGATATCTGATATCTTTATTGATTTGATCACAAGGAACTGGCAGAAACTTAAATATACAAGACAATATCCTGAAAAACATGTTGTGTATGTGATTATTCAGTGAAAACAAAACTGTTAACGTTAAATCGCACTCTGTAAACCTCGTGAACATACAAGAAACAGGCGAAATATTTCGCGGAGAAAAAGCGCCCGTGGAATTAGGCCCTTAAGTTTTGCAGCAGTGAGATTTATGTTTGTGACGTCATCTGAAATGTTGCCAGGGAACGCTGACCAAGTTGTCAAGGGCAACTGTCATTTTTGTGACTATTAATACTTTTAATAATAGTAACACATCTATGTAGCGATTAATAGCCGCTATTTTTGAAGTGGTCTATTTATAGCCGTTGAAAAGCTTGACATTTTTTCCCTGACAACTTGGACAGCATCACCTAGTAACATTATTAGAGGATGTCACAATTCACAAACATTGCTTTGAAATACAAAACGTACTCAAAACAATGAAACGAAATAAAACGATTGATGTGTGTATATGTATGTAACATAAAAAAACCAACAGTTTTGCTTTGAAAGCAATCATGAAGTTTGCACGTTTCACAAGTTTTACTTACACACATTACAAGGTTTCACAGTAATATCCTCATTATATACTTCTGCACTTCCTGCCATCATATGCTACCATGCACCTTCCGTCTCATATTACACTCCATATAGATGGTTTGTCATTAATTAAGTGTCATTAATTAAGTGTGATTAACCTTATGCCGTCATGTGATCTTCGTATGGTATATATAGCAGTTATCATATGCTTGCGTTCCCTTTCTCCTTCAACTCTTAGCAAGTTCACTATTTGGCAAGTGGGAAAGTTTGTAGACCTTTCGGCACGTATATAAATATGTCTGACACTGAGGTTAGTAAAGCGAGCAACGAGATTTTTATTTTTCAATAACATTGAGAATATGGTAATTGGTATCCCTATATTAAATGATCTTCGTTTGTATGTAGATTGAAAGTGTTTTAACAATGTTTTGTGTGGCTGGCAACAAAATTACTATGGGAAAAAATTTTCCATGTTTGGGGATTTCTCGCTCAAAATATTTGGGAAGCTAAAGCTGAAAGAAGAAGAAAATTCTGCTGGGCATTGGGTTTGCTGTTGTGGTTCAGCCTCCGAAGATGAGGAAACTACAATCAGGTTTGTGTAGTGTTAAACGATATACATTTCTCCGCACACTGGAGTTTTTTATGCATGGTAAATACGCTCGCGTGCACAATATAGTTTTTCGTGTATAAAAACAAATGGAACTACTGAAGTTGTATATACACATTAGGGCAATATATACGAGCGAAAAAAGTCAGCTGAAATGACGCGTTGTTTAAACGTCACAAACGATTCGAATGAATAGGAAATTTGTTCGCAAACTGCCGCTACAATAAGGCAAAAGTGTAAACCTAGGCCAACATAAGCTTATTGTAAATGGGATTTTTATACGAGTTCTTCGCACTCATTAAAGTACCGGGTGGTTTCTTGTTTTAGTATGAAAATGGTCCTGTTGTGTCCTTGCGCAGACTTGTGCATTTCCATACATACGATATTAGATGTATACGATTAACAGTTACTCAATTGAATAAACTAGACCTAACGAAATGTATTTTAAAATATGCACATCATCGTATATAGCCAGTTTACACAATGAATATAGGCTCTAAACAACCGCGTCATTGTCCATACTAATTTCACAATGCGTTTCCGATGCAGCGGCATGTGTGATAATTAGGGCACATTATCATGGCCTATATAGATACACATAAAATATGTATCGGGATACAAAAGTAATATTTGATAATATACTTTTTTGCTTTGATATTAAATGAAATTATTTTCACACCTTAAGATTAATAAAAAACACAAACAGCGATTAGCAAAGGCGTAAGGAACAGGCTTACAGAAGTAGGAGGTGGAAAAATCTGGCATCGCTAAAATGCCCGCGAAAGTTTTGATCGCCTTTTTCTCGAAAGAAAATTTCGCTCAGTTCTCTATAAAAATTAGTTTTCCAGTGCTCACGTTTTGACCAATTTCTGCCAATTTCTTCTTATTTCCGATGATTAATTATAATGTGCCTGATTTTAAGTACAAACATGTTCTTATAAATAGTTCAGAAGTAGATAGCTTTCAAAGACTACGCGAACGATACAATTGCATGTGCCATCTGGTGATTTTTTCAGACTTATCGTATTGAACGTCAATTGTTTCGACTCGAAGCAACGTTTCATTGACTCATTAAGAGCTGCTTATGGAGAAGGAACGTTCTTATTGGGGCCGCACATGACGTCAGCTGTCGTTCATTCGTACGCCTGCTACCTGAAAGAAGACTTCTCCAACAAGAGAACAAAAGGGTTTTCCATGAAATGCGTTTCATGGGATACCAAGGGAATAAATACTGGATTATTTCCAATGATGTATGTTGTATTACGCTTGTATAAAAATTACCTAGTTGTGCATTTGAAAGAAAAACATAACTATTCTAAAACGAAACAACCAAAACTAGAATATTGAGATCTGTTGATTTCTAAAGTTCGCGTTTAGTTTATATCCTTCTCCAACTGAAAGCATTTTGTTTAGCCCCTGGGAACGTTCTCTTATTAGTTTATTTAATTATTCAATTTCAATTATTACAGGTGCATATTGAGAATGGTAAAGTGTTAGATCCAATTGATCATAAGTATCTAATATTGGACAAGTCTTTAAAAAACCACCAATTGCAAATTAACGAAAGCTTACTGAACGATTACGCAAAGTTGAATCGTTCTGTTGCAAGGTAAAATGCGGTGTTTTGGGCTACGAAACATCTACAGCGCACTACTAGACTTTTTTGGCCAACTATTTTCAAGTATCACTTGGACTACATAAACGATTATACCAAATAATTTTTAATTATATATTCATTTTTTTCTAAGGTTCATACTACTTTTGCAATGCTTGGGCCCTAATATGGACTCATTTTTGCTGGCAACAGCATTCACTGTGGCTCGGTTGCTGAGGAATGCTCTCAATCCTGAAGATGTTTGGAGTAAGTTACTGTTTGAATGAACAGGTAGCTCAATCGCGGAAAGTGAAAGACGTAAATAACTTCACTGTACAGTACTACCATAGACAGTATTAACATTTTGCAATTCTTTCTCATAGTTACCTTGTTTTAACGTCTTCGTCATTTAGAAGAGAGTTCTATTGGCATGATATTCTCCGAAGAAAGGAGCATAGGGAAATCGGAGAGTCTAAATCTCCTTGCTCGGGGTGTTGGAATTCCCAATGGATCGCACGTAATGTTACTAAGTGGTGGAGACTCCCAGACATGTGGGACATCTACGTGAGTTTCACGTTAAAATTATACGTTGGTGTATAAAAAAATTTTTTCGCAAATGTTTGAAAAGCAGACTTCAATTATTTTTAATAGAAAGAAAATGCAAGAGATAGCATCGAGAACGACTGGGGTTAAATGATGAACCCTAAACCAATGTTAACTTCAGCGAGTTTCTGCTGCAAGCACAAGGGCGACTGATGTCTGGATTAAATAAGGTGGGGATGACATCCATCAAGGCCGCCACGTTAATATCGACGAATTCTCCCGAAGTTTTCCGGTAGTACACTTATGCAATTAAATGAATTGTCTTTTAATTCTTAAACTGAAATTACGTTATTAACATTTAGCCTTCGAAATCTGTTTCATTGTAGATTAGTAGGGAGAGTTATTAGGTTTAATTACGTGAGCTGGAACGAGGAACGGAATGAACAAGCCAAGTTTGACGACAAGCAACTGAAGGTTATGCAAGAGTTCATGCAAGAAAACAAGGTATATTTTAGTCTATATGGAAATGTAAACGTTGTGTACTTCAACTTAACCATAAATTATTTTAGGCTACTATACCTTCAAAATCCATGACCAATATATGTCATTGTTATATAGGGTATTTTGCTTGTCTGGGCAATTAAATACCTGGAGTTATAAGCTGAGGTTTTTGAACATGCGCGTGAAATTGTCGAAGAGGTCGTCCAAGCGATCTTCGATGAAAACGACCTGAAGGTGCAGGCAAGGTGGTTGTCTGGTATTGCCGCGGTACTTGTCGCAAATGCTCTGGTATGTGAAACTCAAATAACTCGCAAAAAATAGATCGGACTAGTTTTCAATAATAGAGCTCATTTTTACATGACTTATGTTTCTCATTTTAGTTACGTTTCTCGTGTGGTAACCAAGCGAACACCAAAGATTATGTATTGTTTGCATGCGGCGAGTTATTAAAGGTGCAGACAGTCAGTATACGTTCAACAATGCAAAGGCTAGAAGCTAACATCATTGAAAAGATAGCCAAGGAAAAAGACCCGGTTTGTTTTCTTTCATTTTTCTATTTACATAAAAAAAATTCCGGACAAAATAAAGTATTAAATGGCGCCATATACACAGTGTTCGATTTCCTTGGATATAACATTCACAGATTTTGCTGATCTCTTTTAAGATTCTTTCATGGCTGCACCCTAAAGTTACTGTCAAGAATATCGAAGGGATGAAGGTTCCAGGCATTGAGCTACTGTCAACTGCTTTCTACAGTTTTGTCCATATTTCACATACAGTGAGTAACACGTACAGTGTTGGAGTCTAACACGGTCTTTTGACTGCATTTCACAAAATGTTTGTTGTTTTAATAGGAATTCAAAGAATTGCAAAGTACGCTTGTACTGGAGCCGGGGACAATAGGGATATACTTCGGCAAAAACAGGGAATGCACCTTGTAGCAAATGATTAAAAGGAAACACGTTTGCCAGAAAAGAGCGTACCGAATTCCTCTGGGGAAACTGATGCCATTCACGCAACATATGATAGCGTATGGTAAGAAAGCTTTAAATAAATTTCTATGCAATTCTTTCTGGTTCGAAATTTAGGCGTGTTTTGTATCTTGAATGTAATTGTTGTTCTAACAATATTACTCATTAGCCAGTGGAATTCGGGATGATGCCCCCAATGAGAGTGATCTGGAATAAATCAACAATCTAGCAACAACAATATCGGACGAAGTTTGCAAAAGCTTGGACACTCTCGAAAAACGAGTTGAGGATAAAGTTAGAAGGTATACAGAAATAACAGAATCAATGAGGATTACTATTGAGTATTTCATCAGCATATTAAATGTTTTGAAACCTTTGATAACACATTTGTATAGCATTTAAAAATAGTCAAGTCATGCAATATCGCGAAAATACAACTGCACCTACCGAAAGTGAAGAGGAGCTTGACTTCAGTTTTACAGAGGTATGCTGGCTTACTCAGTTAGGAGATTGTATGAGCAGTTTAACGACTTGTCTAATCTGTGTTTCACGGTGTATCCTTGACTATTCAAATAGAAACTTACACCGAACACAAAGGCTAGATATAACAACCTGACTCCAAGAAAAGGAAACATTTGCTTGGGTATGTCATATTAAATTATCAAAACGAATTACTAACGAGTTTGATGCTTTTGTAGTTTTTTTAATGTTTTAACAATGTTATAAAGTTTTAAGCGTTACAAATTTTTCTGTGACTAATTTACAGGCCATTGAAGTCGCTCAAAAAATAATAAAGAGACCCAAAATAGGTTCGTTTTATTTGACTTATTCAGCTTGCATGCGAATATTTATGCTCGTTACAACAGTTGCGTGCACCTGACTCAATGCAATACCTGTTTCTGCCCGGCATACAATTCATTTACATTATTTTGCTCTTTCCAATTATATTAGATCACAATACAACAGACGTGAGAACTTCCCAAGACAAAATTCCCGATTCAACCCCAATAGCAACTGGCGATCAAAACGTGTGCGAGCAAGCAAATGAAATGCCTGCAAGAGGTAAACGATATACAATGTGTCATGTGTGGTTTGCAGGTACGATTATATAAATTACTGTATATATATAATATATATATATATATATAACATAAATATGTCTATGCCTTTTAACTAATTACAGGTGAATCGCACACCAGAAAGCGATTATTTGCAGAAGGTGCTATTGGCGTTCTTCCTCGGAGTAAGTAAAAGAAATTTTGATTAACAAGTAACCTGCCAACCGGAAGTGACATCATAATTAGAATAAGTGGGCGTGTCTCATCATGCCCACAAAAAATCGGAAGTTGAAAGTTAAAGCGTAAGGAACTAGCGAAATAAGCCCCGCCCACCGGAAATGACGTCATAATTAGATTAAATAGGCGTGTCTGACCACGCCCACAAAAAATCAAAAGTTGAAAGTCAAAGCGTAAGGAAGTAGCGAAATCAGCCCCGCCCACCGGAATTGACGTCAAATTAGATTAAGTGGGCGTGTCTGATCACGCCCACAAAAAATCGGAAGTCATAAGTCAAAGCGTAAAGAAGTAGCGAAATAAGCCCCGCATACCAAAAATGACATATTTATATTAAGTGGGCGTGTCTGATCACGCCCACAAAAAATCGGAAGTTGAAAGTCAAAGCGTAAGGAAGTAGCAAAATAAGCCCGGCCCACAGGAAATGACGTCATAATTAGATTAAGTGGGCGTGTCTGATCGCACCCACAAAAAATTGGAAGTTGAAAGTCAAAGCGTAAGGAAGTAGCAAAATAAGCCCCGTCCACCGGAAGTGACGTAATAATTAGATTAAGTGGGCATTTTCCACCACGCCCACAAGGAGAAAGTCAAAGCGTAAGGAAGTAGCAAAATAAGCCCCGCACACCGGAAGTGACGTCATAATTAGATTAAGTGGGTGTGTCTGACTACGCCTACAAAAAATCGGAAGTTGAAAGTTAAAGCGTAAGGAAGTGGCGAAATAAGCACCGCCCACTGGAAGTGACATCATAATTAGATTAAATAGTCGTGTCTGACCACGCCCACAAAAAATTGAAAGTTAAAAGTCAAAGCGTAAGGAAGTAACGAAATAAGCCCCGTGATGTCATAATTAGATTAAGAGTGTGATCGCGCACACAAAAAATCGGAAGTTGAAAGTCAATGCGTAAGGAAGTAGCGAAATCAGCCCAGCCCACAGGAAGTGACATCATAATTAGATTAAGTGGGCGTGTCTGATCGCGCCCAAAAAAATCGGAAGTTAAAAGTCAAAGCGTAAGGAAGTAGCAAAAAAAGCCCCGCCCACCAGAAGTGACGTCATAATAAGATTAAGTGGACGTGTCTGATCACGCCCACAAAAAATCGGAAGTTGAAGGATAAAGCGTAAGGAAGTAGCGAAATAAGCCCCGCATACCGGAAGTTGCATCATAATTAGATTAAGTCGGCATGTCTGATCGCGCCCACAAAAAATCGGAAGTTGAAAGTCAAAGCGTAAGGAAGTAGGGAAATAAGACCCGCCCACCGGAAGTGACGTCATAATTAGATTAAGTCGGAGTGTCTCACCACGCCTACAAAAAATCGGAAGTTGAAAGTGTCTGACCACGCCCACAAAAAATTGGAATTTGAAAGTCAAAGCGTAAGGAAGTAGCGAAATAAGCCCCGCCCACAGAAAGTGACGTCATAATTAGATTAAGTTAGCGTGTCTGATCGCGCACACAAAAAATCGGAAGTTGAAAGTAAAAGCGTAAGGAAGTAGCGAAATAAGCCCCGCATATCGGAAGTGACGTCATAATTAGATTAAGTGGGCGTGTCTGATCGCGCCCACAAAAAATCGGAATTCGAAAGTCAAAGCGTAACGAAGTTGGGAAAAAAGCCCTGCCAAGCGGAAGTGACGTCATAATTAGATTAAGTGGGCGTGTCTGATCACGCCCACAAAAAATCGGAAGTTGAAAGTCAAAGCGTAAGGAAGTAGCGAAATAAGCCCCGCATACCGGAAGTGACATCATAATTAGATTAAGTGGGCGTGTCTTACCACGCTTATCGAAAAAGCGGAAGTCAAAGTCAAAGCGTAAGGAAGGAGCGAAATAAGCCCCGCTGACCGGAAGTGACGTCATAATTAGATTAAGTGGGCGTGTCGGTGATTCACAGCTTTAGGTAAAAGAAATTGTATATTACATACCAAACCCACAATATAAGGACTGCCGATGCTGTGGCTCTGTCTGTATCTACAAAGAAACAAGACAATTGCTAACACTTATATGATAGAAATGTCTTTACGGAAATAATAATTATATGTTTAATTTCAGATATACATGTTTAACTTACATAAGAAAGAACAATATATTTTAAAGTTAGGATCAAGGGCATAACAAGGAATGGCATACTGGATCATCTCTTATTGATTCAGCATTACTACAGCAGGAAACCTACACAAACTAACTATATTTACATTGGATAATTCTGTCAGTTCTAAACAGTTCATCCTGCAGTAAGCAACATCTGTTGTTAAAAATCACCTACCAGCGTAACATATGTTTCGCATCATTCAACAATGAACGACGAATGATAACATCCTTGTCTGCAACAATATCACCCTGACTCTTTTCAATTTGCCCCTAGACAGGTTCAAACAACAGATATAAAGCCCAAGATGATAAGAAGCACACCCAAGATTGGAGTTACCTGAAACACATCAAGTAATAACATGTTTATTTCACATGTTTACATACCCTGTGTTTTCTCTATTATAAAATTATTGCCACCACTAAAGCGGAAGATACTTTTGAACCAAGAACATACCAAACTATTCATTAACCTACCATTTTCCTTCTTTTTTTAACATATCTGACTTCTAACTCACTGTATGAAATCAGTAAAAGCTTACATAGGTGTTTATTAAGTAGTGTGCTAAGAAATGTTGTTAAGGACCAGATAACGAGGCAATAGATCATAATGAGCTTGCAACTGTATCTTTCACAAATATAGCCAAATATTGGAGCAAATATCATATAGCTTGCAATAAATGTTGTCTGGAGAAGGCCTCTTAAGGCATAATTTATGCTGAAAACAATAATTAAATTATATTGTGTACAAAAATTATATTGCATTCACATGTGATAGCAATTCTGACAGGATTGGGTAATTATAAAGGAGTGTAATCATATCTTGTGTAATAATTGCAGTAAAATTAACAACCAGCATTTCCAAATTTTTCTTGATTGCATACAAAATATTAGTTGAATTTGAGGTTGATATTGTTATCATATTTTAACTACAATGTATAGGTTGGGATGTTATACCAGGAAATTACATGACAATTATCAATGAATTGTCCGATTTTTAGAAGTCTTCACTTCAGTCTCACCATGCACAAATATTAAAGCATCTACGAAATTTTGCGAGGGTGAAGTGTCAGAAGCGATCCATATAGTTGAGTAAATCAAGAAAAAGATACCAACAGTGACTTATTAAAACACGAGGCGTGGTTTTTCTTTGTGGTGAATTTGGTTGAATTTTCAGGATTTTTTTTTTCTGCTCAGAGAAGTGAGAGAACGAATGGTGAAACATCATGTAATACGATAGGTAGCCCAACATTTGTGTTCTGTGCGCGTACATGCTACTCAGTGATTAGCATATATTAATTTATACTAAGGTTGGCAACTTTATCACCAATTATCAATAATGCATACATGTCAAACTTCGATAATTTGGATTCAAAACTATAGTCAAGAACCTCAACTGTGTCAACCGAAATAACAAAATCAATTCCAAAGTTTGCAGTGAACCCTCACGCTTAGACCATGTGCTATCATAACTCACAGCAATCTCTGCAATATCTGACTCGACAATGACTGTGCTATTTCCATATCTACGAGACTCATCATCGGTAACTTTCAACTCTCCGCCTAATTCCCAATTATGCAAGGACTGAAATGCACTTGCTAGGTTTGAAAGTTCAATCATTCGATAACCATACTCGCCATCAAAATCCTCTCCTATCTATATCTTCACTTGTAAGCTTTCGTATTGAAGCAGTTTCATTCAGTGATGTTGACCCACATGGCATTGATGTCTATGAAACACACTCAGAAGAGCTACTTTGACCATTGAAGCATGATTATCTTGCTCATAAATCTGAATCCTGCAATATTAGAACAGAGTACGAAGGTATTTTATAAACAAAATCATTATCTGAGTATAATCTTTTATCCAAATTCAATAATCATCCAACAATCACTGTAAAAATAATTATACACAGTATCTCAAACTTAGATAAAATCGACAAACTTACAGGAGATATCTCCCAGTAGTTGTTTTTCAAAATATTTATTTGGTTGTCTTTTAAAAGACAATTGTTGAATGGTTTTATAAAGCTCCACTCTTCACTCTTGATGTCTGCCATTTTAATTTAGTTTCTGGATACTTCATGTTGTGCAAATGAAATGGATTCACACCAAAACGAAAAATATAAACAAAGCTCGCACATGCGTAGAAGCGAAAGGAAATTGCGGTGAAGAGCGGTGGAAATTGCGGTGAAGAGCCGTGGAAATTGCGGTGAAGAGCGGTGGAAATTGCGGTGAAGAGAGGTGGAAATTGCGGTGAAGAGCCGTGGAAATTGCGGTGAAGAGAGCCGAAATTGCGGTGAAGAGCGGTTGAAATTTCTTATTTTTTTGCCTGTTTTAAAGACACGGCTTCTGCGCGTGCGCCAGCCTGGGGACTCCACCCGAAGTTGATAATCCCCCGGATTGTTCAGTCTAAAAACCATGACCAGCCGACAATTTAAGAAAGAAATTCTCAATCTTTCAAGAGCACTGAGTCATGTCGTCGAGTAGAAAAGAATATTATGCTAGTAGAGATGCCTCTAAAGTGTATTTGTTGGGTTCTTTCCCTCGATGGAGAGCGTTTAAGGAGCAGCATAAATTGAGAACAGACAAGGATGTGGCGGATATGCTTCTTGACAGCTATCTTGCGATGAATCGTATAGTTTGGTAAGTATAAAATGATAAAACCTCTGACCTTTTTTGTGTGTTATTTGTTTACTTGATAATGCTTTTTATGTATGTGTTGAACTCACTTTAGCAATGCAGAGACGCAAACCGAAACGGTAATGGAATCAACGGATATGCCGCCAAGTACACCTTCCAAATATTTTTCTTCTCCCAGTAAGAACATATGTTTTAAAGTGCTGCTCCAAAAACGTAAACATTTATTATTTTTTAAAATATTCGCATAAAACATTCGTATGAAATATTTTATAGTTAAAACTGCGTCCATTGTCTGCTTTGTCGGATGTTAGAACATCATATTCTATCAGGTAATTTGAAACTTATTGTGATTACTGAGTTTATAATTTGAAACCCATACATGCAAAGTTTTGCGCAGAGAGTATTACTTTTTAAATACGCAATATGTGTTTATATCTCAGGTCGGGTCAGAGTTTGATTTCTGACAGTCGAACATTGACAGCCAAAGATGATAGTTCTGATGATGAAAGTGATATGATAATGACAATTTTGGTGAACACACTATCCAGGCAGACCAGGTTTTGTCGGACTATTCTCTTGAGTAAGTGATGATGCAAAACCTCAATAATAATCTTTCTGACATTCCTACTGTAATGCTTATTGATTTAAAACATAAATATACACATTATATATCACTGAATATGGCATAAAATATTTCGTTCAATAATATCTCTTACTGCCATTTTACTGTAGTGTATGTCCCCCGGGTTTTGACGTGCCATTACTGGATGACTTGCTCAATGTGACAATCTGTGGACATGATGGAGATAAGCCCACAGAAGATGTTGGAACCCAACAACAACAACAGCAGCAACATAAGAGGACTCAACCAGAATACATCTCTACTGTGGAAGAAGTCAGTCCTGAAGATGCAATCAAGAAGGAAAAGTGTATTGTGTTTACAGACACTCTTATAGCTTTGATAACATCATTACATGGGAGTGTTTGTAAACGACAAGGATGTGGCCGTGTGTTGAGCTATAAGAAAACATATGTTGGAACATGCCTGGTCGTATCTTGGGGGTGTAGGTCTGGTCATGTTGGAGGCAGATGGGCAGCTCAACCCTCTTGCAACAAGATTAGAGCAGGCAACCTTGTGCTTGCTTCTGCTTTGTTGTTTTCTGGCAATTCCTACGCCAAGGTGGGGTTGATGTTCAACTTCTGTAATCTGCAGTATTTCTCATCAATATTATTCAATCAGTATCAGAAGTTGTACATCATCCCTGCCATTAATGACTACTGGAAAGAACACAAACAGAAATGTTGGAAAGAAAGAGAGAACAAAGAGGTTATATTGAGTGGTGATGGAAGGAATGACTCGCCTGGCCATAGTGCACAATATTGTACTTACAGCTTGGCTGATACCAATGATCGTGCCATACTGCAAATGAATGTGGTTGATGTGAGAGAAGCTGCTGGTAAGAGCAATAATATGGAGAGGATTGGGTTTGAAAAAAAGATGGACACACTGCTTGCACCACCAATAGTTATGAAGGAGGTGGTAACTGATGGTCATATTGAAATTGCTGCATTGATGAGTAAGTATCTACATTATAACAATATGGCAATTCCTAAACTCTAATAGTTCAACCTGTTATAATCAATATTGTCAGACTTTCAATATATTAACAACTTCATTTGCAGATTGATTACAATGTTATATAATTAATTGTGTTTACCCTTTAAAAGACAGTGAGGGAATATTTACAACATGCATTTGTTTATTAATTAAGCATTATTGCATTTTTTAGAAAGGGAAGAGAAATATAAGGAGGTCACACATCAGAATGATGTGTGGCATGGAGCAAAGAACATTGCAAAGAAAATCACTACTGTAAGTGTTGAAGATATCAACCAGCAATTAGTTAAAAAACTTTCTTTATTTAGAATTGATTTTATTCTTTAGGCTGCTAAATCTAAAGACAATGCAGATTTGACCTTGTGGGCACCATCAATAAGGAACCATTTTTGGTATTGTTCAAAAACATGTGCTAATGACTCAAAAAATCTCAAAGTAAGATTCACATTGAAGTACTACTGGTTTTTGCAGCAATACTTATCTAGTTCGTACAAACTGTACATACATGTGTTAATATGTAGTCACCTTATGTTGTATTTGGATTTTCACCATGTTGTTGATGAGCATGAGTGGGTGTTGGAGGAAGGTGTAAATGGTGGAAAATGTGAACATGATCCTCTTAATGAAAGTGAGAGAAAGAAGCCATGGCTTAAGAAAGAGTCTTCTGCCCATAAAGCACTGGCAAAGATCATTCTGGACACTCGCTTTTTAAACACTTTGGTGTATTATGTTAACTTCAGGTAACAAATGAGATTGGATATTTGAAAATTTCAGATAAGTTATATTACGGTCATCTATAATCATGCTATTATCTTGCTGTCACATGCACTTAGAAAGTCAATTACTCTAATTAGAACAATGTACTTTATGTTAAATTGTGGCATGCATAACTGGAATATTTCACAGCTAATTTTGGATCTCATACCTGTTAAAATACATCAACCACCTATAATTCATGCTATTATTTTCGCTATTTTCATTCGCACATGCACTTACAGAAATCAATCTTGTGGCGCATTACTGTAATATTTTGTTGCAAATTTTTTATGCTAATGCCTTATGTGCCAACAAACAAATACAATCATATGCGTACCTGGTTCTTGTTCACAGTTACCTGTGTACGAATTCCATTCTTCAAGTTGAGTTCATGCTTCATCATTTTTAGCCGCACCATTGGATACTTCAGTAATATCATGCATTAATTTCACCAATTGCATTACACATTAAGTGATAAAACAGGAACATGCATTTTCAAAGAATCAAACATGCTGTATACATTAATTTAATTGCTCTGCATGCAATCTGGAATTTTTATTTATCATCAATGTCAAAATGGGAAATAAGAATTTCACTTAATGTATTACACATTCAGTGCAGACCACCAGGAAAACAAGCATGCACAGGATAGAATGCAAGAAAACTGAATAATACCACCCATCAAACTTGTCTTCAGTCCATCATCTTCTGTCATCGTCTGCTGGTCATCGTCATCGGGTAGTCCATCATCATCAGTCATCGTCGGCTGGTCCATCATCATCTGAAATGATTCATTTCTTAACATCTGAAATGATATGAAACAAGCTCACCTATGGTATGTTACCTGCATGAGCTCCACCAACATCATCTTCACCACGATGCTCATTGTACATGCGAATACAAAATTTTCATGCATTTTCGAAATTACATGCAAATTTAGCAAGATTTAACACATGCATTCATTCAAAAATGGGACAGACATTTAACACTCGACCATTATACCCCCTTTTTAATCTCAACATGCATCTCTTTTTTTGTGTGCTCCAAGAGCAATATTTTGCCTATGCCGGACTAGGTCAGTCGAGCATACAGAAAGTATAAATGACCCGGGCCCCTGATCACTTATACTTACTCATTACTCCTGACAAAACATGCAAGATGTAACCAAGGGTTGGGATCTGAGCTGCATGCAATCCAAAAATTGAAAATTAAAAACAGAGGAGCCTCAAAATGTCTGGTAATATCATAAAATGTTTGGTTTGATTTTTATTGCATAAAATGTCTGGTTTGAATTTTATTTTAGATTTTGTATTTGCATGCAAAATGGTAGCATTTCTCCATCATCACAACTAAAATGAATAAATGAAAGAGTGATAATAAGTACAGTATAAGCACAATATCCACATGCTTATCAATCCATACTTCTGATGGTAGTATATGTTAATATACCATAGGAAATAGGAATATACAGAATTATTCAGGGTGTTCTAATAAGTAACCAACAATAGGTGTCTCTCATGTTGCTTTATTGTATTCATTTCAAATAAAAAAACACTCAGTAAAAAGACAAGGTAGAGAAAATGTAAGTTTTGTAAAATACAAATCAGTTTAAATTTAAAAGTTAAAACGATAATGTTGTGACGTTTTTACCGAAAAGGTCTATTACACACTTGCTGATTATTAACCGGCTTTGTGTGGGTAAAAAACGATTTATAGGGTGCTGTCATTTGGCCTGGTTTATATAATGTCATTTGGGGTTTTTAAACGCCCCTTTTTCATCTTTTTAACACACCAAGTAAATTTTAGTTAAATATTCTTAATCTAATTTGCCTGAATGAACACCGGCAAATGGAACCAAGCACATGCGAATTCACATTTTTACGGGATCAAATAGCAGAAGGCGTGATTTAAATCAAACGCATTTAAATGAATAAACATAATATATCAATTCCTTGCTGCAGTGATATCACAAACGTCCATTATCTGTCGTATAAATATAAATGCCGCTGCAGCGTGCTTCAAGACCTTCATTTAAAAAAAGAAGACGGCGAGCCGCGAGATTGAAGCCCCGCACGGCGGCCCCAATACACCAAAAAATACCTAATACTTCTGCAAATTGATACGAATACTCAGGGAGAACTACTATATGTTTGCTTACAATATAAGAAAGCTTCAAAAACTAAACAATATGCTCTAAAACTAAAAGTTAAACGGCGGCGACTACAACAGTTAAAAAAGACACCGGCGTTGCAAGCACATGCATGGAAACTCACTAGAAACGCTGAAAATTTGGACGTAATTTTTCTGCAAATTTATACGAATTCTCAGACAGAACTACTTTATCTTTGCTTACAATATATGAAAGCTTTAAAAACTAAACAATATGATCTAAAAGTTGAACGGCGGCGGCGACTACAAAGTTAAAAAAGACACCGGCGTTGCAAACACGCACATGCATGGAAACTCGCTAGAAACGCTGAAAATTTGGACCTAATTCTTCTGCAAATTTATACGAATTCTCAAACAGAACTACTTCATCTTTCCTTACAATATATGAAAGCTTTAAAAACTAAACAAAATGTCCTAAAAGTTGAACGGCGGCGACCACAAAGTTGAAAAACATCGGCGTTGCAAACACGCATGGAAACTCGCTAAAACGCTGAAAATGTGGACCTAATTCTTCTGCAAATTGGTACAAATACTAAGGCAGAACTACTTTATCTTTGCTTACACTATAAGAAAGCTTGAAAAACTAAACAATATGCTCTAAAAGTTAAACGGCGGCGACTACAACAGTTGAAAAAAACAACGGCGTCGCAACATGGAAACTCGATAGAAAAACTGAGAATGTGGACCTAATTCTTCTGCAAATTAGTAGAAATCGTTACGAAAACTATGCTGAAGCTATTCTAGCTTTGCTTACAACAAAGGAAACTTAAAAAATCAAAGATATATGGTCTAAACGGCAGCGCCTAGCAGCGGCTTAAATACGCTGAAAAATTGGACTTACTTTTCTGCACTTAATAATTGACACTTATTGCCTTAATAATTGACACTTATTGGTACGAATACTGAAGGCAGAACAATTCTAGCTTAGCTGATAAACGTTTTAGTTCAATAACTAACAGATAACAGACTATTTAACACATACTGTTCAATTCACGACCATTGAATCCAGCTTTCGTCGACGGATTTCGGCCTAAAATGAAACAGTAAAAGACAAAAAAGTGTTTAATAACTATTTAAATATTTGAAACATTGTTTGAATAATATCTTCCTTTTTATGCAGAGTATTCAGAGATATACACACCTGGTTTTCTTTTTTTGCAACGAAGAGCGAATTTCCTTGCCACCGTATCGTCCACATGGTCTTGAAAACTGACTGTCAATCACTCAATCTGTCAAAAACTGTCACATGACCGAAACTGCAGCTTGTGATTGGCTAATTTGGTCACACCACATTGCCCTCAATGCAATAGACCACTGACCTGTATTTATTATGGACCAGTGAATTTGATTCTTCATCTGGACTATAACCTATTTTTGAGTGGGATAATGTTTCATATTATCTTTATTTCACTGTTTGGCAGTGTTTGCAACCATCAACATAATTCCACTCAAGAACAACCATCAACATAATCCACTCAAGGACAACCACCAACATAATCCACTCAAGGACAACCATCAACATAATCCACTCAAGGACAACCATCAACATAATCCACTCAAGGACAACCACCAACATAATCCACTCAAGGACAACCATCAACATAATCCACTCAAGGACAACCACCAACATAATCCACTCAAGGACAACCACCAACATAATCCACTCAAGGACAACCATCAACATAATCCACTGAAGGACAACCACCAACATAATCCACTCAAGGACAACCACCAACATAATGCACCACAGATATTTGTAAATTGACCATGTTTAAGAAAACGTTACAGTGTGCACATGCATTGCTTTTTGCATCTAGAAACATCTTTATTTGGAAGAAAACTGCAAGTATATAGTAATTATAGAAGAGTAACAATTCACTATAGCCTACAGTCTATAATAAACTACTACAATATATACATCATACACTGCTATTCTAGGAATAGTACAATAAATATTTGGATTTCAGTGTATCTTATTAGAGAGCGTCAATGTGAAATAACATGTAGGAAAATTTTTAGGGTTAATCTACAAAACCTGCTGAATAATGAACAAGTAGAGTGTAAAATATTTAGTCGAAGGTGTGCATTCAAACTTCATCATTGACATTGTCTACCAGTTTAGCTTGATCTACCGGTGGAAAAATATGTCTCAAATGACCTGCTTATTCCATCATGCTGTTATATTTGGGGATAAATTTAATCCATAGAATTTATTAGGTCGTATACAAGTACCTTAATGAGAACTTTCATCTTTCCTCTCATCAGGATTGCCATGCTCTCCATTTTCTTTATGTTCACCTTTGAATGTCATTTTTGCATCCTCTTCAGCCCTTGTAAATACATCCTTGCTGTTGTGGTCATGTAAACTTTCAGCTCTGGCTGCAATCATTGCATCTTGCTTAGCAAACTTGTCAAACATATTTGCTAAAAACAAAAGAATCACCCTTAATTTTTCATCCATGAAGTCAACTTCCTCCTCACTCAAAACTACATATGCACAAAACAATTTCATATTTACCAAAAATTTTCTTCTCCTTTGCCCTATACTCCACGATTTGTTTTTTTGCGATAGCATAATAAGTTCTAGCATCCTTATTTTTTGGGTCCAGTTTAATAACTTTTTGGAACTGTTCAAGTGCTTCATCTGGATAATGCATTGCTAGTTTTGCCTTATAAAACAGAGAATTATGTCAATAAATTAAACTACATGCAAAGACATGACATTAGGAAGAAGTGCCAAAGCTATTATGTTATAGAAAATAACTTACTCTTCCTTTTCGATATATTGCTTTCACATTATTTTTGTCTCTATATAAAGCCTAATCAAGAAGAATGAAATATATGTTTAATTTAATTTCATATGGGATTGTGATATGCCAATATAGTTTTGAATTGGAACTATGCTGATATTGTTTTTAATTAGAACTATGCATAATTTCAAAATTTAGTTTTGGCACCTTATCACAAGATTCAATGCACTCCATATATTTTGCTAACTTGAGGTAACATAAAGCAACATTTAGATGTCCAGCTAAAATCAAAGATGATGCTTGCTTCAAATCTTTTTCCTCAACCAAGCTTTCCACCAATGAAACCATCCGTGTGAACTTGCCCAATGCTAATGAAAACTTCTCTTCCTAAAATAGCAGAGGAAATCAGCACCAAATCACTTAAATTTAGCTTAAAACTTTAAAACCATGCATTGCCAGACACAATCACATTGTAAATATATATATATACTTATATGTCAAGAGCAGATACATACTAATTAAAAACCGCTTTATAGCTTAATTATTTTTACCTTAAAATATATAGTCCCTTTCTCTCTCACCAACTTAGCTCCATCAATTCTTTCCTCAGAACTTAATTCCCAGAATTCCTTCAGCTAGATTTTACAACAAATGTACTATTATTAGTAAAAATGCCACGACTAAGAAGATGTTTAGATTTCTTTACTCTCCTGATAAGTACGTAGCTAATATTCACATACAGTATTCAAATTCTTAAACGTATAAAGCATTTAATTCACCTGTTCAAAGGACTTGAGATGTATTTCATATTCAACTGACATGCCAGGGTCTATCCCCCATTCTTTTTTTCCCTTTTCCCCAAAAGCATACGAACTGTCACAATTAACCAATGAGATTTCATCTTTCTTCATAGTTTTAACAGCGGCATCCACCCCTGGTATAACATCAGACTCACCACCTGGTATATGTATATTAATAGTTTGAGAAATCAAATGTACTATAAGGTTGGGTATTTTAATGTTAGAACCATCCCCATTTCATGTGTACATTGCAATATCAAATAGTGTGAACAATTTTTACCTTCACCAACAATGAACTGCACGTCGCGTTCATCAAAGATTCTCTTGTCAATTTTACCAACCAGATGAACTAAAATTTTAAAAGACCTGAGTATTTCCATGCAATGATCATTGATCAGAAACATTGGAAATATTTTAATATATAATTCCAAACCTTCCACAGTCCCACCATCACAAACACGATCAGTTCCTTTGCCTCTCTTCACAATCTTTTTGGAAACCAATGAATCTAGTGTAACTTTCTCATCCTCCCAACGTAACAGTTCAATTTCGAATACAAGGGTTGAGTTCTGTGGTATTGTTGGGGGTTTGCCGGGTTTACCATAGGCATATTCAGGCTTGCAGGTTAGTGTACATATCTCACCCTTTTTCATTGTCTCTACACCAAGCTCCCAACCAGATATCACATGCCCTAAAGGAGATAAAATGAGATTGTACAACCCTGCACTAGACTTTTAATAGGAAAGAAAATTTAATGAACCTAGGTCTGTAAAAGCTATTTCTCACTTCATTGTTTTCTTTAGCACTAGGGCACCATCACACCTACATTTCATAACTTCTGCCTACTCAAGACTTGAAGCCAGCTCAACACTGCAGTCTGTGCATACTCTTATACAATGACCACATTGGCATCATTATCAAGTTACTTTGAGCATTCACTACCTAGCAATACTGTCACGAGACTGAACATTGTAATTGTTGGTGTAATATTAAGGTTTACCTCTTCCCAAAGGGAACTCAAAAGACTTTCTTCGATCACGACTAGAATCGAATTGTGTTCCATCTTCAAGTGTACCAACGTAATGAACATGTACTGTCGCTCCTTCGTTGGGAGTTTCATCTCCAATCCCTTGTTTTTTTAAAACTTTTATTACACCACCATCTTGACTTTCTGTCACATCTATGCCACTAAAAACCGGTTTGTTTTCAACCATTTTGCTTCAGAAAGGCTCCTAGAACATTTGGTAAAATATAAAGGAATGACTAGTAAGGATCACACCATCTATAGTGGATATGTGTGTATAAATAGGGGTATATTAGTAAGAGAGTAATAAAAACAAAAGACTAAGTCAATACGCCAAAAGTGAAGTTGCAATATTTCGATTTTTTCTCAAAAGCATCGTTGGACACGGTAATTTATCCATGTACCACTTTGTGATACTCAGGACTGCAAGCCCGCGAACCGAAGATTTGCCGCTATGTATGTTGCTGTAATAACTATTGCCCCGAGAGTATAATTTGAAAACGCACATTGCCCCGAGAGTATAATTTGAAAACGATGAGCAGACAACATCTCCTTGGATAAAAGTTTTATTTTACAACTTAAATATTAGGTGACTAAATATTAGGTTATTTATATATTTGTGAGAAACATCGCATATAATATAAACATTTTGGGTTTATTAAGTACAATTACAATGACTTCGTCGAGTATTCAGTTCATTCTTTTTGAGATTTGATGGTTCTTAAAAGAACCGGTGTTTTATGAAGATAAGGTAAACCCCTCTTTACTTGCTGCTTGTGTATTTAGTGACAGCTTTAGTTCCCTCACTAACAGCATGTTTGGCCAACTCTCCAGGTAAGAGCAGACGCACAGCAGTCTGAATCTCCCGAGACGAGATTGTCGATTTCTTGTTGTAGTGAGCTAACCGAGAAGCTTCACCAGCAATTCGCTCAAAAATATCGTTCACAAATGAATTCATGATACCCATGGCTTTGCTTGAGATACCAGTGTCGGGGTGAACTTGCTTCAGAACTTTGTAGATGTAAATGGCATAACTTTCTTTACGTTTTGATCGTCTTTTCTTGTCACCACCAACTCCGGCTTTCTTGCCAGCTTTCTTTCCACCTTTTGAGGCTACACCTGGTTTGGGAGGCATATTCTATTTCTTTGACAAGTTTGTAGAAAAATTCCAAGCGCTGAAAACAGTGTATTCACTATAAATGTGGATTACCGCTTTCGATTTGAAACCTTTTTATAGCAAAACCAAAAGGCTCATAATCAACTAAATCAAGTAGGATAAAAATTGTTGAGATTTGATTGGCCAGTTCAGAGCAGTACGACGTCTGCGAAGACATCAAGCAGAATATTCTTGGCGATCTCAAACATTCGTTATCCGATAATTATTCCCCAGCGCATAATTACTCATAATATATATTTTTTGATCGAGGTTTTGAAATTAATTTGATACTGCAAGTATGAGAATCTTTTAAATTCTGAATCTGATTTCTTCTAACCAAATTAACTGTCGCTTGCTTCATTCACATGTTTTTTTTTGTTTTGCTCAAGATACTAGATTACAGATAGACCCTTTGAACGAAATATGAACGAAAAATATTTAAAAAAATATTTGCATTGTTCTTTACTCTGCTTGTGGTTTTCAAGTGAATTATTTCAAGTTCTAGAAATTCTAGAAATCTAGAATTATTTGAAGTTTTTTGCCGCCATTTAATGAGGACTGAACTCATAAGTTTACTGGACTAGTAATTATTCCAACCGTGTGATTAGTTGAAAACTGGAAGAGAAGATGTATCCATATTAGGAGATTTCAACAACACCCGAAATTTTTAGCATTAACCAATCAGAAGCTGCTGATTATCACGTGTATTTCAAATGAGGATGTTAAATACCACCCTCCCCTTGGTCACAGAGGAGCCTTGGTGTGCAAGTCGAGAGAATTTCTGATAACAAATTGGTTTGAGATCTTCTTAAAAAATGTCTGGAGAATTTAGCCATGGTTTGTTTAGCTGCTTTGACGACTGTATGCTATGTTTAACAACCTATTTTGTTCCATGTTATACTATGGGCAAGTCAGCGGAAGCCGTTGGCGACGATTGCTTGTTATGTGGTTTGGCGCTCATGTGTCCTATCTTAGATATCTACGCTCTGTGTTCAAACCGTGCAAAGATTCGTGAGCAGAAAGGTATTCCAGGCAGTGCTATCTCGGATGTTCTTACTGTATGTTGCTGTCCACTCTGTGCCTTAGTTCAACAAGCACAAGAAATGGGAGTAAAGGCACCATTTGGTCAATCGATGAGTCGCGAATAAAAGAACACTCAAAAATTGTGCGAACATCAACATGCTTTTAAAAACTTATTTTGCACACTGGGAGAAAAATTTGTACTTAACTACGAAGTTATTAGAGGTGTATTTGATATGTCAGCATATAGAAAGCTTGCAGTAAATATTGCACGCGATTCAACGAGAGGAACGTTTCTGATCAAAGCATTTATTACGACATTGCATGTGGTGTACTTTGTATGTATTGTTATGTTACTGAAATATAAATTGTATTCGTATTCGCTAAAGTAGTTATTTATTCTCGCTTCTTTTTGACTCAAAATAGTTCTTTATGAATTATAAACGACGGCTAGATAATATGCTTCATTGAACCACTTGCCCCTCCTTAAAAAAAGTTCGTCGTATTTCAGAATTAAAACCATATATGAGAACCTTTTGGTGGTATCCTAATATTTATGAAATAGTAACATGTTTCTTGTCTTTAATTTAAATGTTGGGTCATAGTTCCTACGTGTGCACAAAATTTGAAAGTCGGCATGAAGCGATTTTTGTTTTGACATTCCTGCATGGCTTCTTTCACGCCGAAGCAGACATCGTCATCGTTTACTTAGTTACTGATGCTGATGGTTATACGATGCCCAAAGTAGGTCTTGGGACCGGTTGTATGGAAACCGGGATAGCGCTTTTCACCGGTTGTTCGAAAGCCGTTTAGCTTAAACGGTGAAAACGGTGGATAAGTTCTCAAAATGGGGAAACAAATTATCAGTGGCGTAGCCAGCCTGACGATTTAGTCATGCTATGCAAATTTTATGCATTATCATTATTCATTTCGTTAGAAATTCATCGTTTTCAGAATATCAAAATTTAGCGTAGCATGACTAAATTCTCGGGCTAGCTACGCCACTGAAAGTTATACATTTATTGAACAACTGAGCTGAAATATTTCGATGTAAATCGAGATGTAAATAGTTTAATTTTTAAATGGAAGAACATGTTTAATATGCATTTGATGCAGGTTCAACCATTCACAAGATCTATGAGAGTATTTTTAAACTTTGGCTTATCCAACGTCAAAGCTAAACGCCTTTCGAACCGCTCGTTTCGAACAACCGGCCCCGGATAGCGACTTTTCAATCGCTTTATTAAAAATCGCCTGTTGTTTGGTATAACTTTGATAAAATCTTAGTATTCCTAAGTCGAGGACCTCTTTAATAAATGTTGGTCCAAAAGATGAAATTTTAACGCTTTTCGAGCATTTTCAGAATGGTTGAAAAAATCAATATCCGGTGGACAGTGCTTGGTACAAATTAGAAGCACTTAATACTGAAAAAGGAAAATTTAGAGGAATATATTGAACATAGTTTGATCACTCAACTAAAGACAATTTGTAATACGAGCCACGATTTTGTTGATGAGACTTTTGCTACACTCCACGGGAATGCAATCTTTGTGTATTTTGTGATAAACAACACATGCAATGTGATATGAAAAGCCACAAATAAAAAATAGTTACACTACGAATTTATAATAGCATCTAGAAATGTGTTTGAACACATCGCACAGCTGTCTCCGTAGATTTATTATTTATACAAAAGATGGCTTAACTTGCATATCATAAATTGCAAATCATACCATATGCAAATCATAAATTTTTTATGATTTTTATTTTTAAATATGATCTCTGTGAAATGATTGATTGTGCTTGAGTTTATGCGAGATGATTCATGATTATGCAACTCGTTACCAGTCGCCTGAGTACTTCGCATCAAAACATTCAACTATATTAAAATTTATATGACAAAGTAGCAACATAAGAAATGTGTTGTTGGTAAGCCATATTTTACATATTTGCTGGGAATAGTGATACAAGTTAAGTTTCTATTTTAGGGATTTTTGAACCAGTGGTTGCCTGAACTAGTTTTGCATGTAATGCCAGGACTGGAAGTAGTATGTTCATGCAGTAAATCCCTGAGATAATAGTTCAACTTTAGCTTTACACTGCAAGTCATCGAAATTTTAATATTGAGGAGCTTTAATTCATGTAAAAAAGCTATAAAGAGCCCTAATGACAAGAAGAAACCAGACCTAATAAGTTATCTAATGTGCCCTGGTTGGTTTGCAGATCAAGCCACAAAGCTTGTCTGAGATGTAAACTTGGGGGGTTTTAGCAAATTGACCAAATTTATAAATTCATCATCTCTAAATTTATCAAATCTGCATTGCAATGACTCAATTTTGCTTTAAACCTAGACAAGTTACAAGACATTGAAAGTATGAAAATTATTGAATTTTGATGGGGGGAGCTGTTAGTCATGGTGTTGACAACAATGATCTTATTGATAAACTGGGTGATGCTGGCTACATAAGGTCACCTGATGTCATGTTTGCTTTGCGTGCTGTGGACAGAGCATTATATTTCCCAGAAGGCCGCGAGAATCTTGCATATAGAGACTTAGCTTACAAGAATGGGGAAATTCATCTCTCCGCACCATGCATATATTGTGAAGTCCTAGAGGGCTTGGAGCTGAAAAAAGGTTTGTCTTTTCTAAATATTGGTAGTGGAACTGGCTATTTGTCAACTGTTGCTGGCCTACTGCTCAGTTCTGATGGCACAAATCATGGCATTGAAATTTCAAGCAATCTTGTTGAGTTTGCAGAGAATAAAATAAAGACATTCCTTGAAAATGCAATGCCAAACATTTTTGGTGTTGAGTTTTGCGAACCAGTGTTTGTCACTGGTAATGGGTTATGTTTGAATCCATGCTATCGCCAGTATGACAGAGTCTATTGCGGGGCTGCAGTCAGCTCACAATATGAAGATTATATGAAATCGTTAGTTAAAGTTGGTGGAATATTAATTATGCCTTTTGATGATAAGGTAAATACCCCAAAATTATACTATGCATATATATCCTTCTAAGGCCAGGTTCACACTTCTCCTAAGAATCAGGGATCCATTGTATTATTTTCCAACAGACAAAGCATTTAGTGCTTTAGTGATCTCAGACAAAGGGAATCCCAGATTCATATACGACAAGTGTGAACCAGGCTTAAGATGCTGTGCATGCAGTTTTATTTTTACAAAATGACTGGGTTAAATATGATAATTATGAAACCACATACCTTTCATATGTATAGCTGCTAAAGGTTTTAAAAATTTCTGAAATGGATTATGAAGGAACAACACTGCTGCCAGTTTCATTTGCACCTTTAATTCTGCCAGGAAAGAAAGAAAAAATGAAATCAATTGACATAGGTAAAGTGAATCATTTAACAAATAATGAAGCATATGTTTTTCTATCAACTTAACTCAAAAACTTACATAACTATGAGGTAGTTGTCTCAACTGAAACTAATTTCTTTCAGCATCTAATCCAAGAACCCTTCAAAGCCAGTGTAGGACTGTTATAAGATGTCTTCTTGGAGTAAATTGTCTTCAAAATGTGCTGAATCTGGAATTACCATTGCCTAAACCAATTCTGGAATATCTCCTATACAAATAAATTTGTAAATGTCTGACAATAGCCACTTCCTGAATTTGCTTGAGTGCACATAGAACAATAGCTTGGAAACAAGGCTGGCAATGAAATCTATTGTTTGTGGGATGGTTTTTATTGCCAGAGAACAAATTCGGGAAGTGTCAATGTTAAAAATAATGGAAAGAAAATATAAAAGTTTATAGTGCCTCTGTTGTTCATGTACTTTATACAACGACCATCTTAGCATGGTTATAGCAAGTTAATTTGGGGATTCACTTCCTGGTAACAACTGTCACCATGATTCTAATACTGTCTAAGTCAGCCTATAAGACACTAAGAGTGCCCAGCAATATGCAAGGGTGAATAAACCTGCATGGTCCTCTTTGATGGTTTTGAAATGATCAATGATTTCAAAAAATTCAACATGAAAATCAAGTATGTTCCATCTTTGTTCACCTTTTTAGAAATTTTATCTCCACTCCAATTAATCCTTTCAGCACTTTGTGTAGCACTCTACCACAGCTGTCTCAGTCAATTTACCATTCAAAAGATTCATTTAGCACACAAAAATAAAAATCCAAGCATTGCAGGAAACTATATGCAAACCATTGTTTGGGATTATGCAATTTATCTTGTATCAAAATAAAGTTCGCCAGTTTGTTCTCAACTGGAACTACTTTTTTTCATCATTTAATGCCAATAAAGGACTGGTATACCATGAAGCATGCAGTCAACAAAATATGCTGAATTTGCCATTATCTAAACCATTGCTCAAAATAATAGATATGAACAATACAAAATTTTATTACATTAAATTTAATAGAGAAACTAGATCAGGCTTTTGAACTAAATACAAGAACAGATAGCGATAGTTAAAGTAGCATTCATATCTGATGTTGATAATAAAATAAACAAAACCAAAGTTAAATGAATTGCAATCAGTGATAGTGGATACACACATCTCTTACATAGTTGTGTGGTATGATCTCACTTTTATCAATAGCAGGAATTTTGAAATGTCTTGTTTGGAAACTACTCAAGTCCCAGCAATTCCACATCAAACAGTAAAGTAGCATTAGGAGGGATAGTGAGGATGGTTATGGAAAAACAATCTCATGAATAGCATTTAATTTTATAATAAATCATTAGAATATGCCATGTGCATGTATTATGGAAGTATGGTATCCAAATGAGTCTGTGTTTGGTGGTAATTAAACTAGCATTTCTAATATGCATCCTGTCAGCATTCTCTAGGGAAAACCCAAAGACTGTGGGTATTTTTTCTTATGATATTCTTATGATATTTGCAGCTAGAATTAATGCAACCATTTTAAAAACAAAACTAGTTTAAAAGGCAAAGATATGGAGAGGTTTAATTATTTGAATTAAAAGGATATACACCAGGATGACCTTTTGGACCATATGCAAAATCTGAGGAACAAGTCAGTTTTGCCTTTTCACCAACAGTCATCTAAAAAACATCATATACATTTTACCCCAATGAAAACATACCATATATCAAATATTATGCTCTTTTCTTTTACCATTGCCACTCCTTCGTCCCAACCTAAAGCAACATACAAATATTTTCACACATTTATTCAGACTAAATTTAGGAATTGAGAAGAAAGTAATTAAAACAGTGTACCTCTGATAACTTGACCCTTTCCAATTATAAATTTGAATGGTTTTCCCCGATCTCGAGAGGAATCAAATTTTTTACCATTTGTTAATGTTCCTACAAGATTTGTAAAATGTTTTAGCAAGAATGGCTTTGGGTATTACTTGGGGAAATTTCAACCAACACAAAGAAAATCAAAATTCCAGCACCTAAATAGGAATCAGAAAAATGTTTTGCACCCTAGCAGTCTTACTCCAAGTTGTGAAAAACAAAATTCATGGTAAATAGAATGAGGTTATGAATTTGATATTTCAGATTTGATATTTCTCAACATGGTTCTGACTGTAGTCAAGTTTGCATTTACTAAATTGCTACATTTTAACGACTATTTGTTTATTAGCGGAATATTAAAGACTGTTTAAATGAGTCCGGTTACCAGAGATTCAGTGAACCATAGATGATTTTGAGGTGTTGAAATAAGTATATTATATGATCCTGTCAGTTATATAATCATTCCCACAATAGCATGCGCTGGTTTGGTTTCATAAGGACTTTTTTCAATACCCCAAAATCCTCTTATGTTTTGCTGAATCTCGGGTCACTGGGCTCATGTAATTAACAGCCCCTTAAACAGAAAACTCATCTTAGAAGGGAAACTCATATGAAATATCAACAAAATGATTGTCGTATTTTCGCATTACGACCCATCAAAGGTATAAATTTACCATCCCTATCTGAGTCTGAGTTTCCCATCTCTAATATGAATTCGACTATTATCGAAGGGTTTCTATTCACCTGTATAATGCACAACAACTGTTTGCCCATTTTTAGGATACGTCTTTCCTACAACGACAGATGAATATAATATTCAGAACTGATAGAAAAATAGATATTGCCAAAATTAGATGTTTAAATGAGATAGCAAAAAAACTATGAGATTGGTTAGAATATTTACCATCTCCAGCTGAAATTATTTCTTTTTCCACGCCCATTATGAGCTTTCAAAGTCTATAATTCTAACTTAAAACTCGTTGAAAACAAAATGGAGGACAGAACTCGTGTCGTGGAACAACGTGCTCTGTCAGTGTGGATGATAGGAAATTATGGACAACTGACTGCTAAATGATCTGAATAGACGTAATTAGCATATCTTGCGATAATTAAAAGAACGTTGATTTCATGTTTTACTTTTTAGTGTAACAAGCAGTACTTTAATATTTACAAAATAAATTATATTGGACTCGTTTATTACAGTGTCTCATATTTGTTTTACTAATTATATCTAATTATATTTTTCAAATTCCAATCTTTTCAAATGGGGCAGAACATTATGGGTGGGAAGATGTAGGTTAAATTCCATCGCTATAAGAGCTTGGATCTCAAACAAGAGAAGGTCTTTTGTGCTGACTCGAAAACTGTCAGAAATATGCTAAAAATAAGATGTTTATAAACATGAGTATATTTGCTTTTAGATGTATGTGGACAACCAACTAAAATATATTATACAAGGTCTTACATTGATCAGCTGTTTTACAGCTTCTTTTTTCAAATCACTACTGAATTTTGCTGCCAATAATAAACAGGAACCTAGAGAGTAATCACAGCACATATATTTTGTTCAATTATTTTATATTCTTTTTCTTCAAACCACTAATGTATGATAACTTCCAATAATACATACCAATGACTAATTTCCGATTATTTTTACTTATTTTGCCCTAGTAATAAGAGAGAAGCTATTAAAAATTCAGAAAAATGAATTTCCAATCTGTAACTGCAAGCAATTCTTTGACAACCTACCCACAATACAAGCTTTTCAAAATAAACAGTTGAATATGCCACTGTTGCGTTATCTAAAGAACACTATCACACACAAGTCAAGTTTTACAACATTGTATATCTTTTAGTCCAATATTCATTTATGTGATTTTCAACAAATGCCATATATTTTACCTCTTGGGATATTGTTACAAGGTCTTGTTTTAAACTAAACAGGAAATTAAGATATTTCATAAAGGTGAATACCAGTTAGAAGTTTCAGCAAGTCTTATAGCACTTTCTGTTGTATGCATTACCTTCTCAATTTTGATAATGTGATTTCAAGGTTTGGAAATTTCTCCTTAAACTGTTCATTTAAATCTTTCTTCAATTGAGAAGGTTTCACATATTCAATGATGGACACCTAGATATAGGGATTAAATGTCTAAATACATATAAACATATTAATTATTGAAGTTTCTAGGAAAAGTATTAATGCTTACCATAAATGAACTCAGTTTCAAGACTTTTCGATGTCTTCCTGATCTCAACTCTGGGTCATCAAGTAAAAATGGATCATATTCCTTATACTCACTATAGTTGCTTGATGTGTGATAATATTCTAAAAACCCAAATGAAATTTTTACCTGTAAACATGCCTGATGTTTTCGCAAATGTAAGAAATACTAAGAATCAAAGTAAGATTAAAATGGTGAGTGAGTGTGTAGATTTATATGCATATATCAAAGATCAAGCTTGAATACCTCTTGGAGAAAACATCTTTGAACCAGGTGTACTTGAACCAGGTGTACTAGAAGTGAACACTCTGCTTTCATCAAGGGTGTGGTAAGATGTTGTCCCTAAATTTCTCCGAGGGGAAAGGATGCTTCTTGAATACTGAGAATCAGGTGCACTACGCACCAATAAATATCCATATGATACAGGCTACAATAGAACAAATTGGATAACTTGTCATGATGTTAAAGGAATGCTCACTGATCATGAATTCATAAACCTACCCTGTCCTTTGAACCAATATCAATTCCTTTAATTCCATAAGAACAATTTTCAAGTTCATCAGAAAGTCTTTGTAATCTAAGATAAAAAATCCTTTGCTGATCCATAACCTGTTCATAGGTGACATGTGGAAACAATGTGGACTTACTTATACGTTGTTTTATCAAGCGAGTCTGAAAACTTGTCTTGTTGCGTGTATTTCAAAGTGGAGAAAACAGCGAATGGAACATGATGACCTGAACACAGAATAACTCTGAAAATATATAAATAATTCATGTCAGGCAATTTCATATTTGACAGCTAATTAGGGGTTTAGATCATAGACATTTGTTTTGGCTGATATCATTGTAACCCACTTTAAAATCTATCATGGATCAAGAGTGTATGCATTCTGATTCATCATATTACTTCATTAGTTTATATCACTCCCATGCAAACTACCATTTGCCAACAATATATTATAGTGCTACAATTCTTAAGACACCTTTTCCCACACAACTGCCCATGACATCTTGTTAGATTTCTTTCACAAACGATGTCACTGTGAGTCTGTTTAGGTTCTCTTAAAGAAATAGCCCTGTTATACAGACATGCATTTTCCAGTACAATATTCGTCTGAAATGTGGAAGTAGAAGCCACAGAAGCAACAGTATCTACTCTCTTATTTTCTTCAGTTGCGTCTACTGTTGAAAATGAACCCAAAAGTTTTGGTCTTGCTTGCAAAGATGGGTTCTGTACAAAACTTTGATTTGAAATTAATTGAATTTCTTCTTTGTCTAATCGCAACGGTTGATTGTCCCTGATTTTCTCAAATTCTCTTCGACTTTTTTGCGAGGGTAGTTTCCCATCAAGAGAAATATTTGCTAAGAATTTGTTTGCAGCTCGAATACGTTTTGATTTTCTTTTTTTTGTCTGAATATCAATTGCTTTTGCCGCCATCTTGTTTCTTTTCATCATACTTCATGTTATGCCCGAAAACGGGGTTCTATACTATACTTTACTATTCACAACACGTATAATGATATGCAAAGTTAAAATTTACCATAACAATGCCCTGCTTGTGATTGGAAGGAAATAGCCACGTGTGTTAGACATGCGGAACATAAAAGAAGGGCGTGTAACACAGATTACGCCATTCATGCTCAGTTTATACGCGGAGTGCTTGACGGAGAAACGAGACGAGTGTATGACCCACGAAAATTTTGTTACCAAGCTCTAACAGGATAGCACTATGGCCGATGAACCAGAAGTTCAATACCCTATTGCTGATGATCAACAAGCAGCCCCACAGCCTCCAATTAATGAACCTGTACAGCCACCGGCCGCTGTTGAAGCTGGCGCCGCACAAGGCGATCCTAATGGACCAGACCTTGAGGTTGGTATTAAATCTTGTCTCGTCAAAATTCCGTATTTATCGTAATTTTATTAGTTCTATAATTTACGGTACCAGTGTGATGCTTGTCGACATATTATTTTGTCGTCCGTTCTATCAACGTACTGTCTGTGATATACATATCTAGATATGACCGATCATAGTCCTTGTTGGGTCCTTAGGCATTGCGATAATCGATTTCGCGCGACTCTTTTATATTGTTATTTGTCACTTGAGATGTTTGAGCGACCTACTTATGTGTGTGTAATTGTAATACAAATTACACTAGTATCTGTGACCCTTTGAGCTACTGTCTTGAAATTTACATATCAAATAGAGTTTTTTCATTAGCTTCAAGCGGGAATAAAACACAAGCTATTGTTATAGTTGTTTACGCGATGGATTTCGCGGGATTTGCTTGGTTTGTAATTTCTTGACTGTGATGGTCAAGGGTGGTTGCAAATGGAACAAGCAGGAATAAAATACAAGCTATTGTTATAGTTGTTTACGCGATGGATCTCGTGGGATTTGCTTTTTGTAATTTCTTGACTTTGATGGTCAAGGGTGGTTGCAAATGAATAAACGACAATAAAAACACAAGCTATTGTTTTAGCTGTTTACGCGATGGATTTCGCGTGATTTGCTTGGTTTGTAATTTCTTGACGGTGAAGGTCAAGGGTGGTTGCAAATGGAACAAGCAGGAATAAAATACAAGCTATTGTTTTAGCTGTTTACGTGATGGATTTCACGGGATTTGCTTGGGTTTGTAATTTCTTGACTGTATGGTCAAGGGTGAATTGCAAATGAATAAACGACAATAAAATATAAGCTATTGTTATAGCTCTTTACGCGATGGGTCTCGCGGGATTTGTTTGGTTGTAGTTTCTTGACTGCAATAGTCGGGGCTCAGCGTAGATTGTCAGTCCACTAAAGAGCATTTACACGATCAATTTCGCGGGGTATCGATTCGTTTGCTTTGTATAAATTTCCTCCACTGTGCCGTGGTGGCTGAAGTTAGACTGTAAATGAACAAGCTTAAATTTGGATATAAGCAGATACATATTATAATAGATATTGTCACTGTTTACGTGATGCAGTTCATACAAATACATCAACAATCAAACAAACTCTTGGTGTAGTTGTTGTACAAGGAAGTTACGCTGTAGTAAAGTATGTTGTAATCAACTATCGTTTCAGTTGATAATGTATCGCAGAAATGAGCTCTGAATATAATGGTTATGCTGAAATTGTACGAGATTGATTTTCATGCTCTAATCTTCTGGGTGTAAGTTAGTGATTATACGACAGATACTTAGCATGGAATTATTCTCATAGAGCACCAGTGGCTGAACATATGCCTATCATCACGGCGCACGTGTTAATGGTTATAATCTTAGTGACAGTGTTCCCTCTTTCCTTTAGCAACTACGCGAAGAATTACGTCAATTACGCCAGTCAGTAGATGAGGTATCCCAGGCTTCTGTGGAGAGTTTAAGGAGACGAATGTTGCTGTATACAGCTCGTCCACTCACAGATTTCAATAACTATGAAGCTTTGGAGATGTTGGATTCTCTTCAAAGCACGGCCAAGGATAAAGCACACGAGAAAAGAGATTATTATAGAGTGGCATACCAGACAGCTAGAGAGAAGGTTAACCTGCCAGCACCTCAATTTCAAATGCTAATCCGTCGATTATTGGGTGACAAAGACCATGACAAAGTACTCGACATTGTTGCAAAAGTGGAAAAGACTCTCCGTAAAGAACAGTCACGTCGTCCAACGCCAACATGGTTCTCTTATCGCGAACGCGGTCGGTCGACACGAGCATCACCAGCTCCGCGCTGTTATTTTTGCCATAAACCGGGGCATTTCAAGGCTGACTGTAATGAGTTCCGTCGGTCGACCCAGGCTCGCCAAGCCAAGAACCCTTCTGGTGAAACGCGAAAGGCTCAATAACTTATAGTCTGTCTAATAACTCTCCTTTATATGTGGACTTCAGTGTAAAGAATTGTGAACATGTTTTGGTTATAAACCGCAATAAAATAAGCAGTTAAAAAAAAAAAAAAAAAAAAAAAAAATGAAACAATAAATGAATGAATGAAAATAACAAACAAGCACGTCCGTGGTTTGTATGTCTATATCTGAGTCATTGGGAATATAGCAGTTTCGAAAAAGGGTACCTAAATCAACCCCCCGATTTTCGGGTCAAAGCTGTTGTCTTCCTGTTGACTTGGCGGGGTCTCCTATGGTTTTCCTTGTTCCCCTTTTAGGCTAATTGGCACTGGGAAAAGGATTCTGACTTTGATTTTCATCTACAACAAATCGATACACCTTTTACGGACCAACAATGGGTAAACTTTCGGGGACGCCCCGTCAAGGTCAGTGGGGAGACAGCGGCAAATCAGCAACTTTTCAATCGTGTTCATCAAGTCCAGGCGGGCGATATCATTGGTCATGTTGAGGAAGTATATTTCCGTGATCCAAATCATTTTAAAGCAGGCGAACTCCATAACCATTACTCCGCTTGGCAGGACATTTCCCATGTCCTCCCTCCTGATAAACAATCTGAAATATTGGGTTGGGTAAAAAATAAGGTTTCGGTTGCATATTTTCAACCATACCAAGGAAGGTTCAAAGCAGAGGAGTACAATTCCGATCGACCACCCCACCGGATTTTTCCGAATAATCAATCTTGTCGTCCTTTCGCATCATTTGTGCGTAAAACCCTTCTGGAGCGTTTACAAACGGGAGCTATTTTAATGCTTGGCAAAGTCGGTACTGTACAACCACCACATCTCGTGTTACCACTTACGGTAGAGCCGACAAAACCCCGTTTATGCCACGATGCAAGATACCTTAATCTATGGATGCGAGATATGCCGTTCTCTCTAGATCGGCTTACCGATTTGCCCCGTTACGTCGACGCCGGCCACTACCAAACAGTGTTAGACGATAAGTCAGGTTACGACCACATTCTCCTAACTGAAGAAAGTCGTACGTATTTTGGCATCCAGTTTGGCGGTTGGTATTTCGTTTACAATACATTACCATTTGGTTGGAAAATATCCCCCTATATCTACCACACAACTGGCCTTTTACCAACAACATTCTTTCGTTCGATTGGGATACCATGTCTGCTTTACATCGACGACAGGCATAATGGCCAGTTGCAAGTGTCTTTACAAAAGGGACAGTATGCTACCCTGGCTACAAAGGATGATAAATACCTCGCGGCCGCGAACTCAGCGATCTTCCTTGCCACATATTATCTGGTGCTCCTTGGATATTTCTTGGGTCTGAAAAAGTCTATTCTTCAACCCCGCAAAGTTGTGCCCTATTTGGGCTTTCTTGCTGATTCGGAGAGGCAGGTCTTTCATTTAATGCCAGAAAAAAAGGACAAATTCCTTACGTTACTCCATGAGATTCTTGGCATGTCCCATATACCACTTAAGGTTTTGCAACGCCTTGCTGGAAAGTGTGTCGCCTTTTCCCTGGCTGTTCCAGCAGCTCGGTTGTACACACGTGAAATGAATCTAGCTATCTCCTCTTCCATCTTACATAACAACAAGCCTATTTTTCTTTCTGAGCGGCTAAAACAAGAGATCAGCCATTGGTTATTTCTGGAAAACTTCGATAACCCCCTACCTTGGCGTGATGAACGCCATGTGCGCATCTCTATTGCCACGGATGCATCTAATTCTGGTTGGGGAGGAAAGCTTCTTTCCGCGACCCCGCAGGAAGCTTCTGATTACTGGACTGCCGACGAAAACAACTGGGACATCGCAACAAAGGAAGCAGTTGCAATTGTTAAGGTCTTGACTTCCTTTCGCCGATCCATTGAAAATGCACATGTTGATCTGCTTGTCGACAATCAAGCAGTCATTCATGCCTGGAATAATCAAGGCTCTCGAAGCCCATCACTTAATGATGCTCTCAAAACCTTGTTCCATACCACTGTCCAATTTAATCTATCACTCCACCTTATGTATATCCCGACCCATTCCAACCCGGCAGATAGACCTTCCCGGAGAACGTCATTGATGGATAGTTCTTTAACTGCTAAGCTCTGGCATCTCGTGCAAACCGAGTTTGGAGGTACCCATGGACATTCAGTGGACCTCATGGCACTAGATTCTAATGCACAGCCGGACATATTCGGGAACGCATTACCCCATTTTACACCTGCGCCATCTCCAGCGTCGGCAGGGATAAACTTATTTGCGCAAGATCTACTACAACATCAGAGCCTAATGCGTCGACCTTATGTCTTTCCCCCATCCGTTCTAGTTGGGCCAGTCTTTAGTTTCCTTCGTTCGTACCAACAGAACTGTACGTTCCTCGTGCTTGATGTTTTTCCCCGCAAATATTGGTGGCCACTCTTACAGGCGTCATCTGGCAAAGTGTTGAAGCTGGCAGCGCGCGGGGATACCACTGCCCTTCGTGTACCTACAACAAGAGGTTGGAGCCCGCATCCAGGCCTCCCCGGCGACCTTTGGGCATTGGCCATTACCTTCTAGTCTTTAGTTACTCGATTATTTATTTATTTATTTTACGACGTTGTTGTTTTTGTCCTACAGGAACTGCCAATTGTTGCTAAACTGTTCATCCAGTCAGTCCAATGTCCTGTGTGTGCTCACGCTAACGACTGGGACTTTCGTTTTTGCCAGAAATGCGGATATTCTCGCAAGTCATTAACACCCGTCTCTAATTCTAATCGTGTTTTCGATTTACATGCTATCGACGCTCGCCTTACCCAGTTATTTGACTACGGCAAAATGACAAGTTACTCTAAGCAGAAGGATGCTCTCAAAAAAGAACTAGAAAGCTTTTTCAACTCCTTGCCAGGACATGTTTCCTTAATCTCTGCCACACCTCGCGATCTCTGCCGCTTTCTAGCATACAAGGATCGCTTTGGTAAAACGCAAATACACCTTCATAGTTGTAATTTCCTTGGGCAACGAGGAACGCATCCGTGTGGTTGTCCTGTACGCCTAGCGTATAATACAGTGGATTCTTATATAGGAAAAATGCGCGCTATCTTTCAATCTATTGGACGGGACGGAGAATGGGACAAGCGCCTGGGACTTGGCAATCCCGCTGCTGCGCAGTTAGTCAAGCATTATCTTAAGTTGGTTACTGCAGAACAGTTACAGGCTCGCGTCACACCTAAACAAGCCACACCGTTTTTTGTCACCAAACTTACACAACTGGCAGACCATTTACAAACATCACTGGCGGCAGCGACTTCCAATCTTGAACGTTTTATCCTGGCACGAGATCACGCTTATTTTATGACCACCTTCTTTAGTGGCGATCGCCCAGCGGACCTGGGTCAGATTAAAGTTGCCGGTATCCTGCGTTTTCCAAATGACGATGGACTGCTACTGAATCATGTCTGGGGAAAAACCCTGAGAGATGGTGACCAAAATGTCTTTGGTATTCGCCGTAACCCCCACACAGTCATTTGTCCGGTCCGCGCTATCGAGAAATACATCGAAATTGCTAGACAAATCGGCGTTGATCTCACTCAAGGTTACCTGTTTCGACCGACAACTTCTAAAAAGGGCATCCAGGATTCACCCTTCACCTCGTCTGCGGCTGAAGCCCGTTTGAAAGTTTACCTACAACAGATGAATGCCGATGATGGGGAAACTTTACACGGTTTCCGATCGGGTTGTGCGATCACGTTGGCTCTAACCGGAGCCACCCTTTCAGAGATTATGGATCATGTAGGGTGGACACGTCGTCATACTGCTATTTATTATCTACAACTCGCCAAGGTTCTCAATCCCGACGGAGCTTCCGCAAAGCTGTCATCACCGACTGCTAGCACGGTCGACCAACCCTGGCAAGATATTAACCAGTTAAAACGCTTTGTGTGTGCCTTCCCACCACCTCTGCCTAACCAAAAGCGACAACGTCCGACGTAAGTTGCATTTGTCGTATTGTCAAGTGTAAAGGAGCGAACTAAACATGGAAGCAATAGAGCAATAAACATGGAACAATAAACATGGAGCGAACTGTATCGCACATATTGGTGGCGTATTATTGACGTCCAAACGAAGTGTACTTATTCCGGAGACAGGGGCAGGGAGTGTGGGAATGTGGGAATACATGTATAAGGGCTAGGGATTCACCTTCAGCGAATATATTACCTATTTATTAAAGAATATTATACACACTGGGTCCGTAGTTCAAACAATTTGTAACCATTTGGGGTATTCATAACTGCAGGGATTAGTAAGAATTGGGGTTATACTGGAGGTAAACGAGGTTGTAAGATGTGGGGATAAGAGATGGGAAATGAGTGTAGAAGAGGGGGAGTGTAGGGGAGAGTATGTATATCACAGGAAAGAATGTGGAAGAGAGCGAATGATAGGCAGGTACCTATCGAAAATTATTCCCAATCTTAAATTTAACTGAGCTTGAGTGATGCGTGTTATGAAATAGATTACTATTCACAACACGTATAATGATATGCAAAGTTAAAATTTACCATAACAATGCCCTGCTTGTGATTGGAAGGAAATAGCCACGTGTGTTAGACATGCGGAACATAAAAGAAGGGCGTGTAACACAGATTACGCCATTCATGCTCAGTTTATACGCGGAGTGCTTGACGGAGAAACGACCCACCCACCCACCCCAAAATTTGCGTGGGTCATACCCGCCTAGCACACACTAGCCAAGCTCCATCGGCTTGGCTAGTGCCGCACCTATCGAAAATTATTCCCAATCTTAAATTTAACTGAGCTTGAGTGATGCGTGTTATGAAATAGATTACTATACATAGCCTCTGTGACGTATAGTTAACAAAGGACAGCGACAAGGATAAAGAAAAAGGACAGCGAAAAAAACAGCGAAAAGCACAGCTAAACTACTAAAAGGACAACCAAAAGGGCAACTAAAAAGACCGCGAAAAGGACAACTAAAAAGTCTTATTTCCGGCGAACTCGACCATGGTCAATTAGTCGTTTTCCGGCAAACTCGACCATGGTCGAATTTAGTCGTTTTCCGGCGAACTCGACCATTGTCGAATTAGTCGTTTTCCGGCGAACTCGACCATGGTCGAATTAGTCGTTTTCCGGCGAACTCGACCATGGTCGAATTAGTCGTTTCCGGCGAACTCGACCATTCGAATTAGTCGTTTTCCGGCGAACTCGACCATGGTCGAATTAGTCGTTTTCCGGCGAACTTGACCATCGTCGAATTAGTCGTTTTCAGGCACTAGTCGCCCCGGCGACCGCGTCGTGGGTCGACACGGTAGCTCGTTTTAAGGCGAACTCGACCATGGTCGAATTAATCGTTTTCCGGCGAACTCGACCATGCTCGAGTTAGTCGTTTTCCGGCGAACTCGACCATGGTCGAATTAGTCGTTTTCCGGCGAACTCGACCATGGTCGAATTAGTCGTTTTCCGGCGAACTCGACCATGGTCGAATTAGTCGTTTTCGGCGAATCGACATGGTCGACGTGTCGAGTTATCGTTTTCCAAAAGACAAGACAACTAAAAAAACAACTAAAACGACAACTAAAATGACAACTAAAATGACAACTAAAATGACAACTAAAATGACAACTAAAATGACAACTAAAATGACAACTAAAAGGGCAGCGAAAAGGACAACTAAAGGACAACTAAAGTACAAGTAAAAGGAGAACTAAAAGACAACTAAAAGGACCGAACTAAAAGGGCAGCTTTTACTAATAGATCGCTTTAGCTGTCCTTAATGTTAGCTCAATAACCATTTATTACAGACAGATATTTCAAGCATTTATTACGGCATTATAACGGCTCTCTACTGACGTAATGGCGTTTTAAATGAAGTGTAGTTTTCACGTAAAATACTTGTTAAATATCTTCATTATCTTGTCGTACACTTTTGTTGATTCATGTTCACGGGGCAGTGTTTATCTTCTTTAACAACCCTTCAACTAAGTTTTTAATATCATGAACGCTTTTTGCAGTAAGTTTTTCGTTATCCATATGAATAACTTCTTGCATCTGGACTTCTTCCTTACCATCCATACCCCGTAGAGCTTTAAACTTGCGTACTATTCGTCCCCAATCAACTACGTGTTCGATCCTCTTGTTGCTATGGTTTTGTGAGGTGATGACGCCACTAGCAAGTCCAGGACCTACGCTATTCGTACTAGGGAACTTCGTCATGACAAATTCGTCACTTGTCTCTTCATGTAGAATTTCCATGATATCAGGCCTACAGCACCTGCATTTCACCTTGCGGGCTAGCTTTAGGTACGTCACTGTCGTTGTCAGAAGGTTCAACGGAGCTGGTGTCCGTGTTGATCGTTCTAGTTTCCTTATTAACTTCGCGCGACCAAACTTCCATTCCAAATCTGACTGAGCCTGAATTCTTTGGTAAGTATCGCTCATCATAGCAATTAGAAGATTAATTAGAACAACAATAGTAATTAGTGAATATAGACCAAACACAATATTGACCAATACCCTAGCGAATGATGGCATATCATTTCCTGTAAGTTCATCCAATACTGCGGTGTCGGCTGAACCAAACAGCGAAAAGAACAACAGTTTAAATATTTTTACTAAATCTTTTCGAGCTTCGCGTAGATTGTCCATAACAGAGGTGTGGTTATGAGATAGAGAAAATCCAGGATTAGTGACTGCAGCAATATGTACTGTAAAGCCAAGCATAAATATGAGTAATATGACAATAAATCGAGCTAAATCCTGCATCAAGTTGCCAATAATGACTCCCCATGGGCCAAACAAATGATGAAATGTTAAGAAATCCAGCAATTGTACAAAAGTCAAAAACATAGCGACGGCAAACAGTTGATTTCGGGCGTAAAGAAGATGAACACGAGTGATGCCGTCGAAAGGAATTGCTGAAAAATGAATTAGAATGGCAATTGCTGAAAGAAATATGACAAACAATGGCACTCGGCCAAGTCCTCTCGAGTTCTTTGGATCTGTGAGTTGCGTCAATACCAGGCCACACAGCCAGAATAACAACAACACTTCATACCATGCTGGTGTGACGTCATCACTACGTTTATCCCAAGGTATCACGACCGTGAAGACAAAGAGCAACATGAAGTAGAGATGAGATATAAGTTGACAAATAAATTTGACCAGCGGTACTCTGCTGTAATTATTGTTCCAGGGAAGAGATAAAGCAACCCAGACAGGAGGCGCTATAAAAGCGCCGAAAAATATTGCTAGTACTTTCGACATACTCCAGTTTCGACCAGCACGCCACTTGCTACCCAAGTACGATTGCACAGCGGTGTGCGCCACACAATGCTTCTGCTCACATTCTACGAGCACGTCGAGAAACGGTTTACCGCTGTCATCTGTAGCATTCAACAGCTGGCTCGCATCATTGGTACAAGCTAATGTTAAGATATCTAAAGCCAACTCCTCGCAAGCATCTCCGGCTGCTATTAAATCTTTGCTACGTTCTTTGAATTTACTTGACTCAGTTCTGTAATGATGTGATAGTTTGACTGCAGCATAGAGAGGGGCGGGCGAGTGAAGAATGAACGATACGATTGAGTCGTTACCATTCCCTTTACCACACACCATCAAGTCGAAAAGAAACTAAAATAAATTATCGATTAGACCATCGATTTTCATTTCCACAAATTGTACAAAACTGCTCTCAGCATGAATATGGCATACATGCAACAATCATATTAAGCTGTTGGTGCTGTACATCATAATCAGTTCAGCTTTGACTACCTCAAAGTTTTTTTTTTGGTTATCTATTGTAACCATTCTCTCATTAAAATTTTATGGTGAAAAGTGAAAAGGGTACTTTGGGAAAATTCTGATAAGTTCAATATGGATTTGGAAAAATTACCCATGATTGGTTTAAAAAATATCACAATATGTCTTACCGTTTTATCCTTTAGTAAGTGCGAGGCATCAAATTTCAGATTGAGAAGGTATCGTACCACTATCACGTGGCCAGCATGTGCAGCGTAGCACAGTGCAACTTTACCATCCTGATAAAGCAGGAAAAATCAATGAAATAGCGTTAGTTATGGTGTGTAGTGATCTAGCATAAATATGGCAATTATTGACAGGTTTAAAAAGTCAGCTGTTTACTTACGTTAGTTTCCTTCGTCAAATTAGTACCAGACTCAATTAGTTGTTTAACAACAGGTAAATGACCTGAATGAGCAGAGAAATGAAGCGCTGTCCAACCATCCTGGAGAAGAAATGAGAAAATGGAGTGAATCACCGGCGATTTTATTGTGCATCCTGCGCTGTCAAACATAGATTTCCATTACCTCATCTTCCGCGTCAATTTGGGCTCCTTGCGCAAGTAACAAAGTAAGTACATTATGATGACCATTAGCGGCCGCGAGGTGAAATGATGTTCGTCCTTTTGCATCTTTTGTGTCGAGTTGATGAGAAATTTTACTGAGGAGTAAACCAACTACATTCACATGACCATTGCTTGATGCCAGATGAAGAGGAAGTGATCTCTGAAAAGCAAAGTCATGCAGCGATTTGTCAGAACTAAATAAATGCTATGTTTTTAGTACAATCGCGACAATCGCGAGTGTCGAGGAATACAGATTCTCTGAAACTTACATTTCTTGACGTTGATGAATCAACCCTAACGCCAGGAGAGTTGAGAAGAAGACGCACAACTTGATCATTACCAGACCTCGCAGCAAGATGAAGTGGAGTGTAACCATACTAAAAATTGCAAATAGACAATCAAATGTCTGATGACCCAGGCAAACGTACTAAAATAAACATGCAGTACTTGCTTACTTCATCGTCTTTCTTCGTCTTTATTGCCTAAACATCAAAACTTTTCAGTGAATAACAATTTTCAAACATCGTGGCCATACATGAGCGTAAGATTTGAAGTTCAGTTTCCTCGTTCAGAAATGGGTTGAACATTGCAATAAATAAACCACTGTTAAACCTTTTAACTACTTTCTACTGTTTCTTTGAGATGAAAGCATTTAAAGAATAGACAAACCTCGCTTCTGATGTCACCAACATCAGCTTGTCGTAAAATTTCTCGTACAACTTCAGTACGACCATATTGGGCTGCAACATGTATCGCTGATAAACCAGTCTGTAATGAACGTTAGAAATATGCAGAATTACTATCCAACTACTGCAAGGAGACATCGATACTAATAGTGAAGGCATTTCTACACATTCAAACAGGAAGATCACTCACTTTAGGGCTGGCATAATCCAACGGAATCTTCCCTCTCAGTATTTCAATGACTCTGATATGACCATTTTTAGCCGCTAGGTGTATTGCTGTCAAACCATGCTAAATATCAAACACAAAGTTATCTGTAATTAGGAGAGAACAATGGTATATGAAGAGGTACAACAAGTTGGTCAATAACTATAACAACATAGTCTATATACTCTATCTTATAACTGCAGTTGTTATACCACATTTGATGCTAAGTTGTTTGAAGACACTGCCACGCTGCTCCCTGGTTATATTGGAGCGTAGTCTATCTTATAACTGGACATATCATGCTTTGAGTACTAACTAACCTTATCCATCTGTGTCACATCAGCACCATTGTCTAACAGCACTTGTACCACATCGGCATGGCCTCCGCTGGCCGCCAGGTGCAACGGCGTGGAATTGCTGCCCTAAGATCAAGAAGAGTTTTAAGAAGAATTATGATCAAAGATCATAAAAAGCTTCTTATGAATTAAATTAACAGAGAGTAATGATAAAAGGCAACATACCAGAGTAAATTTCTCGGTCATATGAATGTTTTTTAATTTCAAAAGTTCTTTAATAACAGCAACGCTTCCTTTGGCGGCAGCAATATGAGCGCATGTCTCACCCTCCTGAAACACAAAGATCGTTAGCTACTGTTTATACCAGTCTGATGAATCTTTCGTTTGAAGTCGTGATCTGCAAACTTTAAACATTCAATTCCATGATGATTATTTTGCTTACAGCATTAGCTTGATTCACCAACTGAGGTCGGTTTTCCAGGAAGAACTCGATGACCTCAGAATGATCTTTCTGTGCGGCATAATGAAGAGGTGTTCTTCCTTTCTGTCATTCAAGAAAACAAAATGCTAAGAATTCGCGTCAGCTAAACGTGTACTCGCCAATGAAAATAAACATACACTGTCAGTAGCTGAGGTGTCCGCCTTCAGATGAAGTAATATTTTACACACTTCCAATCTTCCACCTTCGGCAGCCAAGTGTAACGGAGTTTTACCTTCCTAAAAGAGTATATTGAAAATGGATGAAAAGTGTCGTCCAGGCACCTTCTTATTTTGTGGCAGAGTATTCAATACAATTCTATTTTAAATACAGCAGAGATTATACAGAACTTACCAACGATAAAGCGTCAATGCTTGCTCCAAATGAAGTGACCAACATATCAACAATATCTTTATAACCTTTCTGGGCTGCGAGATGCAAAGCAGTGAGACCAAGTTTTGTCTTCGCGTTAATGTAGGCTTTAGAGTTGAGAAGAAAGTGAACGACATCTTTATGACCATGTTCACAAGATAAATGCAACGACGTTTTGCCTTTCTATAGAAATAATAAGACAGCATTACTCCGTCAGACCTGAAAATTGATAAGCATTAACAAGAGATTGGTTCTTATCAAGCAACGATGAAGATTTCATGACTTTTAACGATAAAGATTTCATGACTTTTAACGATAAAGATTTCATGACTTTTAACGATAAAGATTTCATGACTTTTAACGATAAAGATTTCATGACTTTTAACGATAAAGATTTCATGACTTTTAACGATAAAGATTTCATGACTTTTTATTACTGAGTTTGAAGAAAAAAGATTTCGAGCAACAAGGTATAGGTTCACATACTTGATCGAATGCATCGAGTCTCGCATGACGACTCATCAATGATTTATTCACGTCTAAGTTTCCTTCTTTCGACGAAATAAGCAACGGTGTCAAGGAATCCTATCAAGAAGGAGGAAAAATAATTTGAAATCCACAACGACATTTAAACTATGCTATAATTTTGACAAACTTACATTTGTTTTTTGATTCACCAATCTCTGCACATCTTCAACAGATAATGCATTAAACATTGCCAGAAGAACGTCATTTTTACCATGTCTTGCACAGTAATGGACCGGCGTTTCTTTTCCCTTGCAAAAAATAGAAATTTTACTCCAAAACGATCTTTAATTCAAGTTTTGTGACTCTTACACGAATGTAAAACCCTTGTGCATGAGTTGATTAAAGTTGTTGCATGCATGGGAGTTTACTTGACTTGATATTTTGGCTGACATTTCGTGTTTAGTTGCCAAAAGTTAGTGAAAGGTACATTGCAAAAGTCGTACCTCAACAGTTTCTAAGTTCGGATTAGCGCCATATTTCAAGAGAAGTTTTGCTGTTCTTAAATCACGTTCCCCAATCTCGTTGTCATTCTTCAATTTGCAAACATAGTGCAATGGTGTTTCCCCTTTCTAAAATGACACATAATGAAGTAAAAATATATATTCAATCCATATCAGAACAATATCTTGCATGAGACTTACTTTATTAGGCAAGTTAACAATCATTTTAACCCCGTGAGTTGTGTTAAGGCATGACGTCAAGGTATGGTCGACCAGGACAAGAACAATTTCTTCCAAAGATTTTTCAATAGCAATATGAAGAGGTATTTCACCAGTCTACGAAAGTAATTGAACATTTTCACTGAATATTGCTCCAACATTTTGGATTTTTTTCAACCATTCAGAAATTCAAACGTTTTCTAACCCTAGATTTCCTCGCGGCATTCGCTCCTTCGGTCAAGAGCAGTTTCACCATAGCAAGGTTGTTGTTTCTTGTTGCAATATGAAGCGACGTTTCTCCATTCTAACATAAAAATTAGACGAAGAAGCACTGAATGAATGTGGTATTCGGGTGCAGGCTTATAATAATTCATTCTGACCTCTTGTGGAACGTCAACGTTAGCTCCGCTTTTCAACAACATATCTGCAACCTCTGTCCCACCTTTGATACGAGCAGCAATATGAAGTGGAGTTTCCTCAAGCTTCCAAAGAAGAAAAAAAATAACTATGACTTGTTTAAGATGACTTGAGTCAGTTCCCCAAGAGGTACTTACCCTCCCTCCCTTGAGGTGAACATTTGCTCCGTATCCTAACAAAGCCTGCACTACTCTTGGTTGGCGGTGTTGCACAGCAATATGCAGAGGTGTATACATATCCTTGATTATAAAATATTAATGTTAGTATCCACAAATCACGAACTCTCTTCATTGACTTAAGGTCACGTAAGAACATTGCTAATATCATTGAAACATTTTAACCAGCGGTTATTACCTTGGTCTTTGTGTCTACAGAAGCTCCCTTGTTTAACAATGCTTTCACCACCCCCACGTGACCACAGTGAACTGCAGCGTGGAGAGAAACCTCGCCTGACTAGGAGTAATAATGAGAAATTATTGACACTAAGAGACAGGTTGAGGAATAAATGTTATGACGGAAAATCGTGCTGTGATCTAACATTCAAAAGCCTGAATCACTACCAGGTTCCAACGACTTACTTTGTTTGGCATATGAAGAGGAACTCCTTTCTTTAATAACGTTAGAACTGTATCAGAATGTCCATTTTGTGCAGCAATATGAACCAAGGTGTCACCAGTCTATTCAATGATCAGAAACACTATTATTTTCCACTCATCATTATAATAACTTGTATAAAATGTGAAATACAGTTTTTAACGAGTAAAGTTTATTTTCACTGACCTTCGCTCTGAAATTTACATCGACCTTAACTTTATCAACAAGATATTCGACGATATCTGAAAATCCTCTTTCAGCCGCAATGTGGACAGCGGTGCGATCATACTGGAATATAATGATGAGATTAAACACTGGTGTTCGGGGGAGGGGTGGGGAGATAAATCTATGACGTAAGTGGCTGGCCCGCAGCTCACGTGAACAGAAATATAATTACATTATCCTGTATATCTGCAGACAGCTTGTTCGACGTGCTCAAGAGCTTGATCATACCCTCGTCCCCTTCATACGCTGCGATGTGAAATGCTGTTTGACCATCATTCTGGTAGTGAAATAAATAAGCGTTACGGCCCAATAACCACTCATAGATTAGTGTCTCGTCGTCATTCTCAGGCATAAAACAAAACCACAGAGTGGAATTATCATAAACGAGTCACGAGTTAGAAATATCTGAACATTCTTACATTCTTCAGGTTGATCGCGGAGCCAGCATCAATCAATATCCGTGCCATTTCCACATCTTTTTTACGAGCGCAATAATGAAATGCCGAGTCACCAGAATCCTGAAACATAAAGAAAAGGTCAACTGAAGTGTCAACGAAAGATCAGTTGAAGCACCATTCTCTCGCTCAAACCCACCAGCATAGTAAACCCTGACGAACTAAGAGAAGAAGAAATGATCATATTACTTACTGCTTTAACAACCCGAAGTTGTTCTTTGGATTTATTCGCCAACAACTCTCTCACAACAAGCTGGTTTCCAGTCTCCACTGCCAGCAGTAATGGTGTGTTACCATCCTAAAGATGAAATGAGTTGACTTGAATGTGCTAGTTATATCACATAAATAAATAGCGCAAACGAAACACGTACTTTATCTCTCGTTGTTTTTGCTTCTTCACCCATCGACTTCACTAAAAACTTAACAACAGGAACTGCACCTGCAATACGTGTGCACGCCAAATGAAGAGCTGTTCGCCCTTGGTTCTACAAAGATAAATAATAACGTTGTGAAGAACAGTGTTACTGGAGAATGAGGGTTTGCACAGAAAGTTCAATCTTACATTTGTTGCCAACGTTAATTCACTCTTTTGTTTCACTAAAACTTTAACTGTCGATTCAGATCCTGAGACAGCGGCGTAGTGAAGGGCAGTCATGCCGTCCTGCGCAAATAAAAAAAACATTCAGGTTTCGCACAACCATTCTTCGATGAAAAGTATGTACAACTTTCAAGCTCGTTTTTCTTGATAGTCCATGCAGATACACAAAGTTAGCAAAGTAATCGCGTCTTAAAATGACGACAATAAACCGAAATCATTGATCATTCAAATGATCTCGCTGGAATATTTACCATGTCAATATCTGATAGAGAAGCTCCTCGCTCTAACAATTTCTCAACCAGAGCATTCTTCCCCTCTTTACAGGCCACCATGATTGGAGTTGAACCATTTGCCTAAAGAAAAAATGTTTATCGCTTATAGAAAGAAGAATTATTATATATACTGCATTCTCTATATTTCCAAAACCTGCAATGGCACGATAGAAAATGGAATGATGATTCCTCAAGGAACGTAGTTAGCTTAGTTTGGGGTTCCTTCTGTAGTAATAAGAATCCTTGCTGGACCGCTAAGAACTGACAGAACTGTTCCTCACACTTAAGGAAGAAATTACTGTAATGAAATCGTTGAAGTTACAGTATAGCTCTACGCCAACCCGCTTCACTTGAAACCCAATCCAATTTTGTTTAAGAAGAGCTGAAGCAATGAAATATTTACATTAGCCTGGCTCAGCTCAGAGGAGTTTTCTTGTAGATTAGACATTCTTCCGAGAGCAGTCATCCATTCCCCAGCCAGCATGCAATGTAACAATGTTTTGAATTTAACTTTCTCAGTATTAGTGTTATTTTCAGCGCTGCGAGGTCGAGATGTCTCTGCCTCCTTCACTTGAGGCGACGAATCAACTGAAGGCATTGAGGATGAACGAAGTTGCTCGCGTCTTGCTTCTAACAATTTTAAGTATTTCTTTTCGCTCTGAGCATGATTATTTGATTTGCCCTTTCGTTCTGCAGCCGCCGTTCGTCTCATTTTATTGTTTGACATTTTATTAAAATGAACAGTTGTATTCGTAATCAATTTGACGTGAGTTCATCATGTAGCTACCGTGGTGAAATACTTAATGAGGTGTCATATCAGGTTATACCCCACATGATATCATGAATCGGTGTCCAACTGGTCAATAACTAAAACCCCTCATGCCATAACTGTTACAGGGGACATATTGCGAAGGTCGTAGGCCTACGTTCTTCATATTTCAAATATATTTTCTCGTAATGTCATCAAATGCGTTACATGTGGACACAGTCCCTTCCTGAGTCAATAAAAAGTTTATTTGAAAAAACAAAAAATGAAAGCTGTTTAATTACATTTTGTTGTTTGTTTTGCTATATTCTTGCGTAATTTTGGAAAAATATAATACTTTTATAACATTCAAGAAAATCGTCAGTCAAAAATACTTGTGCGAAATGATAAGAATAAAAATCGCGAATCATCAGAAATCTTAGCAAATAAAATCTTTCTATCATAAGGAACGGTGAAAAAATGGTTGCAGATATTCTAAAGATGGTCAAAACAGACTCTCTGGAGCAATAATGTCACGAAATTCAGCTGATATAGGATCATGTGGTAACATCAATAATGCCTGTGGTTCGTTGCTACATTCCATACATGATATAAATTTCAACTACTTTCCTCAATTAGGAGGTTTCCGAAAATGTGAATGAATAATTTCTGCTACGACAACATTAGCCCAGCATGAAAACTCGATGATAATGACATAAATTAATTTGTAATCTTAGTTCGTTAAGGTTCATGATGTTTAATTAATCATCAAAATTAACTTGATCACGTGTGTTCACAAAACCTGATTAAATTCATTTCTCTCATTTAAAACCTAAACTAATATATTTCATGATGACTCGTTATAACTCTCATTTCAAACGTTTCACTTCAGGTCTGCTTTTGAAAATGTATTCTAAATATTTAGGATCATGGCCCGACATAATATCCTACAATGACCTTTTGGTACCCCTGAATATCCCCACGCTTACCTTCCGTCGTCCACTTCGTTCTAATTCGGAAGAGTTCGCCGCATCATCGTCAAGTTCCTTCTCACTGGATGTTGTCGACATTGACAAAGATTTCCCCATCTTTGGTTTTTCATCTCGTATCTCATTTTCAAGATGAATTTCCTCCACGTCCTCGTGAGCTGCGTCTACAGGAGGTTTACCACCTTCCCGGGAAATTTTCCCTGCAGTTTGGGATCGTTGAAATGGATCCATAGTAGTTTCGCCTGCATCCGGGTGGCGCCGGCCAGTACTTGCAGGTTTGCTTGGATCTGAGTTTGTTTTGCCTGCATTTGTGGGTGGATTGCCTGGATCTGAGTTTGTTTTGCCTGCATTTGTGGGAGTTTTGCCTGGATCTGGATGAGATTTGCTTGCATTTGTGGACGGTTTGCCTGGATCTGGGTGAGATTTTTTCTCGAGCAACTTTTTATCCAAAGAAAAGCTGCGTTTGAACATTTTCAAGCCTAAAAAAGCAACGAAGCAAGATTGATAACGGGTTGACAAAACTCATTCTAACAACTGTCATTCTCTGTTATCATCTGTCATCCCCGCATAACCCACGCCCTCCTTTACGAACTATGTACAAAGTCCCACTAAGCATGTCACGCCATGGTGTCTGCTCATTTGCCTAGACCATCGACAAAACCAATAAATGACAACAAATGAAGTTAAATCAGCTGCTTCATGATTATGATCAGTTGTCAGAAGCGACGGACAATAAACATGCTAGACTGCTTCCTGCGATGATAAAACCCAAAATAATTGTCGATATAAAATTTTCTTAGAAATTGTAGGGAAGAAATCATTCCCAAACATAAAACATTGGGTGGAAAACAGCGAATCTTCCAATATTTCGAAAAACAAAAAATATCAATACCACTAAGACGTCCTTCTAACAATTAATACAAGCAAACTCCGTAGAGCTCGGTTAGAGTCAAAGATTATACTTCAAAAATTCACTCCTACACTCACTTAACTACTTATTGAACGTGTTTTAAAACTGCCTAAAATAGACAAAAAATACTCTGCCACACTTTGACCTAAGTGCCTTTGTCTGGAGTGTTGATATGCATGATGTAGACGGTCTTTGCTCGACGGAAAACATTTCAGTATTTTTTAAGCAGTTTCGAAACCGCATTTGAAGTGAGAAGAAGCCTCGTTGCTCTATGGTTATTTTTCAAAACATAAAATCGTTTAGTAAAATATTTTTGCAGTTTATCGGGTTTTTTAACCGCAAAACATTATAACATCGTACAACTTCACATCAAATGCGGTAAAATAACTGCCTAAAATAGAAAACACACTTCTCGACGTTTCGACCAAAGGAACTTTATAAAAATAAGCTTTTTGCTATACATATCTACAGCTACATTGAAGAAACTTTGAAATCTGAGTTCTTAGTGTTTGAGCAATGATATTCTACGGTAGTGCCGGTCTTTAGAGAGATACCAGACAACATTTTTGTATTGTAATTTGACCGAAGATCATTAAAGAAGCAGATCTCTTCCAGTGGGGCGCAGCCTTGCATGAAGACGAAACCTTGCTCATCGCAGTTATTTTTTAATACAATTTTTAACGCCCTATTCAATTTTGAATGAAGACCACTATATACACTTATCATTCAACACAAAACACAGATAAATTGAAGTAACCTTTTTTACTTATTTACGGTAAAACACGTCTTACCTTATCCATAGATTCCGTTCAACTGAAAATGATAACAGCAGAATCAACCGTTAGTGGAATTTTTCTAACCCATTTAGGTAATAAATATATATACAACTACAGACGCCAGTAAGCATTGTGTATATAATATTTGATGTTTAGATGATTTTAAACATTATTTGACTAACGCGGCATACGTTTGAAAAGAGGTTGAAAGAGAAATGATTGGTTCAAAAGACTCTCAACACAAACAACACACTGTAACTTATTGTCATGTGCAGGAGTGGCGGATCAGAGAGAAAATTCCGTATATTTGTCAGGCACTGACGATGTAAAAGACTAAAATTCTACTAACAATAAATTTAAAATGAAACTCACACAAATTCCATCTTCTTTACAGTTGGAAAACACAACGCCGGTATATATGCTATAGAAAGAATCTAATTTAAAATATGCTCATTGTTAGACAGTCAAACTTCTAATTACAAATAAAGATATTCTATTCACCTTTGGTAAAGGACTTTGTGAAATTTTAAATGAAATATAATTTCAGAATTGTGTATATATACAATGTGTAATTATTGTCTTCCTTACATAATAAACTTTGCATGAAATATTACAAACAGCATTTAAAAATACTAAATATAAGAAATATGAAACTTACCTAAATAAAGCTCTGTCAATTCCAACAAAATTATGAAACCTAACTCAAAGTAAACTGCATTTAAAGAATACGTGAGCAAGAATAATCCAGTGATGAATAACAATTAAAATATATTGCTCGGATATATATACTCATCAAATGTTTATTGCCACAGCTTGACTTGTCATTACCCACATATTAATATTTAAATGATCTACACTCAATGACTAGCAGGTACCAAGAACTTAGGTGCAGACACGAATTATTACATAATTTAGCAAGAAGATATCACGTTATATGTACTGGCTATAAAGTACAGTTTCTTCGAACTGAAATTTGGAAATTGTTTTTTAAAATAGTCATACAAGACATTTATATTAATTATTTAAATTGAAGATGGCATTTAAACTTAGTTTTCCTTTCCTTAATTATAAAGTTTTCAATTATTAAAGATTATTTCTGGTTACCAGGATAACAACAGTCTTAGCAACGGGTAACACCGAAGCCACGCTGTTACGAAGATTATGGAAAATGTGTGATAAAAATAAATTAGTTCTGAACAATAAACGTATATTCTTTGTTCATCTTCATCGTATTTTATTATTTAAAATTCATTTCTTATTACTCAATACTTAGTAATTGATATCTAATTATATTTCATCTGGTATATTAATGGGGACGAGTTTGATAATTATTGACAATTACTCTAATCTATGTTTCCCATAGGCGTACGGGGGGGTGGGGCTGGGGGGCTGCAGCCCCCCAATTTTTGGGGAATTAATCTATTCGGGCAAAAAGAGTCTTGTCATTCGGGCAAAGACGTTACGACGGTCTGGTGATTACACGGGGAATCTATTCACCCAATAACGCTAAACTGAAACTGTTGTGTATATTAGCATAGATCGCATAACTGGTTCAAGCATGTGCGTCAAATTAACCTTTATTAAAGGTTAAGTGCTATAAATTAACCGGATTTGGTTTTGATCACAATCGGATAAGTAATTTTATACCACACGGTTTAGACTAGTGTAACGGATATCGGATAATGGATTAAATGTAAATATAGGCTAATACTAATAGAATAAGGAAAAGTAAGCTGCCGCGGATGCACCATTGCAAGTGCGTCCGAGATTAATATATAAATATAGCAGTTGATAATAAATATAGCATTCTAGATAATAAAGGAAGCGTACACGCCCTATGGAACGAGAGCATAAATACCAAATGCGAAATATTGAATAATAGAGTTGGATCTAAACCACATGTGTGTGCATGTGAAGTAAACTTACACTAGTCTTTCCTCAGGCCTTTATCTTTTTTGACCGCTTCGTCGCTATATAAATAATCGCCTGGAATATTACAAAACTCAATAACCAAGCTCAATAAAGCGTATGGCATCTCGTAAAAGGCGTACCGACACCGTGTTCGGTGCGAGGAATGCAATAAGGAAATCGATAGTGATTATCAAGAGGTGCATTCTCGATTGGTTCATAATGGTAAAAAAGTAAAATGCCATCCAGTAATGGAATCATCAGACTCATCCCAGTCGAAAATCAGTAATTTTCTTTAAAAAGTAACATGACAACCAAGGACGATGACCTGCAGTATGACATAACCCAACCTGGAACTGAATCGAGTGGTAGTAAAGACTTTGCAGCCACAGTGTCTTTTGATGAAGATCTGCCGGACAAAAATGTGAAGGAACTCGTGAGCAAAGAACCAATAACGGCGTTCATTGATGATGTTGAATTAAATGCATTGTCACAGCTCAGAGAAAATAGTGAACAGAATACAGTGACAGATAACGAAAATGTTACACCAGAATCAATGACGATGTCTAGTATTCTAGCAGCTACACCAATGGATGATCTTAGTTCACCAGCACATATTCTAGACGAACAGCCTGAAAAGGTTTCCATTCCCAGTGAAAATACAGAACAGATTTCGTCCCTTCACGCCCCAAAACAGCCTATATTAGCGGAGTATCCTGCAAGAAAATTCGGCAATGAAAACATTTGTGCGAAGATTTCAATCTGAATGGTACAAGAAGTATCCGTGGATAAGTTATGAAGTGGATAAGGATGCATGCGTGTGTTTTGCCTGCGTGGAATTTGGGAAAGATACTTCATTTGTGTTTAAGAATTGGAAGAAGTCAGCAAAGCTAGCAAAACACGGCAAGAGCGAGAACCATGTCAGGTCCATGGCAAGATGGCTTCAGTTCAAAGCAATGCAGAGAAACAAAACTTCCGTCCTACAGCAGCTGAGTACTGCACACAAGGACCAGGTTGCCAGTAACAGACAATACTTAAAAGTAATCATACAATCCTTGATGTATACTGCGCAACAGAATGTTGCGATTAGAGGTCATGAAGAGACCCGGAATGATATATGGGAGGTATCTGACATAAATCGAGGGAACTTTCTCGAGTTACTTTGCATAAGATGCAACGATTTGCCTTGGCTGAGGTCTAAACTGCAAAGCCAGCTCCAGTTACATGCTCAGTGGACATCGCCTGTTGTTCAAAATGAACTACTAGAAATAGTAGCAAACGTCATGCTTGAGAGGATAGCAGCTGAAGCGAGAAGTAGCGACTATTACGGAATAGTTGTAGACGAAACAGCAGATATCAGTCGAACAGAGCAAGTATCCATTTTCCTTAGATATGTTTTCAATGGCGAAACTAAAGAGACATTTATTGGTTTCTATTCAACTAAATCCACGGAAGGGGAAGTATTATATGAGCTAGTGAAGACAGCCATTAGCAAGCTGGAGTTGAAGTTAGAAGACATAGTTGCAGAATGCTTTGATGGCGCTGCAAATATGAGTGGCGCTCGTAAAGGGCTTGCCGCACGTATGAAGGAGTGTTCACCTCTTAGTATCTACGTTCATTGCCATGGACATCGGCTTAACTTGGCGCTACAAGATACTATGACCACAATTGAGCCACTTCAGAAAGCTTTAGGCGTGATCCAGAGTCTCCATAATTTTTTGGAAGGAAGTCCCAAACGCCACGCTATCTTCAAGGATATCGAAGTCGAAGATGAGGGCGAAGATTTTAAACTGACAATTAAATCGCAGAGCGCTACTAGATGGTCTTGTCGCTGGGCAGCTGTAAAGGCAGTGGTAAACCAAATGCCTAAGATCATCGAGGCTCTTCTCTCACTCTCAAAAGATCGTGATCCGAAGACGTACAATGACAGCAATTCCCTACTTAACTCGATTTGTGACTTTCGATTCGTTTTTGGTTTGATGGTATTAAAGGTTGTTTTGTCCAACACCGATGGTTTGAGCAGATACCTACAAGGAAAGCAGATGGATGTCGTAACGGCAAAGAAGAGTGTTGATGGCGTGATCAAAACACTAAGTGAATGTCGTACCCAGGAAAATTTTGATCTCTTGTGGTCGCGCGCTGAAATCATGGCAGACAAAATCAAGGAACAAATTGAGGGTACTGATTTCAATTTCAAAGATGCAAAGGTACCAAGACTCAAACAGCCATCACGCCGGCTGCAGACACTTGTCGGCGAAATGCCTGAAGTGAATGCAGAAGTGGAGTACCGAACAGTGGAAGACCACTATCGTATCACATGTTACTACCTAAGCATTGACAGGATTGTCGCGGAGATGAAATATAGATTTGAAGGTAATGATCAAGAGGTGCTATTGGCACTTGCAGACATAGTCTTCAGCAGCTCTCCGACCATGAAGAATATTGAGTTGGTATCAGACTTCTATAGTATCGACAGTGAGCTTCTTGGCAGTGAGAAAAACGTCTATGAGAATATTGATGCTGATAACCCTGATCCTGAAAGAAAAAACGCCGCTGAAATTGTGAGGAAAATGTTTGAAAATGGTGTTCATGAAGTTCTTCCTGTTGCTTACAAAGTATTTTCGATTCTGGCCACGATCCCTGCAACATCCTGCTCTGCTGAGAGATCTTTTAGCGCTCTTCGCCGCTTGAAAACCTATCTTCGAAGTACAATGGGGCAAAAAAAAACAGCATTGCCCTTATCAATATTGAGAGAGCTTATGCAAATAGTACTTTAAAGAACGATATGGAAAAGATAATTGACATTTTTGGACAGCGACGTAATCGTAAATCATATTTCTTCTAGTCTAGATTATAGTTTTACAAAACTAAATTCCTTGCATGTCTAGTGCAAAACATGACGGAATTTCATATATCAAATAAAATGTTATTATGTTAGTCACTTTTTCTTTCGTTGTAAATCGTAATGAATATATTTAGTTTAGAATTTAAATGGCTAGGGATGATATTTCTTTTTATATTACGTCTGTCAATCTTCAAAGGAAATCCTTTCATTTGTAGTCTTCTCAGATTATATAATTTTATGATGACGTCACAAAATCTATGACGTCATGTCATTCGGGCAAATTGAGCGCAGCCCCCCTAAAAAAAATATGCCCGTACGCCTATGATGTTTCCTAATGAACCACTTCCAGCGGAAAACAGTTTTTATCATTTGAAGAATTTTTAGACATGTGTATGATGAATAATTAAATTGATATACGACATAGAGCACGTTTAGGTAAATGACCGGAAAATAAAAAGTTTCGTGATTACGATGGACTCAATATTTTGCTGGCGAATATAAAGAAAATGTCCAGTCCTAGTTTTCAATTCGTAACTTATCGTATGATGCTCCATTGTTTAATACTCAAGAAACATTTTTCTGTCTGGAAAGACTCTGTCTGACAATGATAATAATTAATGAAAACAAGAGCTAATATTCGCAAAAAACAAATTATGTCAGTTTACAATAACCATATAGAACATATTTAACTGGAACGAACAATGTTTAATGAATGTGAATAATCTCCAGGTCAGCCAGAGAATATTTATCACAATGATTAGTAAATGCAAAAATCTCCCCTGAGCAGTTTGCAAAAAAAAACTTAAGTAGGAATATTCAACATTGACAAAAAGACTTAATTGTGCTATAGAAATGCATGTAAGTAATGTATGTAAATTTCACCTGAGCTTTCATAGGAGCAATGATTAAAATCAGGCTTCAATGGCAAAAAAGGAGTCAGTTATAATAAAGAACACAACTAGTCAAGACTAGATATTGACAGAGCCTGATAAACTGAAGAAAGCTTGGCAAATAACAACACAAAACAACAGTTAAATTTTCTCGTATTTATTCATATTCAGTCATAAGCAGGAAACTCAAAAACAACATCCTTTCCAGTTAGTTTTTTGTAAACACCAGTAAATGTTTCAAGCTGAAGGAAAGATAAGGATGACATTAATATGCAGAAGATTCTTACTTACATAATTCATTATTGAAATGGGGTGAAAGGAAATAATAGAAGGTTGTGTTGTCATTTGTAGCTTTTTAGAACACAATAATTCATGAACAATATCTGTCAGAGCATTTCTTTAGTTCACAACCTCATTGTCTGATATCACTTTGTACAAAATGTTTTGTTGGCGAGGGAATAACATAACAAACCAGCCAAACTTAGGACTATTGTATGACCAAACTTTTTTAAGCATTGCTATCATTGTCAATATACAGACAATAATCCTAGGCTGACATATTCAAGATTTCTATCCTAATCAATTGTGAAAAGAAAATTAAAAAGAAATTCTCATACCTTGTGCTCAACATTTGTCTGTTGGCTTTTATCTAAGAAACTGGAAAATTAACAAAATGAATATCAACTGCATTTCACTCATCTTATATAAAGAAAAGTCAAAAACAACAATTTTTCTCAGAAATTGATGTCAATCAGTCATGAAATATCAGACTGGGGCGACAATACTATCATCATAGAACAATCTTAGACCCAAACATTAAAATACTTTACAAACACTTTCAAAATAAATTAACTTTCTTACGCTTTGATAGTTCTAGATCCATCCAGTTTAACATGAATTCTCTTGCCTACAATCTCACTTGGAAAACACAAGTCTTCCAAAATTGCATCATGAACTGACGTCAATGTCCGGCTGAAACATAAAAATCATGAAATTCATTATACAGAATCGTTATAGAACAAGAGAGTTTAAATGAAGCGTACCTTCGAGGTCTCATCTGTTTTTGATTTCTAGTTTTTCTTGTGGGCTTAGGAAGAATTCTCCTCTGAAAGGTAACACCATAACATTAAATGAAATAAAACTTTAATGGCACATTGACTCATTTCTGAATTAAGAACAACATCTGAAGTAACTCAAGAATACCTGTGCAACAGCCACAATATGCTTCCCACTGAATTTCTTTTCCATCTCTCGTACAAGCCGTGCCTATGAAGGAATGAAAGTTTCAATACTTTCTACACACTTGGGAATGTTAAGAACAACATTAAGTAGCATCAGAAGTCTGTCGATCAGTCACATTTTTTCAGACTGGGGCGACAACATTTTCATCATAAACCATTGTCTTGGTTAAGATACAATAAGATTTATATACCTGGATCTTCTGAAAGGATTTAAGTTGTGGAACAGGAATAAAGATGATGACAACTTTCTTTCCAGCAACGTCTATTTCCTAGGAATATAAATTTCAGTAGAAGATGAGATATTAAGTGTATATTGCTCATAATTCACAAACACACACAAACCTTAGCACCACAGATATACAATTCTCTGAGCTGTTGTTTCAGATCGCTGCCTGCCTCCAATTCTGCAATAGCCTGCAAGAAACAATCAATTATAAGAAAGGTATGGACATTTGGCATATCTAGGATAAATTGAGCCAAGTCAGCCAACATGTGTATCTATAACAACCCTACAAATCTTGTATGCCTGAAGGTGTGCTTTCTTACCAGTTACTAAAATAATCAAACTGGTTATCCTCATGCAATATTACAATACTCTCTGTGAATTCGGACTCTCTAAGTTGAGAAATATCAATTCACAATTGCCAATAAAAAGATTAACATCCAGTTCGACTATATTTTTCCTATCATTATCATGTGCACTCTGACTTTTTCAAGTCAGTTCTGAGTATGAAAGACTATACTGGATTTTACGTCAAGACGAATATAAAATTGCCAAAAATTGAAAATATTATATGAAATAAAAAGCCATATTCATTCCTATTTAATGTTTATATTTTGAATTATTTTCTCAACAATAACTGAAAGTTTTGTTCCTTTTCACGAATTTTGTTAGTTAACACTGCTCAAATAACATCGTAATTGAACTATTATCGTGTCTCACCCCAGCCATTTCTTTTTCAAGTTCATCAGGGGCTCCATTATTTGGCTTTATGATTTTCGATGTAGCCATGTTGGTTGCTGACCTTCAAATATAGTAAACATTTACGTCGCAAAAATACTTCATAAAAAATACATCAGGCTGCAATCTCTAAGTAATCATAAATTTTAGACTATAATTTATCATCTTAGACACAATTAAGGGCTATTTATTCGATTCATAGCTCAAAAAAGAGAGTTTTAAAGAAGCAATTTTTATTCTTACTTATCCAAGTCTCCAAAACAACCTAAAGAGAACGAACATATGCGCACAGAGCCTTTGACGCATCATTTTGGCGGACAACCACTGGACCGCAAATTTACATCGCTGTTTCAAAATGTAACAATCACGTCAATGAATGGTAACAATTACCATTAGTTTCATTGAAGTAATCTTTCCTGAGAAAGATACTGAATTTACAGCGAATTTCAATAGAAATTGGCTCAGAACAAGAACCACAGCCAGCTTGTAACGATAATTGCGTGTTATGCCTGAGCTTGTGAGCCTGACATCAAAGACTTTGAAGTTACAAGGCTCTGTCACGCATTACACATTTATACCAATGTTTTTAACCATCGATTTTAACTAGGATAAGCATAAGTATACTTTTCTTTTCTTTTTTGAAGGAGAAGACGAGAAGCCTTGCTCGGTGAACCAGTTCATACATGGAACCTACCTGGAACGCACCTGTCACCTGTCAATCAGGTACAGTCCTCTAATCAGGTACAACTCATTGCAAAGTCTGTATTTTTAAAAGCAACTAAGGTTATGTTCACACGGAACCAGACGGATTGAAGAGACGTGCTTGAATTCGTCTGGTCACAGGTCTGTCGTTCACATGATGAACATTTGGACCCATCTTATATTTCGACAGAGGTGATCGGGCGATTTAGATGACTATAGAAAGGTCTTATTCCATTAATTAATATACCAACCCCAGCGTTTGTTCAGGGATGGATTCACCCAGAGGTAATTGCTGCGAAAAATGTTGCTTGTGACGTATTGTTTCCGATGATAACACGGAAATATGTCACCTAAACATATCGTAAGTTCCGGCTTGTCAATTTATAGCATGACGGGGTCATCTTATACTATAACAACATATACATCAATAACTGCTTGATTTGTTACAACAACAGATATTACCAACCGTGATTACTTAACTACAGAAGAATTAAGAAGATCAGTCATTACCACAAGGGTACATCCTAAGGAGGTTGGTGTAAAAAGTTGGATTTTTTGCGCTAGGAGATGAAATAAAAATATTTTTTACCAAATAAACCTTGTTAGATAGTTATCGCTGAAAGGGTCATGTTTGACATGGTATATATATAGTCTATAGATACTTGCTTACTCTGTCAAACGACACAATACTGGTTTATTACTAAGAAACAGGGTAATATTTTAACATAAATCCGCAGTAATTTAGTTGATATTTCATGCTATCAGATATCATAATTAACTTAAACATGCACGGACAAGCTTTGGTAGTTCTGGGCTTTCTGGTCAAAATTCTTTCAAGAAAATATTCGACTTTTCGCCTTGAAAATCTCTTTTTCAGTGTGAGAAAGTGTGAGTTTTTCTTTCAAAATTTAGAAGAGGACGTAATAACAAAATTTAAAAAATGGTAGAACAAACAGCCTATTTACACATACGAGCAGTAATATAAAACTTCCATTCATGGTTTTACTGAGCTATGTTACATGAAAAACAGCATTCAAAGGTTCAAAAGGAATGCTAAATAGGAAATGTTTTCGTTACTCCAAATGCATTGCTGAAAAATATGGGAATGGTTTAATGGTAATATTACGTCTCAGAAGATGTGAGTGCTAGTTACCCACGATAGCGGATGGATTAAGAGAGATCCTACTTAAAGTTTCGAATATTATGCAAATCAGAAATATGTCACAGTCTGAATAAGGAAATAATATTCAAAGATACAAATATATATCAAAGGGAATATTGCAAGGTATTTTATCATTTTGATATAGCGTTTGTGGTGAAATAAGCTCATCAGGAAATGTGAGTCATAAATTTTCATTTTACTTGAATTTTCGATTCGACTATTTTTAACTTTTATTTTTAAGAACCTGTCTTGTCAGACGAAATACGATACGAGAGATTAGGCGTACATGAAAGAGCTGAGCACAACCAGAGGTATTATATATATACACTGTCAATATTACCTTCAACGCGATTGCCAAATGTTAAATAAAATACATCATTTGATGTTTTAAAGAGAGGAGACTCTTTGGAAACATTCTTGGCTATCTGGAGATCACATTAGACAATAAATTGTGCACGACAATTTTCGGCTGAATGTGCAGTATGGCGGGGCAGTCACAGAACGAGGAACCAAACACAAGCAAAATTTGCAACGACACACATTTGAAAGAGGTAAGATTCATATCGTGTGTATTACTACTCGCTATTACCTATTTTGTGCTTGCAATGTTATAATAAATAGTCAATAATTTGTATGATATATACCAAACACAAGCTACATAACAATATTTCACCATTTCACATTGAATTATCCAGGCGCAACCTTGGCGCAAGTGATGACTTGTGTATGTACTATGAGAAACAAGATATGCGCTATGAACACTCTCGTATAAATGGCAATACTGAAATAAAAATCCCCGATATTTTATACCCTGTTCGAGACAAGTAACACAAACGTAATTCATCCCTTGTTTCGCAACCTCGTTATTAAGATCATGACCTGAGGGAAAGACACGGCGGCATCCTGACAAATATTTTTCTTCGGTCACGTCAAACACGATATTGAACGAGGTCAAGATCAAAAGAAAAAATAAATTTTATGAGCCATTTATTCCAGTTTAAGACAAACTCAGTATAATTATGATATTAATTCGGCGAAGAGAAAAACATGAGACCGGGATTTAAACTAAAGGATCACCTAGACTTAGTCTTAGACGATAAAATCCCCACAGCACTTTCTAAGGTAAATAATATGAAGACCATACGAAGGCCATTCAGGCCTTGATGATAAAAAGTAAAGTTTATTATACTCAGTGTCACTTCGTTGCCGATGAAAAAAAGCAGGAAATAAACACCTGCACTTTCATCTATCTCGTAATAACTTTCTCGTGACATATAAATGCAAATTTATTCACTCCAGTCTTCAACAAGCCATCTGCATGGTGTGCTTTTTACAACGTCAAGTCACTTTGTCATATTCACTACAATTTACAAAGATCTATTTTCGTTTATACATCACTCCTTGAACAAAAACATCTATATTTTCTTAATGCATGAATGTGGTTTATGTCGTCATGTTGGTCACAAGCTCACCTTGGCCACAATTGCAAGTTGCAAGACACTTTTTACCCCGTCCCTGGTCCCCACCGCATCATGCCTCGTCTGCCAACAGGGGGATTAAGAAAACGACAAAACAGGGTGTCGCTAAGATATTTTCACACCATTTTGCCCCGCGAGATTATCGCTTTCAATGTTGGATGCCAAGAATTTAGTTGACAAAACATTTCACGACCCGATCACGTGAACTGACTTTTAGTATAACTTTTGAAAGCAGACAATGCCACAATACAGACAAGACGATATTGCCCAACATCCCTACACCCACCTCCGACCACTGCCCTTGACAAAAACAAAAGACTTTTCTGCCAAAACTAGTACGAAAGCGTTCATTGTAACGATTCAACATCTGCCATTAGTCCCCGTAAATGAAACTTGCATTTCTAACTGATATAATACGGAAATTATTTTCAATCTAATTTTAGGTGAGATTTTGTGATGATATTGAGGTGCATTACGTTCCATCACGAACCTTCTGGCAAAGAATGAAAACGAACATCAAATATTCACCGCAACATTTCAAAAGGAAAGTTAAATCTATGAAAAACTCTGTTTCAGATTCGTATCATGTCATGGTTGAGCTACTAACGTAATCAGTATTCAGCATAAGTGATTTAGCGGAATAATTTAATACGAAAGTTGAAAGGAAGGAAAAGTGGGACCGTGAATGGTTTGAAAGACAAATGGTTTGAACACAAAAATGTGAAAATCTCATCTATCCAAAAAGTTCACAAATCTGGTCAATGTGAAGCAACAGTGCAGTCATTTTGAGACAGAACTCTAAAATCACCATGCACTACATGCAGTCATGTGAACTAATTATAAATCATCTTCTTATGTAATTTAAGCAGTATATTTATCTTAACTATTTATCTTAAATATATTAAGAGACTTTGACCAGGAAGACAATATCTGCATTTTGAATTGATCACAAATGTACAATGGTTGCGGGATTTTTACCTTAATGAAATGGTGGTCAATATTGGTGGTTATCATTTTGCTACAATTTAATTTACTTGATCTCTCAAACAATCTCTCAAACAAAAGTCATTGACTTGTATTTTTCCATGTGAAATAACTAAATGGCAAAGACATGTGACAACATGAAGTATTTGCCACAGATTCTAACTTAATCACTATATATCTATATATATATTACTAAATTATTTAAATTATACCTGTTCCAGAATTTAGTTATTCTTCCCAATTATGAATATTCTTCACACCAGAAGACAAAATTTATTTTTCTTTCCTTGTGTTCGCTGTTTGTTTGGTCGTAAAGTTATGATGGCACTTGTGTCTTGTTGATCTTTTTTACTTTTGCCATTGCTTGATTTGCTTTGGGCAGATTGGCCTTGAAACATATCTAAAGGCAATTAATTGTCCTCAATTATAAAATTACATTTGATTATCTCTATCTAAGAAAGTACTGCAAGATGCACAAAGAATAACAAATTATTCCAACCTAGATTTTTCTTTGTATTCTGTTCATCATTGACATTAGCATTTTGTAAATTCTCCAAATATCTCCGTGCAAGATACTGGAAAACTGAATAAAACAAACCAGAATAAATCATTTGAAGCTTGACGGTATATATTTTTGCAAAATATTTTTTCATCACAACAGATAAAAGCCATCAAAGATTCCTGGTTACGCTGCCTACCTTCAGTGACATTTAAATCTTCTTTCACAGATGTCCTGTAAAACTTTACTTTTAGTTTCTTAGCTAATGTTTCTGCCTCATCTCTGCAGAATAAGAAAGGTCATAATGATGAGTTATCCCAAATAGATGTTGTCATTTCATGATTAGACATCAGACTTACGGTCGAATCACAGCTTCATCAATGAGATCAATCTTATTTTGTACAAGAACACATGGTATTGAGCCACATTCCTCAGATACCTACAATATTAATATGAGAAATAATTATCAACTTCAATAAGAAGCAGTCTTATTTCATGCAAAACTACATCATAGAGCGTAGACGGTTTCCCTAGCTTAGCAGTTTACAGCCAGTTTACGGGTAGCTAGTGATAATTAGGAATTTGCACAGACCTTAGCCATCCATTGTTCTATTGCCTCATACGAGTCCCTGTCAATGGTGGAGAAACACATCACGCAGGCCTGGGCACCTGGAAAATTTGGTTAACAGGGTTAACTTAGACTTCCAAACAAGCTTTTAAATAGCAACACTCAGCTTTAAATAACCTAGTTGTAGGTAATTGGAATCAATTATTGAAGTAAAATAAAAAACAAACCTCTATAATAAGCTTTAGTTATAGCATCAAACTCTTCTTGTCCAGCTGTATCCCACAACATCAACCTAACATCCTCTGAATCAATACTAAAAATAGAACAGATATTAACCCACCTATTATGATTAATACTGCACAACCATGTCCCCTCTCAACCACTATGTCCATAATTTTTACCATTACACAAAAGGAATTCTTTGGCAATGAGAATGATCAATTAAGTAAACAGAAATGGCTAACTTGATTGTACCCCTAATTTGGCAACTGTGCATTACAAAGAATGTCATATTGCAATAGGGTAATTACATATTTTTTATGATAACAAAACTGAATGAAAAGAAGAGCACTTAAAATATGTGATCTTTGTTTGTTCATCGCATGGGGTAATTTAAGCAACATTCAAACTCACAATTTACTGCATGAATTTTGTGTACGAAAATACTGAATACTGTGGTCCAAATTTCCAACTGAATTTACGTTTAGTTGGCTAAACTATAAATCATTCGCTAAGCTTGGTATTTTCAACGTTTAAACACATAGTACATGAACTTTATGAAATAGTCAACAAAGGTTTAGTTAAGGCATTCATGCGGAATTTAATAGTTTCTTTACACACTGCTTTTTTGCAGCTCATGTGCTTCATAAAGGGAGTAATTTTTACAAAATTGCAAGATTTTTTCAATTCTAAAAACGTTTAGAACATGATAGAATATTCTAAACGATTCAATATTGGAAATTTAATTAACATTTTTCGCAGGAAATCGCTACAATTTAATAAAACACTGTGAAGGTGAAGTGGTTTTATTTAAGTACCTAGCTGATTGGACAAAGGATATGGAGAATATTAAATTGAATGCAATTACCTTACTTGTCTTTCCAAAAAGTCCACTCCAATTGTCTTTTTGTAGTCCTTTGTGAAAATTCCTTTACAGAACCTCTGGATCATACTGCTTTTGCCGACGGCCCCATTGCCAACAACTACAACTTTAATTGCGGTCTCTACGTCTTCTTCTCGCATTTTAATACAATTTCTATCTAGTTCGATATAGAATTTAATAATCGCTACACGAAATTATATCTTTCCTTGGCAGCGAACAAGATCAAATATTTCAGACACTCAAAATATCCCGAAATTATTAAAGCGATAAGCGGCCGGATGTGAAGAGTTTGATTTTCATAAACATTAAACATCCATTCTTTGAGAATATCACTTGATATTTTAATTCCTGAAGTACTTTATCCAAATTCTCGATGACAGAACTATCCTTGATACAAAGTAAATCTGGCCTCGAATATTAACGACTTGCTAAAGTCAACTCTTCAAATTTCAAAATATTTTGATATGATTCGTGGTTCTCTGCACGTAAAAAAGGCGTTCGCAAGCTGGCCTGTCGATAATGGTTGATAATTATCCAAACAATCCGCGTAAAAAGCTGTGAATTTCAGACGTTATTTCTGTTGTAAAATAAAAGCAGTTAAGATGATTAATTTTCGTACACATCAGTAATTGACTTTCTGTTTGTTGTTCATTTCACGACGCCTAAACCTTCGTCCCACGCTGCTTTGCAAAACACCATGGAGACAGCAGGGGGGGAGTCTCCAGCTCCGTTTGAATACGGGACGATGCATTAGCATATATTGCACGGATCAATTGATTCATGGTCGATGAGAGGGTGGAGTAAAATACATTGGGGCCCGGAGTGCCCGGAAATCTCTTGCAAGTCATTACAGTAACTGGTGATTCTAACCAAAGTTACAAATTCTGAGACGTGAACACCTCGTTTGGAGGCAAAAGACCTCTTGAGACATTAGAGAAATTTCTTCGTAAACAAATCAGAAAGTGAAATGATTTAATACAACAGACTAACATATTACAAGTTAAAAATATATGTAAATACTCGATCTATGCAAAAAGGAAAACTTTACGAAGTTTTGGCTTTAGTTGCGCTTCTAAAACTGTTCCATTTCTATGATGGTTGGTTGAAAGTATTTATGAAAACCACAGTTCTGCAGGTGACGGATCACGAATACTAGCCACATCTTCCGAGGACTTAACTCTATGACGGAACACAAAATCTTCAAAATTTACAACCAGCGGTTTCTCCAGATTCAGGTCACGTGTCATTTCCCTTGATGACGTCAACAAACGGTCATCTGCCGAGTAGGATCTGATGTGTGCTTTAGAACTCTTGGTACCCTCTCTCTTTGGTGTCCTGGTTATTAAACCACTTGGATCTTCATTGAGTAAGAACGTCGTTCTGTCGTCTCTCGTTCTTTGTGTCTCTTCAGATATTTGCCATCTTAGTTTCTCACTCTGATGGTGACGGTCTAGCGGGGATACGATCGGTGAAAGTCCGGCAAGATTCGGAACAAGCCGCCTGGGAGTCGCTGGGTTTTCTCTGGTGCTTGTCAGGATGCTGCTGTTTAGAAACTTTGAAGAATTGAAAGTGGAAGTATTCAATACGGGAGTTCTGGAAATGTTTTCAACTTTTGGTGAGAAAATTCTGGAGTTTGATTTTATAGATTTTTCACGATCTGTAGTCCCATATTCGTAGCGTTTCTTTGTCCGTTTTGGTGATCTGATTGACGTTTTCGCAAATTTGATACTTCTAGAATGCTTAGGATAATCATACGAAGATTCGTCGCGTCTTGGAACCATAATTGAAACATTCTTGGTCTTGGAAGATCGTCCTGTGTTCTTAGCAGTTTTTAGGCAGAGCTGTTTTGCGCTAGTGTCTAGCGGTGTCATCTTTCTGTGAGATACAGAGGACCCTAACACGCCACGATTCTCTTTGCTCTTTGGTTGGTGTGATGCAGTGTAATATTCTTTGTGGAGTTGCTTTCTGTGGCCAAACTCATTTTGACTTTCATAGTTTGACATTGTTTGTTCTGCATGAAGCATCTTCTGTTCTCCAGCAAATCCAATTTTGTGTCCATCATTTATTTGGCCTTTCCACTCCGTATTGAAGTCATCTTCGGCGTGTCGCTGTGTATAATGTACTTCCTCAAGAGTCTGAGGCCATGATAATTTTCTCAAATCTTCATTTCCCAATTCCAAATCAACAAGTCTTCTACTCTTCAACTCAACGTTTTCCACCGAATCTTCCAGCAACTTGTTGGTTCTTTTCCAGCGATGATCTCCTCTTCTCGGAGCTTCGTTATCATTTCTTTGATATCCAGCACTCGCTCTTAGAAACCTTGCATCCTTTCTCTGGAAATCACCAACTTCTGAGCCCCGTTTCTCCGAGAGGAACACTTCAGGATTATCTGAAAACAAAGTGTGTCTTTCCAAACTCTTGTCTCCGTTCACTGAATGCTTAGTTTTCGCGCTGTTTGATATTCCAGTTTCGTTTTCCAGGAGCTCGCCTCGAGACACAATCCTTTCTTTTTGCTTCAAACATTCTGCAAGTAATTTTTTATCATCTTCCAGCTTTTCATTTCCTTTTTCCAGTCTACTGATGGTTTCTTCGTATTTAATAAGATCCAATACAAGTTCTGAATGTTCGATCATATTCAAGTCACTCTCTTTCATCAATTCATCGCGTTCTTCTCGTAATATTTCCACAATATGCAGAGTTTTATCCAAACTTCTTTTTAGACATTCACATTCATCATGAAACATATCAACGCAGTTCGTCAAAGTTTTTATCTCATCTCGTAAACGTTCATTTTCTTTCCTTTCAAGAAGTAGATCTATTTCATGTTCGTATTTCAATAATTCCAGACTTTCCTCGCTACCAATCTCCTTATATTTGTCGTCTGAGAACAAACTCTCATGCGACGCACTCTTGTCGTCAATCCCTCCGTATTCTTCCTTCAATACTTCATGTTTCAATTCCCAGAGTGTCTTCAATCCTTGTTCGTATTCCAAGTCCTTATCATATGGTTGTTTGGACTGTTCTTCTTCTAGATGTCCAAGATGATCTGATGGATAGTAATGGATCTCCTCGTATTGTCCTACTTTATTTCTGGTACTTTGAACGGAGCTTCTATCCGCATTTACTCCTTCATATCCTTTAGGGTCTCCCAGGTTTTCAACAGCATTTCTCGTCATCATCTTGGGCACATCATCATGATATGCATAGACATCATCCTCAATTTTATGCTCTTCAAGGAAATAGTTCCTGCCTATCCCTTCATACTCTCTGGTAACCATAGGCTCTTCAAGTGAATTATCCTGCTCAACTCCTTCATACCCCTCAAACTCGTCCATGTCACCCTCAGATACATCCACGTTACGCTGATCAAGCAACACCTCAAGTTTTTCAATCCTTAATCTCATTTCTTCTTTCTCCTGAAAATTGTCCTCCAAGATTTTTGTCTTCTCGCTCTCAAATCCAACTTTTATTTCCCGAATTTCATGGAGAAGCTTCGTCTCTTTCTCGGAGAAATCTTGTTTTTGATTTGATACATCTAACTCCAATTGTTTCCTCGAGTTTTGCAGCAAATCAACAGCAGTTCGATAATCAGAAATGCTGTTTTCTTTATCCTGTAAAATTTCGTTCAAGGTTTTCATATCTTGCTCAAATTTACTTGATTTCTCCGTTAAAATATTATCAGTTTCCAGTAATTTTGCCTGAAGATTTTGAATTTCGGAGAGTTTCATCTGCAAAGCATCCTCGCTTTCTTCTAACTTAACCTGGATATCTTCGGTCTCCTGAATATTTTTGAGGCGGTTGTTTTCTTCAATCAGCATCTTTATTTCATTTTGCATCAAGTTGATTTCGTTCTCGTATTTTGTTTTCTGTTCTAAAGTTCGCTCCCGTATTTGTTCGTATTGCGCTTCACCTTAAATGAAAATGACAGACACTTCATTATTTTTCATCTGTCTCTAGCTAAAATACATCCACTAACCTCAACTAACTTCGCATCAAGACCTACCTTCATTAAGTTTTTCTTTCAGGTTTTGGACTTGATGCAATATTTTCTTATTTTCTGCAATCAACTTGGATATTTCATCGTCCTTCCTTGCAATCTCGGTTTTATAAAACGTTTCTTGTTCGTCAAATAGAATTCCAAAATCTTTGCCACTTGGTAATTGGGAAGGATCATCTTCTAACTTTGGTTGAGATTGTAAGGAGAGTAAGGTTACTTCTTCGCCCTCGTCATTTTCTCTTAACTTTCCTAAATAATATTCATCGTAATTATTACCACGAGATAAACGTCGTTTAACCAGATATCTTTGATGCCCAACAAGTTAATTAAGTTAGAGTTAATAAGTTCACGGCAACCAGGTAATATATAATCCATCGCAATTATCGCAACTCTGGTTTCAATATTGAAAGTAATCACGACAAAGATAACATTTCACGATCAAGATTTTAATGAATGTTATCTTTCTGTTGTGGTTACTTTCATTATTTAAACAGGAGTGGCGATAATAGCGATGGAAGTTAACTAAGCCTAAGACTAAAGTGGTTGAGACAATTATGAGTTTCGTCAACGGTCATACATTACCTTTTGTGTCTGTTGCATCCTGTGTAATCCCATCAGATCCCAACAGGTTTTCATTAACATCCAAGTTCTTTCCTAATTTAGAAATTTCTAGAATCCTCTCTCTTTCCATCCGAAGATCTTCCTCGGTCTTTCCCAATTTTTCCTTCAAATGTTCACTCTCCCGGCTCTGTTCCTGAAAGGCTTTTTCCATATTGCCGAGATCTTTCATTAAACTTTGAACTTTCCTTTGAGAATCAGACTTGATCTTCTCTATTAAGGCCTTTGTTTGGATTAAAATATCTTCATTTTTCTCGCGATCTTGACAGTTTAAACACAATGTTGTTTCAAACTTATCTTCCGCTTCTTCCTCCAACTCTTCAACTTTCTTTTTATATTTCGACAATTCGATTTCGAGTTGTTGCGTTTTATCACCTGAGCTTTGACTAAAATCAAATTCCTGGTCGTTTAAATTGTTGGGAGATGGGGAATTCATTATCAAATTTGCGATTTCTAGTTCACGGCTTTGTGATGTTTCTTCTAGCTCTGAAATAGTCACCTTGTGCTGTTTTATTTCTGAATGAAGCTTAGCAATTTCATGGTTGAGGTTAGAAACATCTTTCTTGAGTTCCGCAGCCTCTTCTTCGCAACTTTTCTTCATTTTTAGCTCGTTTTCCAGCACGTTAACTTCCTCTTCAAAGCTGCGAGTAATTTGCAAGATCTTTGCATCGCAGTTGGACTTCAAATCGTTAACAATAATTTCGTTCTCCTTCATCTTTTCTTGCAGTGAAGTGATTTCAGACACAGAGATTTCGAGTTGTTGTGTTAAGGACTGTTTCTCAATTTCCAGTTGGCTAACTTTGATTTCTAATTCATTGTTGTCATAATTCCCTCCATCATCGTTAATTCTGTCCACTTCATCCAATCTCTTCTCTTCCGTGAGTAACTCGTTCTTTTGCAATTCTTTTTCTAAAGCCTGTTCCAACGTTATTTTTTCTTGCAGGATTGTTTTTATCGTTTCTTCCAAGCCTTTGTATTCTTTGCTATTCCTCACGTCCTGTAATTCTTCAACAATCTTATGAAGGTCATCTATTCGTCGTTGCATCTCGTCAATAATCTCATTCTTTCTTGCCAGATCTTGCGTCAGTTCTATGGATTCTTTACTTTCAGATTCTGATATTTTTTCCATCTTTTTCTCTAAGATATCCTTCTCGTTTAAACACTGATTAAACTTCTCCTCCAATTCGCTCAGATCTTTCTTATTTTGTTCCAAGGCTCGAATCGTTTGAGTTTTTCTGTCAATTTCCTTCAAATGAACTGCGACTTTCTTTCTCTCAGATTCAAAGTTTTCCTTCAACCTCGCTTCTCTCAGTTCATGTTGTTGATTACGCTCATGCAATTCTTCCAGTTGAACTTGAATTTCCGAGACTTGTTTCTCGTATTTCATTTTCAAAGTTGAAGTACTCTCCAACACCTCTTCCTTGGTCTTCTCTAAATCTTGTTCGTATTGCTCACGAAGATGACACTCGACTTGATTCACTTTCCGATCCATCTCATCCTGAAAAGTAAAATACGTTAAAAACAGGTCACTATTTTTTTTATGAAAATCGATGTAATCTCAGTTCAAATACAGCTGGCAAAATGATATAAAATTTACCTGATATTTTGATTTCAGTTCTTTTCTCATCTCATCAACAACGCCACTGTATTTCCTCTCCAGTTCATTTGTTAAATTTGCCATTTCATTTTCATGATCTTTCTTCAATGTTTTTATTTCATCCTGGACTCCATTCAACTGCGACTCTACTTCCTCTCGCTCAGAGGATAATTGACTTTCTAATTTTTTTATTTTACTCAAACTTTCATTCTCTTTCTCGGATTTCTCATTCGCCAGCTCATTTTCTTTCATTTCCCACAACGCCTCGCGCTCAAGTAGCTCCTTAATGCGTTGCTTGTGTTCAGCAGTCTCACGCTCATAAGCATACTTCATGTTCTTCAACTGATCCTCAGCGTCCAGCGTCACTCTTTCAATGGCTTCTTGACACTGCGCTGACTGTTCCCGTTGCACAGCGGATACCTGCTCGTCAAATTCACGCTTCTGATTTGCAAATTCTAGCTCCCAATCTTCTTCCAATTTTGCAATCTTCTCGTCCATGTCGTTCTGGTAATGATCTCGAAGTTCGTCAGAAATTTTTAACACCTTCAATAAACATAAAACTATGATGAGAAATTATTAAACCTTGGTAAGGTCGAATATACCGGAATATGGTATATTGGGCCTTGTTAAGGTCCAACATCATCCAACATTATCCTCAATCATCCAACATCTTCCAGCTTACCCAGCATAGTGCATGACTAAAGACAATGTTTTTTATATATTTACCTGCTTTTGATATTCATCTTGTAACGTCATTCGAAGCTCTTGCATTTCCACTTCATGTTGTTGCTGTATTTCAACAAAGTCATTATTCAGATGCTCTCCACTTTCAAACAGTTTCTTGTAATCACGTTCTTCAGTTAACATCGAGCTACCATTCTTCAAATCTTCAACAATAACATTCGCTATTTCGATGTCTTCATTCTCTTTTCTACTCAAAGGACGTTCACATCCTGCAAGTTCAATCTTCTGCAAGTCAGAAGGAGTTCCGTCAGAAGGAGTTCCGTCATAGTTTTCATCCTCTCTGGCAATATCACCGTTGCTTTGAACCTCTGCACATTTTTTCAAAGCGTCTTCAATAATTTTCTGTGAGGTCAAAGCACTCGCATCTAGAACAAGAATTTCTTCAAACGACATTTTTCCATCGTCTTGCATTCTCTCGAAATCCTTGTTTTCATTGCCACCAACGTCACCCTGGGCTTCAATCGTCTCACTTTCTCTCAGAGTATTTTCCAAGTTGATATCAACATCTCCATTTGTGCTAACATTTTCAAGAAATTCTCCTGAATTCACGCCATTACACTTCAGACCTTCTCCCATGTCTTCTGAGTTGTTTTCGACCTGTTCTTGTGGACTCAAATCATTTTCAATCATTCCGTTGCTATCATTCACGTGATTTTCAACTGGATTTGGTTCGCTGTCATATTTAGCCTGAATGACCATAGAATCATTCCTCATTTTCTCAGCAATATCATTCGAGTGGTGAACATTGGATTCAGTTTCTTTTGGCTTTACAGCATTTTCCAAGAAACCAGAATCATTGACATGATTCTCCGACACCGTTCCAGGAATTTGTTCCATTTCGTTGTTTCGTGTATTTAAATTTACATCTTCATCAACAATCACATTTTGTTGTAATAAAACATCTTTGCTCTGTAAATAAATAAATATCAAATGTAAAAAGACTAATATCAAAAGAAACACACAATGTCTCATCTGTAATGTATATTACTCGTTCTCATGCTTCCCGCGATGGGTGGAACCCAGGACCCCGCGTGAATAAAGCGCGAACAATTTTGACAGTAATTAGATATTCCTGCATGAATAATACACAGGAAATAAAGATTTGTTTGATCGTAGCAACGGAAGTATGTCAACAAACTATTTCTCATTTCATTGTACGTTTTTTAATGAAAATATTCATATCAAAATGTGGTGTATAAAGACACGTCAAGGAGAAAATAATAAAACATTATCTAGGTCAGTATAATTTGATCAAAAAAGCTAGTTTCGTTTCGAAGTATTGAAACGTTTTTGAGGGGGATCATGAGTAGATTAAAGAAGGATTAGTTTAAGTGAAATGACTTCGTGACTAATACAATATGTAACAGTTGCTAAGGTAACAAATGCTGACGCGTATCGGGTTTCTTTCGCTTTAGTAATATAGTTTTGTGCTAACTACCGATCCTTTCCGAGTTTGAGATCTATGATCATTGCTCAGTTGTTCACAATTCTGACAGAAAAAAAAACAATGTGAGAGACGTTTATTAACAGAAAAGTTCTGTTTACCTGGGTTGAAGCGAGCTCGTCTTCCACTGATCTCAGTTCTGTCTGTAATATATGTATAATATAAGTAGAATTATTAAAGGTTTGTTATTAAAAGTTGGAGAATAAATAGATTTTTATCAAAGAAACGTGGACTGTAACGACTAGAGAGTTAATACTTTTTAAAATTTGTAATTTGAGAACTTCAGTTGATAGAACTATACGTTCAACCCTTCAGTTAATAGAGCAATATACTGATACACAGCAACGATCTCACACATAATAAAAAAACACTGAATATTGTTGTTATCCTTGTCTGATCCGTAAACGGGATATTTCAAACATATAGTCGATATATGCATGCAGATACGAGCACTATTATGATAGTTTAACAAATTCTCAATGACATTGGGTCAAAGATACTTCGAAAATGTTATTAAATTTGCACGAATTTGCCTGCATGAGGAAAGATGAATTCTGGTTGAACGAAACAAATTTACTACAATGAAAATTGTCTTTCGTCTTGAAAACATGCATCTAGCCATACCTTGGTAAATGGTTCATCTCTTTGCTTTTCAATCTCTGCCATCATTCTCTTCACAAGTTGTGTTTAAAATCAAACATATTTAACAAGCTCGTTCAAAACACTTTCATTTTCTCAACAAAGAGAGTTGAAGAAAACGTGTTAATCCTCGCGCCTTATGGAAATGTTAATGAGTCTGCCAATATTTGCTCAATAACAAACACGAGAAGCCTCAATATCATAAATTAAAATCTGAAAGCTTTTCTGCATCGGAATACACGTATATTTCACGTGGCTTCTGTAGTTTTGCAAGTCAAAACAAGTCTATTGTGACATCCGACGCTTGAGGGAAAAGAAACGCGCATTTTATTGTCTAGAAATTTATAGACATACTTTAATTAAATTTTTCAACTTTGACAGTTAAATAAACGGTGAATAATGGCGTTTGTAACTCACAAGGGAAAATAATAACAGTAATATAATACCAGGCGAAAAACGAATGGAAAAACGTTAATGTTTGAGAAACATTGCCATTCTCTGCCAGGCTTGGATGAACCTAATAATTGCAGCTCGAGCCGGATGTTGAAAGTCATCAGAGTCTGGGATAACAGTAATGCTATTGATAAGTTCACTTATCTCCATTGATCACCAGACTTCCCTCATGCCACTAGTGTACTGGGGCCGGCGGTAACAGAATCCAGCGGCTGCCATCTTGACTCTTCCAGTTCCAAGAAAAGAGACTAAAAATTGAGACAAAGAAAAAAGTCAGTTGTGCAGTGTTCGTTGAGGCCCATCATAAAAATCATATTCTATTCTTCTAGTGTTACCACAGAATAGCTTGAAAAAAATAACAAGCTCTTCTCTCTAGGTAACTAGAAATGGCGATCACTCGAGGAAAACCTCGACTTTAAGCAATTCAGATATCGAAATTGTTGATGGTCACAGAAATTGTGGCAGGATATACGAAGACATACCTCTTCACGATTTATCAAGCCTTTGTTTTCCGCAGCAATATCAAGTTTTTCATCTGGATCTAAATCAATCGCATGAAACTGTTCAATTTTAGAGTTATCGAACTTCTTCCATTATATCAAGTATTTTTTGAATTTGAATACTCACTCGAAAATGTTTTATAACTAACCAAAAACACATTTCCATTCATCAAAACAAGGCATTTAATTTATCTATGTTCACTACCTTCCAATATGTTCTCTGCACTTTCTTCTTCATAATTCTGATTCTATGGAAAAAACATGGGTAAAAGAATTTATCTACGAATTTATTTAAGAATTTATTTAGATTTTAAATACCATTGAATGTAGATAAAGATGAAATATCACTTTAACGACAAAGTTGTGAGTGTTTGAATGCTGAGACAAACCTCGTTTGCGATACTTTCCACATCAGGATTCTTTTGATTCATAGAAAAAAAACAACAAAATCCGTACTCCGTAATCCGTACTCAAAATACAGGGAAGATCTCGCCTAATCTAGATTGTATCCAAGCAGATTCTAAGCCGCAACAAAGTGGCAAGAATCACTCTACCTGTGTTGGTTGTTCGTATTGTTGATATTGGTCATATTGTTGAGTATACTGGCTGTAATTTGGATAATATTGAGCCGCAACGGCAGCCTGAGCTTGTTGTTGATAGGATGCTTGCCACGCTGCATAATATTGTTGATATTGTTGGTACTGTTGAAGATATTGTTGACCTGGTGTTGAATATGATGTGTTATTACTGCTGCTTGATGTGCTGCTGGTAACCCTAGAAATAATGATATTATAAGATCAGCATGATCTTACTTCACTCGCTTTTATATTGTTTTACGTTGCGTTTATACTTTGCGCTGTATTCAAAAACTTTGCGTTGTGTTCAAATACATTGCGTTGTGTTCAAATACTTTGCGTTGTGTTCAAATACTTTGCGTTGTGTTCAAATACATTGCGTTGTGTTCAAATGCATTGCGTTGAGTTCAAATACATTGCGTTGTGTTCAAATACATTGCGTTGTGTTCAAATACATTGCGTTGTGTTCAAATACATTGCGTTGAGTTCAAATACATTGCGTTGTGTTAAATACATTGCGTTGTGTTCAAATACTTTGCGTTGTGTTTAAATACATTGCGTTGTGTTCAAATACAATGCGTTGTGTTCAAATACATTGCGTTGTGTTTAAATACATTGCGTTGTGTTCAAATACATTGCGTTGTGTTCAAATACATTGCGTTGTGTTCAAATGCATTGCGTTGAGTTCAAATACATTGCGTTGTGTTTAAATACATTGCGTTGTGTTCAAATACTTTGCGTTGTGTTTAAATACATTGCGTTGTGTTCAAATACAATGCGTTGTGTTCAAATACTTTGCGTTGTGTTCAAATACATTGCGTTGTGTTCAAATACTTTGCGTTGTGTTTAAATACATTGCGTTGTGTTCAAATACATTGCGTTGTGTTCAAATACATTGCGTTGTGTTCAAATACATTGCGTTGTGTTCAAATACATTGCGTTGAGTTCAAATACATTGCGTTGTGTTCAAATACTTTGCGTTGTGTTTAAATACATTGCGTTGTGTTCAAATACAATGCGTTGTGTTCAAATACATTGCGTTTGTGTTCATACTTTGCGTTGTGTTTAAATACATTGCGTTGTGTTCAAATACATTGCGTTGTGTTCAAATACAATGCGTTGTGTTCAAATACTTTGCGTTGTGTTCAAATACATTGCGTTGTGTTCAAATACATTGCGTTGTGTTCAAATACATTGCGTTGAGTTCAAATACATTGCGTTGTGTTTAAATACATTGCGTTGTGTTCAAATACTTTGCGTTGTGTTTAAATACATTGCGTTGTGTTCAAATACAATGCGTTGTGTTCAAATACATTGCGTTGTGTTTAAATACATTGCGTTGTGTTCAAATACATTGCGTTGTGTTCAAATACATTGCGTTGTGTTCAAATGCATTGCGTTGAGTTCAAATACATTGCGTTGTGTTTAAATACATTGCGTTGTGTTCAATACTTTGCGTTGTGTTTAAATACATTGCGTTGTGTTCAAATACAATGCGTTGTGTTCAAATACTTTGCGTTGTGTTCAATACATTGCGTTGTGTTCAAATACTTGCGTTGTGTTTAAATACATTGCGTTGTGTTCAATACATTGCGTTGTGTTCAAATACATTGCGTTGTGTTCAAATACATTGCGTTGTGTTCAATACATTGCGTTGTGTTAATACATTGTGAGTTCAAATACATTGTGCGTTGTGTTCAAATACTTTGCGTTGTGTTTAAATACATTGCGTTGTGTTCAAATACAATGCGTTGTGTTCAAATACATTGCGTTGTGTTCAAATACTTTGCGTTGTGTTTAAATACATTGCGTTGTGTTCAAATACATTGCGTTGTGTTCAAATACAATGCGTTGTGTTCAAATACTTTGCGTTGTGTTCTACATTGCGTTGTGTTCAAATACTTTGCTGTGTTTTTAAATACATTGCGTTGTGTTCAAATACATTGCGTTGTGTTCAAATACAATGCGTTGTGTTCAAATACTTTGCGTTGTGTTCAAATACTTTGCGTTGTGTTCAAATACTTTGCGTTGTGTTCAAATACATTGCGTTGTGTTCAAATACATTGCGTTGTGTTCAAATACATTGCGTTGTGTTCAAATACATTGCGTTGTGTTCAAATACATTGCGTTGAGTTCAAATACATTGCGTTGTGTTCAAATACATTGCGTTGAGTTCAAATACATTGCGTTGTGTTCAAATACATTGCGTTGAGTTCAAATACATTGCGTTCTGTTCAAATACATTGCGTTGTGTTCAAATACATTGCGTTGAGTTCAAATACATTGCGTTGTGTTCAAATACATTACGTTGAGTTCAAATACATTGCGTTGTATTCAAATACATTGCGTTGAGTTCAAATACATTGCGTTGAGTTCAAATACATTGCGTCGCGTTCAAATACATTGCGTTGTATTCAAATACATTGCGTTGTATTCAAATACATTGCGTTGAGTTCAAATACATTGCGTTGAGTTCAAATACATTGCGTTGAGTTCAAATACATTGCGTCGCGTTCAAATACATTGCGTTGTATTCAAATACATTACGTTGAGTTCAAATACATTGCGTTGTATTCAAATACATTGCGTTGAGTTCAAATACATTGCGTTGAGTTCAAATACATTGCGTTGTGTTCAAATACATTGCGTTGCCGTTGTCTTCATATAGTTTGCGTCAAGTTCAAATACATTGCGTTAGGATAGTTTCTCGCTCTGTCGCGTACGAATTATTTTGCGTGGCGTTAAATATTTTAATAACTACAGGAATATTTTCTTACTTTTTCGGCGTGGCCACACTGACTCGTATTGCTTTCCCACCACAGCCTCTCACTCCCTGCATCTCAATCATTGCACGTTTCTGCTCATTTTCCGATGTAAAACGAACAAAACCATAACCTCTGAAAAACATTCAAACATTGACACATTTACAATACATTCTGACAACCGAAAGTACTTGTTAATAACTAAGTTATTGGTTACATGAGTACTGCTTGATCAACTATTGCTATTATATTTGATCAGAAATATTGCATTGAATTACTGCTGATAAATTACCTTGACATGCCAGATGAGTCAATCACAACTAGAAATGCAACAATATATTATTGAGTCACTGACAGTACATGAAATGGAAGCAAAATAAACAAATGAAGTTACCTTTAGCAGCTTTGCATGAAGGGTATCTATCACGAAAGAAGGTCTAAAAACATTAAAAACATAATTTTGAAAGGTCTGTGATGTGAAGGTTGCTTACAACTTTTTTGTCAAACAAGAAATGCTACGTAACGCATAGTAAATGTAGCAATTATCACTCTTACCAATAGCATTGTGTCGTCAACATCAGGTGTCAGATCACCAACAAAAATAGAAAATTCTGGCCCCCTAAAATGAAAAGCAACTTTGAACGATTTGTAGCCAAATAAGTTTGAAGAAAGCAAGAAATAAGAACTTACTGTGGTTGGGTCTCTTTGCCGTACGATGCCCAATTCAGTTTAAATCTTTTAGCCTACAATATAAATTATTGCAATAAATCAAGGTATTTGGTATTTCTTTCATTAGGAATTGAAAGATCTTACTTACTGGATTGGTGCCAGGTATTGGTATTCCATTCAATGTATTTAAAGCATTTTCAGCATTTTTTGTGCTTTGAAAATCCACAAAACAATAACCTGCTGGGCCACTGACAAAATAAAGAGTCACAATTAGGGAAGAAATTCAGAGAAGTCACGTAAACCAAAAGTTAACATTGGACACTACATGGATAATAAGACTCCCTAGTTGTTCACTTGTTCCTCATTGCAGCAAGGTTGCAGCAACATTTTAATCATGTTTCCAAAAGAGCAGCACTAAATCTGATCTTACTAGAATCAATATAGAAGTCATTCATACCCAGTAATTTTATTTATTATGATTTTAACATTAACAACTGCGTGACCTGCAGATGCAAATGCAGCTTTTACAAACTGTTCATCCATGTAGGAATCAAGCTAAAATTGATTGAAAACAGGAAGATTGAATCATAATTATAATGATTTGATTCAATTCAAAGTAATGTACATCATTTTATAGACTCACGTCACCCATCCAAAGCGTTGACATGATGAAGAATAAGATTCACAGAAGAAGATTCACAGAACAAAAAGCGCTGTCTCCAAGCAAATCAACTTTGTACAACTACGTTTTGCAACCAGCGAGGTTTATGAACGCTATTATATAATGTTACCCTCAAAAAGTAACTTCAAAAACCGCCATATTGGATTTGACCAGTGACTGGACTCTGGAGTCTAGTCCTCCACTCCATTAGGGCACCTGAACGCCCCCCCTGGCCTGGTTTGCAAGTGGTTAACCACACCCAAATGACGGTATTATTAGGACTCGCCCTTGGCCAAATACCAATACAGTTTAATGTGTATTATTTCTAATTACAAGTGCATGATTTGTCTAAAACGTGGATAGTTTACAGAAAACCTTCACTCCTTGCAAACCAGTTGAAAGTGACCACAAGTGTGTAATGTCACTGCGCGGGTTTTAATGGTACATTAAGTAGATTCTTCGGATTTTAAAATTCACCAGACACTAAGGTTTGTCCATATACTATAGTTCCTAGGATTATTTTATTCCTCTGAAATTAATTTAAATATATATCGTCAGCCAGCATTCAAATGAGATGGACTATAACTGTTTTTTCCCCTTTCCCCCGTTGATTTTTTCCCTTTTTCTCAACCAATCTCCAATTGTTGTAATCTTATTTCATCACCGGTTTCGTTGGTATTTCCGGCATCTGAACGTGGTTGTTCGCTTGATGGTCCAGGTTCATCCTCGAGGGCCTGCCGTCTGGGTAAGATTCGCAGTAAATTGGTCTTAAAATGTCTCGCATGTTCAGAATTTGAGCAATCAAGATATGATTTTTGTCTTAAAGCCCTTGGTAAGCGTTGAATCGATACATCATCGATCTTAATGAGAACGATCCTCTCTCTTCTTACAAGTTCCGAGGCAATCTCGCTATGCATTGCTATCTGTAGTTCCTGCATACAATATTCACTTTGAACGTAGTGTTTAGATACAATTATCAAAGTTTTGTGACTACAATAAACTGAGTCGATCATATTATCAACCAGACTACGGCCTAGCTCCCAATCTCTCTGATGGAGACAAACAGTTAGATTAAAAGGCGGTTGTTCCAACATTTGACAAAGATTATCGACCCATCCAAAGTCATGACTGCTGTAAGATACAAACACGTCCCAACGTAGCTCTGGTAAACAGTCTGGACAATTTTCTATATTAAGAGACAAAAAGATACAATTGACAGTAGTTAACGAGAAGTTCGGTGCAATACTCTCGAGATCAGACCCGAATATTTACTCGAAATCAAGTCTTACCGTAAATTTTAGCCTTCATTTTTCTTCGCAAATAACAAACGTAAAGAACTAATGCAAAACCACAGAGGGATCCTGAAACACTAACTGCTATCACCATGAGTAAATTCAGCTCCTTTTTTGTCCCTTTCTTCACAGGAAAGGCAACCACTGAGAAGGAAATAAAAATAGCAGTCGAATCTTTGTAATGAAAAAAATGTTCTACCTCAGAGAAGAAAACTCTGCATTTTACATTTGTATGTACTCATTTTACGTCCAGAAGGAAATACACATCATATCGGTGGTCTGATAGGGGAAGTAATATACAAATGTCCATACCTTTCACATTATACCTTCTTTCCAAATCATTGGGACAATAATATCTTGAAATATGCAAGAATTTGCAAACATATCGGCCACTATCATTCCTGACAGCATCTACAATGGTGTAATTGATCAGCATTGTGCCATGTCGTTGTTCTTGTTTTTTATACACGTGTTTGCCATCTCCGCCAATGTCATAAAGCGTCGTCTTATTGCCTCGAATGACCATTTTGAGCAGAACCAGCTGGTCAGGTGAGGCATATGGGTTATTCTTCAGTTCACAAAATAATGACGCAGAAGAGCCAACATATATTGTCAAATATACCTCCGTTTTATTTGTAAATTCTGGGCAATCACGATGCAGAAGACCTTTTAAAAAAAAGAAAAAAACAAATTCATTCTTGATACCTTCATATTTATATTTTAGTGAAAAGTTAATTAGATTTACCATAAATTAGTTGGTCTTTTGATAAATAACTGGATGTTCTCCCAGTTCCATATTTATTGCTTGCTTGACACGAATAATTCCCAGCGTCATCAAGACTTGGATGATCATTTGACAACGAAGACGTAATAATAAAATCATTCGTTTGTTCAGTTCTAACAACGTATCTAGTGTCATTTTGAAGGATCTGTTCGTCATCTTTGTACCAAACGACCTTGTCTGGTTTGAAATAACCTTTTATGAAGCACTGCAAACTCAATATTCCTTTCAAATTGTCAAATTGACTTAAATACACAATTGGTAATGCTATAAAAAATACAAAAAAGAATGGTCAAAAACATTACAGCAAAAAAAGGTCAAAAGATACTGCAGAAATGCAGGCCCGAAAATACGTCTTATATAGTTCAAATATCTGGATTTGTTACGCTTAGTGTAATGCAAAAAGATGAATAAAAATCGTATACTTGAGAAATACAGATCGTGCAAATAAGCAAATCGTAGGAAAACGGAGGTACCTGAAGAGATGAAGGAGAGCTGGTCAGAGATGTTATGAAATGAAGAGATCAGAAGAAGATGTGAGGTGGTAGACATTGCAGAGAAGATGAGGGAAGCAAGGTTGAGATGATATGGACACGTAATAAGAAGAGATGAAGGAGAGTTGGTCAGAGATATTATGAAATGAAGAGATCAGAAGATGTGAGGTGGTAGACATTGCAGAGAAGATGAGAGAAGCAAGGTTGGGATGATATGGACATGTGATAAGATTAAGAGATGAAGGAGAGCTGGTCAGAGATATTATGTTCTGAAGAGATCAGAAGATGTGAGTTGGACTAGACATAATATGATCATATTTAAATAATTAACAATGACATACTAACTTTTCACTGCAACAATGATGTAACACGACTCCTCTGATTTCATCTTGTGTAATGACACATTTCCATTTTCCAGCATGACTCGATGAAACATTGGATATATTTAAAATAGATCCTCTGTGGAGGACTTTGTTGTTATCATTCTTGAACCACTCAAAGGTAAGATTACTTCTGTTCGTTTGAGATGAAGAGCAAGTTAAAAAGAGTGATTTGTGAACGTCAACTTCGGTCACATTTGATCCATTTCCATAGTTACTGGTCAATTGACAATGAAGATGACCTCCTAATGATTTCAAAGAAATTTTAAAAATCTACTAATGTTTGCTACTAAGTAATTCATTTAGTGTTATTAATGTGTCTTGACTGATAATTTTTGTTACTGGTACCCTGCTTAGCTCAGGTAAGTGTGGACCAACACAGCACTGGCCAATAATATGGTCATTTAGCAATGAATGGCATTGAAAATTATTCACATTGGGTCAGAATCGATACATGATAAAAATAATGTCTTCGACCAAGGGCTGGGCCAAGCTAGACCACTTAATTCAGGGGTATATATATATTTATATTAATTCATATATTTTTGCTCAGATACCATATCGGAACAATCGCTTTCAAAGAAATCAATCCAGTGTACAACAATTATATATATAAACCCCAACCTAAGCTTCTGGTTTGGCCCTATATTGGACTTCATTGGTTAATTTAAACATGTGGTATCTCTTTCTTTTTGACAAGTATGAACCTGTCTTAACAAAACAATGACATGAACTTCCTTAAGCGATATTCAAAAGATAAATTGTACATTCACCATTGCCATTTTATAGCGTTGAAAATATTCGTAAGACATCAAACTAATGAACCCTGGTGTATAAAATCATTTCATGATTTCATGATCATGCAATAAAGACATTTTGGCATTTAATTTTTGATGGTAATAAAATAAGGGGGAAATGTGAAATGTACTCTAAACAGTTCAAATTATTCTTCGTCTTGACAGTGATTTTATATCAACACACGTCTGAAATACTTCCTAACAGTAAATATGCTTGTTCGTGACTTAGGAAACAATAAGAAAGCTATTAATCCTGCTGAGCAATGCTTATTTTTGGATGTACATAAATATTGAAATGAATTAACTGACACATACCTGGAACGCTATAACTAATGGCAAGATTTAAAACTAGAAAAACCACCGCAACGATACATAACATAATTTAAAATACTCCCTCCATCAATGATGCTGAATATTTTAAATAAACACTATTTTGATGTTGAACTTCCGATCAATTCGTATTTATTGTCATTCTGCTGTAATTACGTAATCACACTTACCGCAAAAATCCGGTCTATGTTTCCAGAAAACCGACTAGAAGTATCACATTACAATATCACTTTTCCTTCGCTATTTTAAACATAAAATCTTCGAGATCTTAGGTGACATTTTTTAGTAATTTATATCTTCTTTATATAAAGTTGTAATTCTGCCTAATTTGTTCCCACTGAGCTAAGAAGCCTGGACAGAAACCGCAAAGGTTTAAACTGACAATGGTCCACTATGATTCACTGGAATACCACCATGCAATGATAAAGTATCAATGGTCTCATCCCAATGCCCTTCCAAGACCTCCTTATCCCCAAAACATTCAGGGTCACCACCATCATGATCACCATCTGATCCATCACATTCCACCTCCAATTCACGCCTTGGTAATGCTTTGAGCAACTTAGTCTTGTAATGTTTTCTTTGTTCATCATTTGAGAAATCAAGAAAAGATTTATGTCTCAAAATTTTTGGAAGGCTCTTCAAGGAAACATCATCCAGTTTTATGACAATAACTCGGTCCTTAAGGGCTTTCTGACTTTGACGGTCCATCGCAATGTTGAGTTCTTGCATACAAAATGAACTCTCCAAGTAACTCTTTGAGACAATAAGTAAAGTTTTTTGACTACAGTATATTGACTCAGCCATATTGTCCAGGATTGTTCTGCCAACTTCCCAATCTCGTTGATGCAAGCACACAATCAGGTTGAATGGAGCTTCTTCCAAAGTTTTACAAAGTTCCTTAACCCAATCAAAATCTTTACTGCTATATGACACAAAAACATCCCATCGAAGCTCTGGTTCACTCTCTGAAAGTATAATCAACATGTGTCATTATCAAACTAGTTTCATAGAGCTATACAAATCCTTTGAGATGTACATACCATAAAGGCGCTTGGATTTCAATTTGTGCTTGCGTAAATAAATTATGGAGACCAGAAGGATTAAACCTCCAACAATGCTGATAAATGATACCACACTCAAAACCATCACAATGTGCCCTTTGTCATCATGATCTCTTGCATTTGGTTCTAGATTAAATAAATGTAACATGATATTTAATACTGCAAGCAATAATTATCTTTAAATTTTATAGTTTACACATACTGTACCTGTAACATGAATGTTGAAGCTTTTAACCCAAGGTCCTGGACAGTGCTTAGGTTTTGTCACTGTGAAATCATACTCGTAGAAACACAAGTACGATCCACTATTATTCTTGCTTGCACCAGTAATATTGTGCGCATAACTAATAAAGTGTTTATATCCTTTGTGTGTTACTACAGGTTTAACACTGTAGCTGTGATTGAAGTGCAAAATACCAAACTTGTAGCATTGACTTGCATATTTATCCATTGTCATCAGTTCACAATTTATTGAGAATGATTCACCAACATTTATGTTAACATTTCTTCCTTGTAAACTATCTTCCCATTCAAGACAGGTTCCTTCAGTGGTGAAAAAAAGCAAAATTCTTAAATTCAAATGTCACCTAATGTGTCACTTGAAATGTCAGCAGATATAAATTACCTTCAAAACAAGGGATGACATACGAATCACTTGATATCCCATCTGTACTATTGGCAACACATGTATAGGTGTCATTTACTTTTGGATAACCGCTTGTTATATTGCTCCAGTAATATTGTTCGTTCTGACTAGTGCTCACTTTGCAGTCGTTAGGCTTGCATTTGATCAACTTACTGTTTTTATACCATTTAATAGTTGGTGTCGAGTTTGACCTCACGTGACAGTTGAGTCGAAATATAGAATCATTTAATATCTCCCCATCATTAGAAATAGCAACCTCTGGGCCTATATAAAATATAGAATTTAGTATTAAAAACTTACCCTTTCGGCTAACATTAGCATGCTGGAAAAGTAAGGTGCCATATGGCAAAGTATAGTCATATGCAAGATGTATGTATTTTATTAACATATACTTTTGAACATTGCAAATAACAGTGTTTAGCTGTCAGTTTGTCAACGCTTCAAATTGTTCCTAGCCTATATGGCACTCTTTTAAAATTGGGATAATTGATATGGGGTATCAATTAATAAGTGATTATCTAATTACATATTGGGCATTATTCTATACATCATAAAATAGTGAATAAAATAGAAATATCTAAACAATTCTTCTCTATCTTAACAAGAATTGAGTATTAAATAACGAAATCCTACCAGTTCCGGCGAAAACCACGTGAGTCAGTACAATACAAACAAATACAAACTCTAGAAAGCACATCTCTGACACGAGATCATGACACAATCTCTTGAAAGAAATTTGAATACTGACTTGAAAGACCTGACGATGCCAAACGAAACGAAGAAAATAAAGATATTTTCAAGTAAAATTTCTTAAAGATATAATCCTTATTATACAGGAAATTATATTGCTGCTCTAACAAACATACTTCATGTTTTGTCATTATTTTTGTCTGAGACGGACGCAATGCTAATCTTTATAGAAACATCTCGATATGCATCAAAGATATTCGTATCCTTTGACGTCAAAGGGGCACGTAATAAACGTAATAGGTTGGCTTGTGGTTGTCATTCATTGCGCAGCTGAAGACAGCCTCTGAACCATACATTTCAGCACCCTTACTTGCAACTCACCAATACCCTATGTTTTCTATTATAACCAAGGAGCAGAGTGGCAGCGTCTTCAAACAACTTAGCAGTTAGCATCAAATGTGGTATAACAACTGCCATAATAGACAGAACACTTCTCGACGTTTCGACCTGAGGGCCTTCGTCAGTACCTTTATACCATACAGGGACCGCGGAGCAGTTTTTGGATTGGGGGGGCTAGCGAAGCCGAAAGAGTGAACCCTCGGGGGCGGGTCCATACTTATCTATTTAGATTTTTCTTGTAAACACTTCAATGAAAATGAACACATAATTATGATTACACAACTTACTATGAGGAGTTTTTATTCGTATTATTACGGCCATATAAAAATCGCTATAAAGGAATCAAATGTATTTAGAAAATTATTGGGGGGGCTAAAGCCCCCCAGCCCCCCCCCCCTCCGCGGTCCCTGCCATAGTACCGCTATTAGTATCTTTAAACCTTACGCCTTGGCAATTACAAGGCATAGATTGTAAGGCACGCGTATTTAGTGCCAACTTTTTCCAGGGTTTTCGGCAAATGGTTAGAAAGCCAAATCCAAAATCGATTATACCATACCTTACCAAGGTTGAATATACCATAATTCCGGTTATTTATCGTCCTATGCCGGGGAGTCGCGGCAAAAGAATCGTGAAAGAAAATGGCAGGCAAGAAGCGAAAAAAAAACAAATCTGGACACTAAATAGAAAAGTTTTCATAAGTTTTTCAAATACATGTGTTTTAAAATCTATAGAAACAAATTCCAAAGCAATTTACATCTATCTTCCATCTATGTGGCCGTGTCATCCAGATCTCTTACGAAATACCAACATTGAGAACGTATTAAATACATAAAATTCTCCCGAAAATTTCCAGGATATTGTCAGAGATTTCTAAGAAACATAACTAACAGACGGGGCAGCATTGGTCTTCTGATATTTGTGGATTGTCACACTTGTTCTCGGGGCAAATTTTAGTTTCACATTCGGTTGTTAATTCCTGAAATAAAGAGTTTGGAATATCACTCACAGTCGTTCAATGTTTCTAGTATACGCAGTACTTGGTGGAAAGAAATAATTTGCAAAATGTACCTTGCAGACACAAGTCTTACATGCGGAAACCTGCCATGATTCATGAAGTTTACGTTCTTTTCCCAAGTCATCTACACAAACTGTTGGTTCATGTTTTTTCTCTAAGTTTTGCACCTGAAGAAAACACAAATATAAAATCATTCACAGCTCTCTCAATGAAGAAAAGCCTTTGGATGGAAACGTTGAATTTTTTTGCATTTCGCTTCAACAGGTGTTTCTAAACTCGCTGTTTTTTAAGGCCCAGGAAGTCAATTTTATTGTTTAAAATTCGGTACCTTGTCCATGATATCTCGAAGCGTTTTTTGTTGCGAGAAAACCTGGGTCTGAAGTTCGTCAACCGTGGCAGAAAAACGATCTATTTCATCCTTAAATACTTCCACGTCAAAATCTGACGATCTTTTTCGTCTTTTAGCATCGCTTATACTGCGTGACAACGTGAAGCTCTGATCAGTACTGTAGCAGTTTTCTATGTAGAGAGAAGACGGTTTAACTGAATATAACGAATACACTTTTATTGATTGGATCAACTATGATTTTTTTCCTCGTTAAGAAAAAGTGATACCTGAACAACATTCCTTCCATAACCGCAGATCAATACTTGGTTTAGATGAACAAGACGTATAACCAGAGATATGATTCACTCGTAAAAACACATCAGGCTGAGCCTGGGTTATATTATCACCATTATCACAAAGTACCCGAGCCAATGTTACCCGCTTGATCTGTGTTAATTGCGCTGGCTCAAACACACCATCATATTCATACCAAAACCTGGTTGAAATGAAGATAGTTGACAAGCATTAAAACCTCTGTGAGGACGTTCACAAACTATGGGATAATCTTTCAGCTATTTCTTTCAGTTTAATACCCTCTTCAAAGTATTATGTGACATGCACTTCCTTTCCCAAATACTTTTTTTCGATTTTTCATGTTACAGATTTGCTGTTTCCGGTATTCTTAAGTGCGCAAAAAAAGATTGCAAACTTAAAAGAATTTACCTGTCCCCATCTCTGAGATTTTTGAATTGTGTTGCAATGAGACACTGGAGCGTAGGACCCAATAGACTGCCGGGAATGATATCCTCCAATATCCCAGCGACCCAAAGTTCAATCTTATTCACGTCAAGATAAAGATCTTTTAACTTTTTAATAATATCGTTATTTGATATCACGCTCTTTAGGTCTTCAAATGTTTTCAAAGGTTCAAGATCACACAATACGCGCCATTCGTTATAACTGGGCAAGCCATGGTCACGTGATCTCTGGATATTTATCGCACCAAGGTCAAGGGCAACCGTATGCGCCATTTCAAACAATTTTTCTGTAAGTTCCATATTTAGTACGCCATCTTGATCTCGTCTGTCCCTTGCCGGGCTGAAGAACAAGCCACGTATAAGTGGATCAATGCCTCCTTCCTCCACAATTCTGTACGGGGCAAAAAATGCTTTGTGTAATGGAATATGCCCTTCTTCTATCATTTGAAACGATGAATTCACACGATCCAGTACCGGTCTTATCATAGAATGTCCAACCCTAAACGCAGCCGTTGCAAACGCATTAAATATACTTGCATCTGTATCTGGTTTATATCCTTCGTATTTTCCTAGAATATCCATGCCGTATTTTCCTAGAATCTTGGGTAAGTAATGTGCGTATGTTATGTGCTGCATCTCGGCGCCCACAATTTTTCGAGTTTCCTGAAAAATTTTCTCGCCGTTCCAATTTGGATTCAAGACGCGCAGTTGTTTCGCAATCCTGTTGTGTTCGCGCATCCATATGGTGTGCATAGACAGCAGACCAAGTTGCTCGTTGGCGCGGTGATCACCCGCAAGGAAGCATGGGATTGGGCTCTCTTTCTCAGATTTCAAACACTCGATCGGCGAACCATCGTTAAACGGTAGCAAAGGTTTGCCATTTTTATCCATTCCAGTTTTCAGTAAGCCATTATCGTTTGAAAGATCTCGCAGATGTTCTACTTCATCACGTGACGAACCGTACACGTTCGAGGCATCCAGGTAGGACGTGATTTGATTCATTTGTTCACGTGTTGATACAACGCTGAAAAACACCGAGGTCGCACCAGTACCACAGGCCGAGCTAGAACGAGTGAACGTCATACACTTGTGTCGTTTAATACGCGTGTCGTTGGCTGGGATCGAGATTGGAAAACAAGGAGACTGGTTTTCACAAGTGCTTGTACAGTTTTCGCCGTCTGTGAAACTCTGGCTGCTCGGACTTGTGACAGTAAAGTCTAAATCATGATCTAAAAACTGTCCCCATTGCATCAGCATGTGAGTGAATGCTTCATCTGGTGCGTTTTTAGCAGCTGAAATAACCTGGGTTGATATCAAACGAGCGCTGGGTAGAACATCTTTGTTACGCCAGCCCATTGGTGTGTTGAATCCATTCTCATACACTGGTCTAAGAAGTCTCCTAAATGCGGTCAGTGAAGATCCCCACATTGGATTGTCCAGGTTATTGCAGGTACCATCAATGGTTCGGTATTTCTTATGGTAGCACAGGTTCTGGGTGCAGTTTACCATTCGTCTGTGTTGGGTACATCCAGATAGGTTAGCGATCATCTCCAGGTAGGAAGGTGATACCAGATCATAGTAATTGTAAGATATTTCACTAATGTTTAACATTTTGTGCCTCTCAACATTATCGTGGATCAGTTGGATCGTTCTCTCGAATACCTAAACAGATGATCTTCGTTAAAACTCGCATAATGCTCTAATGCAGATATCTCTCTCACATAGTCACCGAAATATCTGGATTAGATATGTCCATCTGGGAGCAGACTGTGCTGATGAGAAGGGTGTGTCTATTAGAGAGGTGTTAGCGAGGGGGAGTATTAGAGAGGTGTTAGTGAGGGGGTGTATTAGAGAGGTGTTACCCAGGGGGTATATTAGAGAGGTGTTAGCGAGGGGTGTATTAGAGAGGTGTTAGCGAGGGGGTGTATTAGAGAGGCATCTTCTTCTCGTATACAATTCTTTCACATCTATTTTAATACATTGACGGTAAATACCTCAGCAGCGCGGGCGATCTCAATTGCTTGCTTACTTGGAAAGCGAAACAAGGCGAGTAGATCACCAGGGGAACTGGGTCTGGCTTTTGCAAACATACGTTGTATCGTTTTCTGGATAGCTCGGTCGATATTTTCTTTCGCTTGCAAGATGGAAGAGTTGACGAATCTGTCTCCAGGTCCTGTCGCCGCAGCTGAAAGTTAAAGAGGTGATAAAATTATCTATTCTTTAGTTTTTTCCCTTCATCTTAAGCTGTTGTCTTACCTCGAACTGTCAGTCTGACGGTGTCGATGTCAGAACCAGCGTCATTTCTTGCGACACATTCATAGGTTCCTTCGTCATTTTTACCAATCTCTCTGATTCTCAGTACACCTTGTGATTGGAGCACGAACCTGTTCCCATTCGTCACGCGAATACCATCTTTGATCCACGTGATCTGAGGAATAGGATCGCCTTGTGCAACGCAAGTTAAGGTGGCGGAGTCACCAACATTGACAAACACATGTTCAGAGATTGACATTATCTCAGGCTTCGCTAGAAGAATTATTAGCAATCATGTAAATAACTTAGCATCAAATGTGGTATAACAGCTGCCATTTTTCGGCACATTCGACCATGGTCGAGTATACCGTTTTTTGGCACATTCGACCATGGTCGAGTATACCGTTTTCGATATAAATAACAAAATGGTATTAACCTTCAGGCTTCACGACAAGTCTCGATCGGGCAGTTCTAACACCAATCACATTAATAGCTTGACATGTGTACACGCCTTCATCACGTGCTTGAACTTGTAATATCCTCAAACTTCCAGTCGTCAAAATCACATGACGTTCCTCAGAGGGTAATCTAGTCCCATCTTTGAACCAGGTCATAGCAGGTGTTGGGTAGCCATCAGCACGACATGGGAGTGACGCTGATGTTCCTTCAACAACCTCAGTTTCTGAAGCAGGTTTGAGACTGAAAACTGGAGTCGCTGGACAGAAAAAAAATAACGTCATTTAGATATTTTGTTTAACAAGTGCATATTTCAAAAAGATAACTTTCAGTGATAGACAGGTGAACCATTCTTCTAAACTTACTTTTAACGACAAGCGTAGCAGATCTGGTAATGTAACCGACTTTATTCTGAGCTCGGCATGTATATTCTCCGTGGTCATGTCTTCTCGCCTCAGATATTTGCAGGTTACCAGATTTTAATATTCTCACGCGACGGGACGGAGTTATAGGATGAGCATTTCTACTCCAGGTAATCTTGGGGTTGGGGATACCCTCGGAGGAACACTTTAATATCAGTGCATTACCCTCCACCACCTGGGTGTCTTCCGGGATATCGATGAACTTGGGAGCAACTGTTGATAAATATTGATACATATAGTTATATGTAGCCTCTTATAAGAAGTATTCTGCAATTAGCAGTCGTGGTTTGAGCTTGAATGCAGACTTCTTGAAACACTCTAAAATACCAGTGAAATAGCCTGGGAATAAAGGAAATCGCCCAAAGATTATCGCCAGAGAGCTTGTAACGCAAGTTAGGACTGAAACCTACCTTCCTCTTCATAATACATCAAACGAGCGCCTGAAACCTTCTGTCCAGCGGAGTTCCGGGCGAGACAATGATAGGTAGCTTCGTCCTCCTTGCCCGGCCGGTGGATCTCCAAAGTTCCATCACTGAGGACAACATAATGTTCATTTGTGTCCAACTGCACACGATTCTTCAACCACGTGATTGTTGGTGTTGGATGACCAGTTGCTTGACAATAGAAGTACGCGCGACTAGGAGGTCTGGAACTAATGACGACATCAAGTGGAATTTTAACGAACTCTGGTTCGCTGCAGTTAAGATCTTCAAGTGTAAGTAGGATGATCTTGTGACGTTCAGGATCGGGAGAAATGAAGCATGTTGCTTTCCTGCTGTTTGGCTTGAGTTTTTTAAGAAACCGGGTTAACCAAAGTAAATCACAGCTACATTCTAATGGATTTCGTTCTAAATGTCTGAAAGATTGATAGAACAGGTTGCTTCATGGTAAAGAAGAACACGTGTAGATACACTGGCCAATTTATCGATCAAAATATCTTACTCACAATCTTTTCAGTTTGGAAGATAAACTAGAAAACGTTCCTTTTTGTAAAGTTCGAATCTTGTTATTAGATAAAAACCTACATTAGAAAGAGATTAAACGTTAGAGAACCAGGATTAAACGTTATTCTACAAATACTAGTAAGCACATTGTTTATGTATGTTAAAACTAGACTTACAAGCTTTCTAAAGAATTTAGATCTTGGAATGTCCTCGAGCCAATATATTCTATTTTATTATTGTGAAGATATCTAAAACATATTTTCACTATCAGAAATTGGTCAAAAGAATCCACGGACATAAATAAACTTACAGTTGATTTAAGTTGGTCAAACCGAAGAAGGTTTCTGAATTGAGCGACTTCAGATTATTATGCTTCAAATATCTGAAACGAACATTTCAAACGTTTACCAAGGTCTCGTCACTTCCTCACAAAAACTTAATGCTAACTTTAAGAGTTTAAAACAAGGACAATATATAGGCTAAGAGAGACACTGGAAGCACATCTCAGATCAAATGGTGATTACTTTATTGGGTACTTACAGATATTTCAACCTCGTAAGTCCACTGAAGGCTCCAGGCTCAATACGACTAATATTGTTTCCATCTAACAGCCTGAAATACACGAAAATATTTCATTCAAACTATCGTAGTAAATCCGTCGTCAACAGAGCCCTCCTCTTCAAATTTCCATGAAAGACGTTTTGGAATCATTATTCCTTTGTCGTCAGGATAGCCTGGGGGGAGATTAAGGGTGACTCAACGTGACTACTTACAAAGTTTTCAAGTTAGCCAAGCCTTGGAGATCATCTCTACCAATGCGTTGAATGAAATTGAATCTCAGATCTCTGTAACGAAACGAATACACATTTTATTTTATTTTACGCCAGCTGAATAGTTTTATTTGCTCTAAACTGTTTCTCAGATGCAATTCGTGTTGTTTACAATCAACGAATACTTCAGGAGGAAACCTAAATCACTAATTATTCCTCACGACTTGAATCATGTAGGCTATTTTGAAAATGTAACGATTTGTTTTCTATTACCAACGTTTGAAATTGTTGTTGGTTTTTACAAAGCTCTTGAATGAAGGTTTCTTCCCAGGAACTCAAAACAACAAGTATGTGACACCTCACATATCAATGAACTATCTCTCTCTTTTTTGTTATGGTGAGATTTTCTGAATAGAAAACGATTAAACTCATGTCGACAGAGTAAATACACTATACACGCGCGTGGTTGTTTTCTTATCGCCAATTGTGTCTACGAAGGATGTTTTTCTAGCAGATAAAGAAACCGGGTTGTCCAGATATCTTTTTTTATAAAAGTGAGTTACAGCAGGAAGATGTTTTCATCAAATTGTACGAATAAAAAAAATAAGTACAAAGTAATCTTTAAAATATGTTGAAGGTCATCCACCCTCAAGCCTTAAATCCTTTGATGTTGGTCTACAGAGAGCCATTCGATGAACAAGTCATATACCCTAAATTTATATCAAATATGAAATACCAATGGCATTTTATCTTTGAACAACGCGTTAGAGCGTTTTTAAGATCAACACGAGATAATATTGAACTCTCGTGTTCACTGATCAATTTAGATTTGACGCGCAAAAAATAGTCTTGAATAAGCCTTGTATTCTCTTTCGAAAGACAAGGGCAGAGGGCAATTAACCGCAAACGATATAATACTATTGTCCTGCTCTAAGAGGACTAATCTGTGATCCGGAGGTCATTCCCCAGAATGTCACTCAGCAGGTCTCGTCTTAAACAGGAAACTTGAAGACCTAGCTTCCTCTCGAGGAATGAAAGCCATGTGTCATAGCGTCAGCACTCAACCTCGCCTCATTTTAACACAATCTGTGCGGTCAACAAGGCCCAAGGCCAAGGGCATTGTTCTGTTTAAGACCTCGAATTTAGACATTTCGCTCATCTCAAGTAAATATTTCAATCAAAGCCCAGCATGATTACAGCTTGTCACCATACTCCAGTTTTTTTTTAATAACTCAAATCCCAGCAGCTCTTTTGATCCCTAAGTGACCATCACTATCCGTTACATATTTCATCGCTAATTATGAAAAAAATGTTTAAAAAGAGAAGATGATGTATATCTCATGACAAATCTGGTGGAAACCTCTTCCAATGTGTTGTGATATTCCTTTTCCGGAAGAGAGGATTTAGTTGTCTTTTCCTGAAGAAATCAGGGCTATCTTTGGAACAATATCAGATAAATCAAAACAGAATTTAAGTTAAAAGTCGTAGAAATTAACTGAACGCTTGAATAATAAAATTAGGGAGTTTAAAAAACCTGGGCGTGTATTTAAAACTTCTCAAAAATAAGTGGATTTTGCATCGGGACTTTTCTTTGACGTATAAATATGTCTAGTATTTTGAGTATCTCAAAATGGTTCGCATATATTTCTAAATTCCATTTATAATATACATCATAATTATGACAAGTAAACAAGTATAAGAATTAAGTTTGTTTTATGGATAAATCATTTTAACTCGCACACGTTATTAGGTATAGACTATATCATTTATGCTTCCTGTTGAACGCCTAAATATGGTGCGCCGATCATCAGTAACCATGCGCGCTAATTATGCAAATATGAATGTCTGGTTCGCGTTAAATCTATGTTGACAATCTCACTATATCACTAACTTTTCTCAAAAAATATTTAAATTACCGTTGGCAATTCTTTTTATATAAACAACAAAAAAAGGTTAAATGATGCATATATTTAGATTAATTAAAAGATAATTCATTTTTTCTTCTGAGATATAGTTTCACTGTAGTGTTTTATTTATGTGTAAAATGAAAACTATTTGACCTTTCGTAAATGGTAAATAAATAATTTGTCGGTTAACCTAAAGCAAAATAGTTCAATGACAGTGAAGTAGATGATATCCTTATTGAGGCTGGATTAATATTGTCAGGTCGAGACAGGTTTGCAACAATTGCAGGGATTGGGTGTAAAAAATAATTCGATTTTAGGTTTTAGGAAATATAGTTAGAAAGGAATTAGGAACGTCAAAATGCGTCGGCTCAGGTTTTGAAAAAATAAAAAATTTACAGTAAAATATGAGACACTTGAACGAGAACATGGCAGCAAACTATCAGCACGGCATGAACCATCGTATGTTCACAAGAGCCACTCAAAACTGATGAAAGATTTTGGCCTATTTACAAACAGACATGAAGAAAACATAACCCCAAATGGAAAACCTGATAACTTTTCAATTGTTTTATGTATAAGAATACTCCCATATTTGTCTCAGATCAAATTAGAGAGAGCGTTAACTGAAGAACACATCTGACCTCTTTGGTTTAAAAACACCGGTTCAACGATTAAAATAGCCTTTCACGAGAAGAAATATGTAACAAGCCATATTCGTTTCATACGTTTGAGCGTCCGTTCTTTGATTTACAAAGAATTTCACTATGAAATTTATTATAACAAACACTTCACCATCATATGTTTCTGTCAAAATATAGTAAATACGATTTAATCGAATTTTTTTTGTCAACCCACAGCTGCGCCAAATCATATTTGTTCTAGCGAACCGCGCAGAATTTGCGTCACACTAACCACAGTTCTAACTGGGTTTCTTTAAAGCGCGCAAAATATGCAAAAGAGAACTGAATCTGGTGCGCTATTTATGTATAATTGTTTTAATACTCACAAGACGACGGTAGACGAGGGTACTGATGGAATAGTCTTGAAACCTTTGGTGAGACAACGAACACTGGGTCCTTCACTTGCACTATAGCACAAGCAGCGTCTTGGACAAGTACTCGTGGAACTACATACAAATAATATCAGAATAAAACAAAGAGTGTTTAGACACTCTGCCATAGTGCGCATTTGACACAGACGATCAAAGCAGATCAAACCGAAATGTAGAACAAAGACACTGAGATCGTATTACCAAATATGTTATGGATGTACGTAACGAGGGATTCCTGCTGTGTGAAGATTGTTTGGAAATGACAATGTCACGACGAGGTCCACTAGACCTTGCCAAAAATATAGCATGAGTCTTGTGTTTAAAATATATTTTGAATATAACTGCTACGAGATGTTTAAAAAACACGCAACTAATACATACAAACTGCCATGACGAGATATCTCTGAGCTCAACTACGGAATCCTAACAAATCTAAATTGGATTAAGTGTTCGACGTTTAATAAATCGATTAAAATAAGCTGGTTTGAGTGAAAATTTATCCAAATTATATGCTGGCGGTTGAAACAACACCTATAAGGCGTACATTTATGACGAGCTTGCTGGTCCACAATATCCAAGCTTTATATTGAATAATTGTCTGAGAACACCACAAGTTTCTTTCATATTGCATTATTGCTATCGACAATTATTTTTCTCGATTTGTGTCTCATCGTAAGCCGGACGCAAAAAGCGGAAACTCTAGGCGCTGCATGCATGGCATACGAAATGCGAATCAATTTGATAAGAATTTGATAAGCATAAAAAAATTCATAGTACATTCATGTTTTATCTAACAATTGAGCTTTGTTTTAAGGCGACGATCACCAGGCAGTGAAAGATATGAAATGCAAAAAAAAGGTGTATAAACCAAGGCAAGACAAAGAATAAATTTTCATTAAGGGAACACGTCTTGGCCGACTTATTTCTTGCAATATCATCGATCTTAAAGCCTTGAAAACAGACAGCTGGTTGTCAAAATCTAAACAATAATAAAACCTGCAAAATCTTCTTAGACAAAAACATTTTTGGTGCTTTGTTACGTCTCAGTTCACAAGTTCATTTTACTTCATTCTGTTGTGTTTGTGAAGAAAATTGAGAAGCAAATTTTAACGTTAAACTATTGTTTTAAATAAAATTGTTGGAAAGACAGAAGAACTAGGATAATTTTCGTGGAAATAGGCTGCGAAATCCTTGGCTTCAAAACAGTCGTAAAAGACGTTATGTAGTCAACAAAAGCTCCATTCAAAAACAACCTGTTTATTTAGCGGTTAGTATATGTCGTACAAACGTTTGATTAATGAAAATATAATTTTTTTTTTAATCATGAAGATTACGAGAGCAATATAAATTATCTTTTGCCTGGATTGAGCGTAATGATTTTGAAATCTCTTGATCTAAAAGATTCATCTTTTTCCATACGTGAATGCACCCGTCATGAACGGAAATCAAATGAGATAGCATCGATCAAAGTCTCGAAGCAATCTGTGAAGATTTCGTGAATTTGAATTTTAGATCTCGCGATGTGTAAACCTGTTGTATTTCTATTGTGCCTTGGTTCTGTCGTCGCTCAATCAAACAATTTTAATCCTCAACAACTGGCAGGATTGCCATCATCATGGACTATGAATCCAGTCAACAATGGTAATATACAAGTAGATTGTTTCTTAAATTGTCAATCTAGAGGTCACTATTGTAGAAACTAGACTTATGCTTAGCAACTATTCGAAGGTCCGCCAGTTCCTGTACAACCCAGTCAACAAACATGGTCAGTATCACCTCAGGTATACCAGGCCAGTACCAACGAAGCTTCTTATCCAACGACAACAGAGTCTTATCCAACGACCACAACAGATTCTAACATATACAGTGACACAACAGACGTCCCATACACCACAGAGGGCACAACAACTGAATGGACGACAGAGGGACTACCTGACGATGGCAGTCAAAATGAAAAACCAACAGTTGAGACCAATCAAGTCACAAAACCAAATGACGTTCCAGGAAGCGAAATAAAAGTCGCGTTACCAGGTAATTCAGCTTTTAGCTGCAAAGGTGGTTTGTCAATAGGGTACGACATATACTGATCTCTGAGACAATATTTATCGAGTGTCTACAGGTTATCATGATTTAATAACTTACACTTCTGTTCAAAGGCAATAAATATGAAAAGATATTGGTTAATGAGATAAATAAATATCGGTTGATGCACGGAGCTGCTCAGCTGAGAATCAACGCTGACCTCGATAAGAAAGCGAAGTTGTGGGCGCAGAAAATGGCAGAAGAAGATCATGAATCAGTGGATGTAAACTCTCAGTATGGTCAACTGACATTCTCAGGTATAAAATAAACCAGTTGCATGGACTGGAGATGATGAATGAGAGATGAATTCTGATAAAACTCTTAGAAACGTCTCTTCATCGTTTGACTTATCTACTTGAATTATTGCCGGATCAATAGGTTATTTAACCGATGCGTTTTATTTCCCCAGGAACAAGTGACTTGGCGCCAAATGTGCCAGTTGCGGCTGCAAGACATTGGTACAACAGAATCAAGAATTATGCCTGGGATAAACCAGCTGTTTCTACGAAATCAACGCAGTTCACACAACTTGTGTGGGGAGCCTCGCAACAGGTTAATGAGAAGTGTTTTCGTTTACAAAAACTGAAATAAAATCGAGACTGATATTTCTTACCTTCCGTTTTGTAGATTGGTGTTGGTATTGCTCAGGATAGATCTGGTTTGAGAACTTACGTGGCGGCTCTCTTCAGTCCTAGAGGAAATAACAAGAAAGAAATTGTTGAAAATGTTTTGCCAGTCACGGGTAAGAATCTAGACAGTTATAGTTAAATTGTTACATTCCTGAGTGAAATATCCTATGATTGGCGTGGCTATCATTCTATAACAAAATATTCTTCTCTTTCAGGAACTGGGGCTGGAAAACGAGGCGCAGGTAAATTTGAAAACATTTTACACTAGAAACAGATGAGGAACACAGCCGGCAATGTAGATTCTGATTTGCTGACTGAAGTGTATAAACGTTAAATCCTTCACCCAATATTCTTGTCACCTAAATGATCTTCATTTTGTAATACACATGCCAGGAAACTTATATATAAACCTGGCCCAAACACATGCCAGGACGCTTATATATAAACCTGGCCCAGACACATACAAAACTCAAGAAAATTGTGACTTGAATGATTCTCAAAATACATTTCAGATTCCTGCCCTAAAGGCTGGCATAGGTTTAAAAAGAGTTGTTACAGGTAAGATTAATGAAAGAATGCTTTTGAAGGTTGAGAGCAACAACTCAGGCCAGAGTAATCGAGAACAGCTGTACAATAACAATAGCCTGGTTGCCAAAGAATACTGACTTATTAGCCAATATAATGACCATTAAATTATACGAATTAACAGACCTACCAATCTACAAAGAGACGTACAAAACCCTTGATCAGAATGCAATGTATTTCAGATATTTTAACAACAATGTGAAATGGACAGAGGCAGCAAATTTATGCGACGATGAACACAGTTCACTGACGTCACTTGAGAGTGTTGAAGAAGAGATCTCAGTACGAAGTATGCTCGCCAAGGATGAGGGAACAGAAGCCTGGATCGGGCTTAGTGATCGCGTACATCCTGATACCAAAGACCTGATCTGGGTCGATGGTAATTCAATGCCATATTCCAACTGGAATTCCTACCAGGATGACGTCAGCGAAGGGCGGAAATGTGGAGCGTTGTCAATAGCAACAGAGGGATGGATGTATAAAGCTTGTCAAGAGAAATTTGGATTTATTTGTAAGAAAAGATTAAAAGGTGAACATCGCGTTGAATTCCTAGTTCATGTGCCATGATAGATAAGAGATATTTTGTTACGCAAAGCTCATCGTAGATACATCTTCGTAGATATCATGACATATTTGGTCGTCTTAAGTTTTCCTGAGAAACTTTGGTCGGATAACTTGAGACAGGAGACGAGTCCGCGGTACAACGCCATGAAAAAACACCTGGACCATGCAGTAAGACTTAGTTACCAATGACATTTCGCTGATTTCAGAGCCCCCCAAACGAGCCTGGATGACCAGGATGATATTTTCCTTGTAGATAATGAATCTCTATGATGACGATGATTGGTTTGTAGACATGTTATTTGAGGGTTTCAGGTAATGTCATTATTAACCGCGTATGTCTGTATTGCAATCAATCAATCAATCAATCAATCAATCAATCAATCAATCAATCAATCAATCAATCAATCAATCAATCAATCAATCAATCGATCAATCAACCAATCAATCAATCAATTAATCAATCAATTAATCAATCAATCATTATATGAATGATATCCGCTAATTATTCCTACACAACATTACATTTCAGTCAAACGGCGGAAGATAAAGTGACAGCAGAGTTTAAGTTAAGATTTTCACCAGATGGAGATGCTCCCTCGGACCCTCTCGATAAATTACGGACAAAACTCGAGTCAGACGGTCTCGTCCAAGGAGAGAAAATCTTCCTAGAACATGTCTCACTGCAAAATGGTGAGTGAAAGTAAGTAAACGTTATTTCTTTTATATTTTTAAATTTATCAAAGGCTTCATTGCAGACTAGGGCTGTGAACAAAGGTTTACAGAACAGCATGAAAGAATAATTGTTCAAAACTTTCCTCTCTTACTCTTCTTCATCCCACCTTTTCCTCTCTTATACCTCTTCATCCCACCTTTTCCTCTCTTACTTCTCTTCATCCCACCTTTTCCTCTCTTACTCCTCTTGATCCACTTCCCCTCTCCCCCATGTTACGAGGGTGCTCCCCCCCAATATACCAGAGTCATCATGCTCCATTCTCTGCAACAATTCTTATCTTAGATGATCCGGATTCATGTCCTTCAAGTTGTTTGAATACAAGAAGCTCCTGTTCATCTCCTGATTGTGCTGTTTATTGCTGTAGAACTTTTCCAACAAAACAAAAAAACGCTAAACCACCTCAACAAGGTCAAACTGCTCCTCAGTTACGGAATCATCCTTTTTTGACAAAAAACCATGAAGTCACACCACAAAATGATATTTTAAGAAACGTAAATTCACATCAAAGTCAACCTAACTTATTTCGTAAACCGAATGACTTTACAGCGCAGGATTACAGCTTTACAACATCAAATAGTTTCATAAATTCTGGAAAAGCTTTGAATGGAAGAATAACTTTTCTTCCCACTGAAAATTCTTTACAGAGGCATTTACCAGTTTATGAAGAATTACAGGATGAGATGGCAAGATTTCAACAACAACAACAACAGCCCAGCATGCAAAGACAACAACAACAACTATATACCATCCAACCACAACAACAGCCCAGCATCCAACAACAACAACAACTACGCCAAATGCAGCTTCAAAATATGCAACCAGCGCATCAACAACCTTTAAAACAACAGGGAATACAACAACAGACTAAAATGCGACGACTAAAGCAACAGCAATTGCAAGCTATGCAACAGCAAACACAACAGCGACAACTCTACCAACAGCTACAACTTTACCAGCAGCCAGAACGCTACCAACAGCCAGAACGCTACCAACAACAAGAACTCTACCAACAGCCAGAACGCGACAACCAACCACAACAATATCGACAACAATCGAGGGGAATAAGACAACAACAACGTGCTACTTTTAATTATTACTTACCGACATTCTCTCTCTTGTCACAACCATATTTGAAGCAAATACTCGCAAACATTAACCATTCATCAAAAAATGGAAAGCAACTTTTCAAACGTGAGAAATATAAAAACATTCGACTTCATTTAAAAAGGACATCATGTCCGGGTGATTGCCCAGCAGTTTGTGCTCCATCGTGTGTTAAAGGATGCTGCAGATTAAAACGTTATGTTAACTCATGATAAACAACGAAACTAAAGGCGGATTTCCACTTACAGCGAAATCGTTCGCTAGCGAAATATTTACATATTTTCTTTTGAATTTTAACAGCATAAATAAATTAGGGCGACTTGACTGTTCTCAATTCAAAAGAAAATATGCAAATATTTCGCTAGCGAAAGATTTCGCTGTAAGTGGAAATCCGCCTTAAAGCATGGTTTCTCTTTAGTCGTGAACATGTCAAGATGGAGGATGTTAAAATGACTTGTTCAGTTGTTCACGGCGAGATAGAATCAGGCTTTATATAAAACCAGGTGAAATGAATGCAAATTGCGTTAGTCCTATTGTTAAACAACGATTTTCGGCGATAAAGCATTCATTTGACCTTGTTAAAACGTAGAGTGGTAGATGATATAAAATTATTTTAAATGCCTTAATTTCCTTTTACCTTGATACGTTCAAGGTGGTCTATTTTAAAGAAACGTGACACAATGGTTTTTCATTCATTTCTTCAGTAAAATGAAATGATGACAGATTTACAGATCATCCAAAGTTTTATATTATTATCAGTATAGAGCAATAAATTTGCGATCTATGATCTATCCATATTCCTAAAATCTTCTGAAAGCCATTCACAATACGAAATTTAATGCTATTGTTTAATGCAATCCTCCAGACTACACCTTTTATACACGTAAAATCACTGGATTGCTAATTCCATTTGACATACGTGAACTATGAACGCTCATTTCCTCAAGGGTAACGAAACAAGATACAGTACATGGACCATTATTTTTTTTTTCAATGGAGTGACCATTAGGTTGAGGTTGTGTAAACTACGATACTACATATATTCAGTTCGGAATAATTACTGTAATGAAACTAGAATTCCTATTATTTTGTCTCAACATAAATGACTACTGCAATAATTGCCAGTACGATGAGTAATATTATAAGCAAACAGCACTTTTTCTTCCGTGCTTTTCTCTAAAATATAGAAATGAAATAGTTAAATCAGTTCTACTGTAAACTAGCCTCTCTTGATCTCGAGTAAAGATCATATTTACTTGCAAAGGACAGTCCCATACAGTTGCACAAAAACTGTTCTTCACATAGATCATAATTGTGTTGTTTTTTCAAACTCAACCAATATTCATTGTCTTACCCTATAAATACTGGCTTTTTGCAACTGTTCGTTTGCATTTTCGACGTCATCGTGTGCTCTGATCACATGACCTTCAATTGAGTCTAGAAAAATGGCATTTGTGTTGCATTTGTAAGTCTAGCAGATTAGGAAGCAGGAAACATAGAAAGATGGCATTTGTGAGTTTAGCAGATCAGGAAACAGGAAAGAAACAAAAGTATCATCGCTCACCAACGACTTCTCCCTGGTCATAGACGATCGAAGCCAGATCTCGAAATATTTCATTAACGTCCAGAATATCAGACTATATAGAAAGAGAAAAAATGAATTTTCCTTGGGACCTTTTATTTCTGGTTATGACTTAAGGTGTGGTTCTATAGGTCCGTCCATCTCTCTAATAACAATCATTTATTTGTGAAGAATGTCTGTTTAATTTTTCCTTACAATGCAGGAGAAGTTACGAATATAAACGATAAAATTTGAAGATGATTTAGACAGAAAATGGAAGATTTGTTACCTCCAGTTGTCTTATCATTCTTTCTCGTTCTTCCAACAAACTTTGATCCAGTGAAACTGAATCTTCTAATTGTTGTTGCTGTTGACTGGGGTGTGAGAATGGAAAGAAATGAAAAATAAAATTGTCTGAAAAATTGTGGCACAAAATACTAGTTGCTTCACTTGCTTGCTTTCAGCCAAGTCAAGATATAGGTTTAATTCTGGTGATTATCATAATTATGTTAGTGTTTATTTGTTCAGATACAACTCATCACTATGATGTGATATGCAACAATCACCTTTGCTGTTCATCAGACAAGAGTCTGGTTTTATCATCATCATGAGATTCTTGAGATTGATCATTTTTGTGGGATCTGAAGGATACCTAACGTGAAATTAGTGTGAAAAAGAATTGTAGCAAAGAGTTGTTTGTCTTGTTCCATCATAAAGCTGAAAATAAGGGAATTTTTAGATCTTGCCTGACAGTCATTTTAGGAGCAGAAACATTGATTGCAAACCGTGTTTTTCAAAGCATTTGATGAAATTTTACTCACTGCAGCATTTGAATTCATAACTTGTTTACTTTTCTCTGCCAGTTTCTAAAATAAACTCTTATTTTCATTCTGGTATAGCAATATAAAATTAAATTGTCAGCACATAAACTATGTAATTACCTTTTGAATATTTCTGTATTTTGTAATAGAACTCTCAAATTCATCTTTTAATCTCTCTTGTTGAAGTCTTTGTTTCCTCTGAAATATTTGTTTAATTTGTTCAGTCTTTAAACATTTATCAACTTGATAATCAAACTCAAAACTCCATGAATTCAGTAACTTACTTTCTCTGAAATAGTGCCACCCTGAAGATTTATCATTCGTTTGAGAGATAGAGTTGTTTCAGAGACCAACTTGTTTGTCCCTTGTTGAATACGATGTCTGTAAATGTGAAGAAAATATAAGCTTTTCACCTCAACAACTTGGTATTAAATGTGATATAACAACAGCCTTTCACACTAATTAATTCTCCTGAAAGGTCAAAACATCAGAAAGTGTTTTAGGCAGTTGTTATACTGCATTTCAGGCAAAATTTAAAGACACTGCCTCACTGCTCCCTGGTTGTATTGGAATGCATTTCATCTTCATGTTCATATTGAAAAGAATATAAAAAATGTTGTATTTACAATTTATCATAAGGTACTTCTTTGAGCTGATTTCCAAGCTGTTTACAGATTCTCTCCAGTGCTTGTACTACAAGATTGATATTGGAAAATATAATTAACCTCTGCATTTCGCATATTTTGTTGCAACATTTCACTCACCATTGCTATTTATTTGAAAGATGTTGCTACTGATAGTGTCACTCAAGGATTGGAATATCACATAATCTAAACCATTTAAAATTTGAGTTATATGAGGCTAAGACAGAGGTGATAAGCCTAACTCTACCCTACATACTGTAAATGGTTATAAGGTGTACCCTTAAAGTTTGCTCATAAAGTTCCCAAGGTGGTTACCTTCAGACTGATATCCTCCAAAGGCCCCTGTATCATCCTGATTACCTCCAGATTGACCTTTGATGCTCCCATATCCACCAAATTCTGAAGACATGTTACTCAAGATCTATGGCTATATAATTAATTAGAGTATTTAAAAAGTCGAACCTGGTCATAAAGACCCACATACAATAATTCATGCTATAACAGCCCATAATCTACCTAGTGTACAGATAGGCTTATCTCAATCTGTTTTTCTAAAACTCTATATATTCAGTGCAGACCACTGGTAGGTCACATGATCACAGAGTACTATTTTGAACAAAGAGGCAAGAGCTAGATTTTGAAAGCTAATTGAAGATCATTTCCTATGGCCAATGCATGTGACACGTTTTACAAATAATACTGTTTTAGTAACTGTTCTAAGAACAATAATCTCAGAACGAGTTTATGGTGTTGAATATTTAAACTGGAATAGATCTTGGATGAATGAAGTAATACTACATACAATACCTTGCCAATCTAAATATGAGAATATTATGATATAAAAAAGACAATCAAAAGTTAAAACGTACCAGTTACTTTTAAAAGAATCACTTCAAGCCACCCATTCTAGCTGCAAGCACAAGACCGTGTCAAATATCACAACTAAATTTAAAATTCCGATCAGATTTTGTGTAAATACGAGCGATGCATATCAAATTCTGCTTTGTGCTTGGTTCTGGCCCGTTCTGCAACACTGGATACGCCAAGTGTCGGTTAATTTTTGCAAGTCATATATCCAATCTTGATCACTTTTATAGTTAAATAAAACAAAAATAAGTAAAAAACAAATATTTGTTGTCAATAATTTATTTACGACCAACATACAACATTAATTTCCAAACTTTCTGATTTAAAAGCTGCAGAGCTATCTTGCTTACATGAAGTATGCTGCAACAAAAAAAATTTGCGCATGCGTGCGCAAACTGTCCCGCGACATATGCAAAACATTTCTTTGTATCATAGTTACAGGGAACATGATTAAAAATTTGAAGACTCTACTCAAGGGTTTTATTAAAGCCTGTTATGTCAATGCTAAATACTGAAAAGGATCATTTTTAATCGTATGTAATTTTTTTCCACCAATCAATATCAGTAGTACACAAGGTTTCGACTTTCGTGTGAAAGCATGGATAATCTGTCGAAAAAAAAGCCTTTTTAAGGTCTGAGCTCTCCAAGAGACGAAAATACTGTAACTACAGGTTGACAAAACTGTGCAATACATTCTCAGTAACTGTTTTCAAGTGAATCATCTTTTTTTAACAGATTATCCAAACTAAATACGAGGTTTACCAGTTACATCAACTTTCATATTATATTCCGAACCAACCCAATTCAAAACTTACTATTTTATTTATCCTTCGAAATCCTATCATTTCCCTCCCCCCACCCCACCCCTAATATTTATACGAAATTCCCCCGTTATATACACTATAAAAAAAAATATTTTGCGTAATTTTTTCCTTATCCTTATCTTATTGAATAAAATAGCTATAGTTTGAATTGGTTTGACTTGGTGTAAATGCGAGTGTATTTATGTACATTAAACACAGCCGAAAATTAACACTATCTAATTCAGGATATTTTAAATAAAAATGCTCAAAACAGTTTTTGTAAGTCCGAAATCCGATCATAATGTAAGGATATATTTTCCTTAGGAACAGAAAGGTTCTCGATATTCTCCAGTTTTTCAACTCAAGCCTTGAAGTTTCGTCGTAGCTGATACAATTCAGTCTTCAAGTTTAAAAAAATCACCAGGCTTCAGTTGTTTTCTGGTTGAAACGGCCACGTCTTGAAGTCCATTGTCTCCTGGCGACGTGTAGTACTGGCTTGCATGGTTATATAATCTTGTTCAGAAAACTAGCTTTCTTTAGGCAAATAGAAATATCAATTCCACCCAGAGATGGCATTTTTAGGTAGTTCAGACCAGAACTACGGCAGCAGAGATGCATGATTCGCAATCCTCATTGATTCATAGTCTACACGTTTTTGTTTGACAAGTTTTATACAATTACTTCCGGGTTCGTCTTACAGCTTTTCTAATAAAACGGTTTCCCGGCGTGGTTGATTGAATTCCGATATTAAACATTGTTGGAATTACACCAAAAGGTGTACTCGGGTTTCCTGTTCCGAACTGAAATGTTGGGGCAATGCCGCTACTGGCATTGAAATTAAAACCCCCTGAGACCCCTCCTGGTGTTCCACTGGATCCAGCGGAAAATAGATTAGAAGTTCCGCCTGCAAAAAGATGGAAACACTGATCAGTCATTATGTTATGGTCTAATATGGTTAGCATTCTACAAAGGTGTAACTAATGTTAATCTCAACAGTTCGCATACCTGGTTGCTGTGGTGTGAAGTTAAACCCACCAGAGACCTGAGGGAAGGTGGCCTGATCATAGTTATTATTTGAATCAACGTCCATTTCCTCCCCTCCCATCGAGTTTTGATTTTCAACAACCGGAGCCGCTGATGGCTGTTCAAAAGAAAAGTAATTTGAGTTGTTAGCAAGTGATATGAACCACTGTATGATATATAATGAATAAAACAGTGCTTTGTGTTGAAAATCTCCAAACAAGTCTGATTTTCCGCTTCGCTGGTCCACAATCTCACACACTGGGACTGTATATAATTTTACATTTATTCAGGAATTAACAATTCATGCTCTGATACACAACTAACTTACAACAATGATTTCAACTTATATTTATAATACTAAAACAGGATGCTTTACCAAACAATGATGCGTTTCTCTGACGCATCTCTTACCGAACCACAGGATGTTTTTCTGTGGTTTTTTCCTCCCCTACAGCCCACATTTGCGTCCGCTTACGTTATTACTGGTTTCGCGGTTGCTACAACGTGCTACCACGAACCTTCCTTTCCTATGTTATATTATACTACACTATTCTATTAACATTACATAACAATTCCTTTTACAATACATATACAATTTACGACCCTGACACTATATCTGCGCACACTATGTAAATGACTATTCTTATGGTTGGTGTGCTCAACCACGCGTTAACTAAATTCCACAACACTTTGATGTAACACGGAGTTAGCGTTGAATCGACAATCTTTTACCTGAGCAATGTTGGGCAATGTTGTGGCGATTTTGGAAGCGGTAAATGAAAAAGGTGCTTTGTTTGGAGCAGGTGTTGTTGTGGTGGCAGCCAGTGGAGTTGGATTAGAACCAGTGAAAGAGAATAATGAAGTTGCACATTTCAAATCGCCAGCCTTATTTTGTATCATACACGTTGAACATTTCCATGAGCCAACTGGAGGAGCAAACTTCGGGCTACCAGGCTTCTTCGTCTCGCATGCAGCACACTTCAAGTCAGCAGCTTTATTTTGAATCATACAAGTTGGACATGCCCATGAGCCACTGGGGGGAGCAAACTTGAGCTTCAAATCATCGCCAGAACTCGATCCAGGCTTCTTCGTCTCACACGCGACACACTTCAAATCGCCAGCCTTATTTTGTATCATACACGTTGAACATTCCCATGAGCCAACTGGAGGAGCAAACTTGATTTTCAAATCCGCAATCGAACTAGTCCCAGGCTTCGGTGTCTCACACGCGACACACTTCAAATCGCCAGCCTTATTTTGTATCAAACACGTTGAACATTTCCATGAGCCAACTGGAGGAGCAAACTTCGGGCTACCAGGCTTCTTCGTCTCACACGCGACACACTTCAAATCGCCAGCCTTATTTTGTATCAAACACGTTGAACATTTCCATGAGCCAACTGGAGGAGCAAACTTCGGGCTACCGGGCTTCTTCGTCTCACACGCGACACACTTCAAATCGCCAGCCTTATTTTGTATCAAACACGTTGAACATTTCCATGAGCCAACTGGAGGAGCAAACTTGGTTTTCAAATCCACAATCGAACTAGCCCCAGGCTTCGGTGTCTCACACGCAGCACAGTTACTCAAGTCATTTTTATTCCTTATCAAACACGTGCTGCATTCCCATGAATCTTTAGGAGGGGCAAACTTTGTCTTCCAGTCGATCACGTGTTTGTCCTCACCAAGCTTCTCTGTTTTCTTCCCAGGTTTTGGCGCTTTACAGGCCACGCATTTTATGGCGTCCGGCTTATTGTTCAACATACATGAACCACATTCCCACGAACTAGGCGCTGGTGCAAACCGCTTAGTTAAATCGATGGTTTGCGCTGGCTCAGGCTTCCCAGGCGTCTTAGCGGGTGGAACCTGACCTGTACCAATGTCATTTGAAAAAGGATTAACGCTTAAAGTTGATTTTGAGGAATGATTCACCATCGGTTTAGAACTGCTTGAGGTTTTCTGAGATTGCAAAAAAGGGTTAAAGAATGTCTCTTTTGATGCAGCTGAACTCTAAAATAGAAAAAAATCGGGTTAAAAAAATCACACAATCTATTCAAATTCCTAGATTGAAAATTATTGCGATTGCGTGCGAATTACCTTCTTAACCGGGACTGGATCACTGAACGAAAATGAAACCTGTTTATAAAAAAATCTTTAATTGAGCGAGAGAAAATATTGTAAACTTAGGGTTGATGAAAGGCGATAATGCTGGCAGAGAATTTATAGAAAATATCGTCACTTCGTTGTCAGCCATTTCTAAACTCTCTTTCACAGAAAAACGTTGAGATTTCGCTTCTGGCGATGAAAAGATAAAACCATTTTTTGGCGACTCCGTCAATACCTTGTCTCTTGCGGACGTTTCCTTTAAAAGAGCAGGAAAGATTTTAAAAAAATTGCTGTAGATCTCCTTTGAAATATTTGTTTAATTTGTTCAATCTTATTATCAACTTGATAATTAAACTCAAAACTCCATGAATTCAGTAACTTACCTTCTCTGAAATAGTGCCACCCTGAAGATTTATCATTCGTTTGAGAGATAGAGTTGTTTCAGAGACCAACTTGTTTGTCCCTTGTTGAATATGATGTCTGTAAATGTGAAGAAAATATAAACATTACACCGGAACAACTTGGTATTAAATGTGATATAACAACAGTCACTCATAATAACTCTTCTGATGATGATTCTCAGCTCAAAACATTGGGAAGTGTTTTGGCTATTTTAGGCAGTTGCTATACTGCATTTGATGCAAAGTTTGAAGACGCTGCCACGCTGCTCCCTGGTTATATTCGAAAATTAATGCATTACATCTTAAAAATGTTCACATCAAGAAAGAATATAAAAAATGTTGTATTTACAATTTATCATAAGGTAATTCTTTGAGCTGATTTCCAAGCTGTTTACAGATTCTCTCCAGTGCTTGTACTACAAGATTGATATTGCAAAATATAATTAACCTTGGTATTTACAATATTATTGTTGCAACATTTCACTCACCATTGCTATTTATTTGAAAGATGTTGCTACTGATAGTGTCACTCAAGGATTGGAATATCACATAATCTAAACCATTTAAAACTTAAGTTAATTTGATTAATATTTCACTGAATACTCTATTAGAAATACTACAAGATGGAGATGATAAATAAGGTGACCTAACTCTACCCTACATACTGTAAATGGTTATAAGGTGTACCCTAACTTTACTCATAGAGATCCCAAGGTGATTACCTTCAGACTGATATCCTCCAAAGGCCCCTGTATCATCCTGATTACCCCCAGATTGACCTTCGATGCTCCCATATCCACCAAATTCTGAAGACATGTTACTCAAGATCTATGGCTATATAATAAATTAGAGTATTTTATAAGTCAAACCTGGTCATATGACCCACATACAATAATTCATGCTATAACAGCCCATAATCTACCTAGTGTACAGATAGGCTTATCTCAATCAGTTTTTCTAGTGACTCTATATATTCAGTGCAGGGCACTCAGCACTGGTAGGTGACATGATTACAGAGGACTATTTAGAACCAATTAGAGTTAGATTTTGAAAGCTAATTGAAAATCATTTCCTATGGCCAATGCATGTGACACGTTTTACAAATAATACTGTTTATTGTTCTAAGAACAAGCTTAAACTTAATATTATAATCTCAGAACGAGTTTATAGTGTTAAATATTCAAACTGGAGTAGATCTTGGATGGAAAGTAAAACTACATACAACACCTTGCCAATCTAAATATGAGAATATTATGATATAAAACGTACCAGTTACTATTAAAAGAATCCCAAGCCACCCATTCTATCTGTAAACACAATACCGTGTCAAATATCACAACTAAATTTAAAATTCCGATCAGATTGTGTGTAAATACCAGTGGTAAATACGAGCGATGCATATAGAATTTTGCTTTGTGCTTGGTTCTGCAACACTGGATACGCCAAGTGTCGGTTTAATTTTTGCAAGTCATATATCCAATCTTGATCACTTTTATAGTTGAATAAAACAAAAATAAGTAAAAAAAAATATTTCTTGTTGTCAATTGACGACCAACATACAACATTCATTTCCAAACTTCTGAATTATTAAAAAGCTGCTGAGCTATCTTGCTTACATGAAGTATTTCGATAAAGCAACAAAAAATAAATTTGCGCATGCGTCGGTTTTAACTGGTGCGCAAACTGTGCGTCCCGCGACATATGCAAAACAGTTCTTTGTATCATAGTTACAGGGAACATGATGAAAAATTTGAAGACTCCACTCAAAGGTTTTATTAAAGCCTATTATGTCAATGCTAAATACTGAAAAGGATCATTTTTAATCGTATGTAATTTTTTTCCACCAATCAATATCAGTAGTACACAAGGTTTCATGTCAGAGCATGGATAATCTGTCGAAAAAAAAAGCCTTTTTAAGGTCTCAGCTCTCCAAGAGACGAAAATACTGTAACTACAGGTTGACAAAACTGTGCAATACATTCTCAGTAGCTAGTTTCAAGTGAATCATCTTTTTTTAACAGATTATCCAAACTAAATACGAGGCTTACCAGTTACATCAACTTTCATATTATATTCCGAACCAACCCAATTCAAAACTTACTATTTTATTTATCCTTCGAAATCCTATCATTTCCCTCCCCCCACCCCACCCCTAATATTTATACGAAATTCCCCCGTTATATACACTATAAAAATAAATATTTTGCGTAATTTTTTCCTTATCCTTATCTTATTGAATAAAATAGCTATACTTTGAATTGGTTTGACTTGGTGTAAATGCGAGTGTATTTATGTACATTAAACACAGCCGAAAATTAACACTATCTAATTCAGGATATTTTAAATAAAAATGCTCAAAACGGTTTTTGTAAGTCCGAAATCTGATCATAATGTAAGGATATATTTTCCTTAGGAACAGAAAGGTTCTCGATATTCTCCAGTTTTTCAACTCAAGCCTTGAAGTTTCGTCATTGCTGATACAATTCAGTCTTCAAGTTTAAAAAAATCACCAGGCTTCAGTTGTTTTCTGGTTGAAACGGTCACGTCTTGAAGTCCATTGTCTCCTGTCGACGTGTAGTACTGGCTTGCATGGTTATATAATCTTGCTGAGAAAACTAGCTTTCTTTAGGCAAATAGAAATATCAATTCCATCCAGAGATGGCATTTTTAGGTAGTTCAGACCCGAACTACGGCAGCAGAGATGCATGATTCGCAATCCTCATTGATTCACAGTCTACTAGTCTTTAAAGAAAGCAGTTTTTGTTTGACAAGATTTTTACAATACTTTCCGGTTTCGTCTTACAGCTTTCCTGATAACACGGTTTCCCGGCGTGGTTGATTGTGCTCCGATATTAAACATTGTTGGTTGGTCAGTATTTGGAGGCACGCTGAGTTGTGGTTTGTTTGGCGCTGAGGAAATCGAGCCAAAGTTAAACGGAGTAATACCAGCTGACGGATCTAAACAACACAGGATATGAGTGAGGTTGTTTTAACAATTTGACCTCGTGTAAACTAGCTTTGTAGCTAACTGGGGATCTATTTCAATTACAATTACAATGTCACAGATTTAAAAAACACTCACTTGCGGTGCCGCTGGAAGGAGTTGGTGCGCCTCCAAACATAAAAGGCGATGAACCAGCGGGTGCTGCAGCCGCTCCAAAGTTAAATCCACCAGAAGGTGTACTTGGGTTTCCTGTTCCGAACTGGAATGTTGGGGCAATGCCGCTACTGGCATTGAAATTAAAACCCCCTGAGACCCCTCCTGGTGTTCCACTTGATCCAGCGGAAAATAGATTAGAAGTTCCGCCTGCAAAAAGATGAAAACACTGATCAGTCATTATGTTATGATCTAGTATGGTTAGCATTCTACAAAGGGTTTAACTAATGTTAATCTCAACAGTTCGCATACCTGGTTGCTGTGGTGTGAAGTTAAATCCACCAGAGACCTGAGGGAAGGTGGCCTGATCATGGTTATTATTTGAGTCAGCGTCCATTTCCTCCCCTCCCATCGAGTTTTGATTTTCAACAACCGGAGCCGCTGATGGCTGTTCAAAAGAGAAGTAATTTGTTGGTTAGCAAGTGAAACAAGTGATATGAACCGCTGTATGATATATAATGAATATAACAGTGCTTTGATGTAACACGGAGTTGGTGTTGAATCAACAATCTTTACCTGAGCTCCAGTGAATGAAAACAAACCAGTGGTTGACTGTCCAGTAGAAATACTGGGTCCATTGCTTGTTGTAGGACCATTCACTGCTCCAAAATTAAACAAAGGAGGCTGAGCTGTGCTTGTTGCTGTCGAACCAGTGAATGAAAACAACGATGTACTCTGAGATGAAGTAGCTGTTGGTTTGACAGACAATGCTTGCTCAGAAGGGCCAGTAAATTTGAACAAAGACGCAGAGTTTGTCGTCGTTAAAGATGGAACTGTCGTTTCAGCGTTGGGCAATGTCGTAGCGATTTTGGAAGCGGTAAATGAAAAAGGGGCTTTGTTTGGAGCAGGTGTTGTTGTGGTGGCAGCCAGTGGAGTTGGGTTAGAACCAGTGAAAGAGAATAATGAAGTTGCGCTGGGTTTTGCTGTGGATGACGTAACCACAGGAGCAGTTGACTGCGCAGCTCCGAAAGTAAACAGGCCTCCTGAAAAATTATGTATATTTGTTATCTTGTTATATATGTTATTTGCCGGGGAAGACGATGATAAAGTGTTTAAACACAAGAAGATAGAAACTCATTCTTTACCTGTTGGAGTTGCCGCAGTGGTTGTTGATGACTGAAAAGCGAGCGGCTGCGTCTCCCGACCAGTGGATGAGGAAAGTGGAGCGAAACTCAGAGCTGACGTTTTCTCTGGTTGTTCCCCAGACCCTCTCGATGGCGCCGTCGAAGCGCCAAATTTGAAGGTCGGAGCAAAAGAAGGCAAGGTTTTAGATGCTTGAGATGGTGGTTGGCTAGCGGAGGATTGTTGAATTGTTGCCTGACTTGTTATAGCTGAAAGAGTGAAGATTGTTTTCATAATAGGTTCAGTGACAAGAAATATCGTGCTGGGGAAATTGTAACTTGAAGAACTGCAGTAGACGTTACCAGTTACCTTGACTAGTACTTGGTGTAGGATCTTTACCAGGTACTTGCAATAATCCAGCAGCTGCCGCCTGCGCTATATTCATTGTCACTAATAATGACGATACTTCACATTAGCTTAGGTCTGACCAAAACACCCTAACATTATTATTTTTCAGCTATCAATAATTTAAAACTAGTGATGAATATTCAAAGTATTTCTTACTTGTATTTGATGGTTTTGAAGTTGTTTCTCCGCCATCTTTCTCAGACAAATTTCCATTTTGATCTGTTTTTTTCTCAACACTTTCAGGGCCATTTGTAAACACAGATTTCTTTTCTGGAGAGTTTGCTCCAAATGCAAATGTTGGTGCTGTTGTTGATTTTTCTCCTGAACTCCCACCAAAAGTAAAACCTGACCCAGATTTAGTTTCACTACTGGTCGTTGCACCAAACGTAAAACCAGATTTTGTTGTCGTAGCTGTATTGCTTCCAAATGTAAACGGTTGTTTACTTGATTCGTTTGAACTCTGTCCTAAAGTAGTTGTTGATTTATTGGATGACTCAGAGCTCTTGTCTCCAAGGCCAAATGTGAACCCGGAGCTTGTGCTAGATGCAGAACCACTGCCGCCAAATGTAAAACCACTCGTAGACGAGCTTGTATTATTGAAAGTAACACCAGATTGACTTGGAACTAAATATATTAAAAACGAGAATATTGTGATCAAGCAAGGTTTATGCAAAATATCCCGTCTCGTTATTAATGTGGCAATGAATCCTTTACAACGGAGCGATACTAAGAACTTTGCCTCCAAAAATTGGAGTGAAAATACAAAATATTAGAGCACTAGATCAGTGCTGATAGTTACAAAACATGGATTGGGTGGTCGACTTGTAACGTGATTTTACATCAATCACACAACTGACCTGTGTTCTCTGTACCAGGCTTCTTCGTCTCGCATGCAACACACTTCAAGTCAGCAGCTTGATTTCGAATCATACAAGCTGGACATGCCCATGAGCCACTGGGGGGAGCAAACTTGAGCTTCAAATCATCGCCAGAACTCGATCCAGGCTTACTCGTCTCACACGAGACACACTTCAAATCGCCAGCCTTATTTTGTAACATACACGTTGAACATTCCCATGAGCCAACTGGAGGAGCAAACTTGGCTTTCAAATCCACAATCGAACTAGTCCCAGGCTTCGGTGTCTCACACGCGGCACACTTACTCAAGTCATTTTTATTCCTTACCAAACACGTGCTGCATTCCCATGAATCTTTAGGAGGGGCAAACTTTGTCTTCCAGTCGACCACGTGTTTGTCCTCACCAGGCTTCTCTGCTTTCTTGCCAGGTTTTGGCGCTTCACAGGCCACGCATTTTATGGCGTCCGGCTTATTGTTCAACATACATGAACCACATTCCCATGAACCAGGCGCTGGTGCAAACCGCTTAGTTAAATCGATGGTTTGCGCTGGCTCAGGCTTCCCAGGCGTCTTAGCGGGTGGAGCCTGACCTGTACCAATGTCATTCGAAAGAGGATTAACGCTTAAAGTTGATTTTGAGGAATAATTCGCCATCGGTTTAGAACTGCTTGAAGTTTTCTGAGATTGCAAAAGAGGGTTGAAGAATGTCTCTTTTGATGCAGCTGAACTCTAAAATAGAAAAAAAATCCAGTTAAAAAATCACACAATCTATTCAAATTCCTAGATTGAAAATCATTGTGTGTGAATTACCTTCTTAACCGGGACTGGATCACTGAACGAAAATGAAACCTGTTTATAAAAAAAATCTTTAATTTAGCGAGAGAAAATATTGTATAACTTAGGGGTGATGAAAGGCGATAGTGCTAGTAGAGAATATATAGAAAATATCGTCACCTCGTTGTCAGCCATTTCTAAACTCTCTTTCACCGAAAAACGTTGAGATTTCGCTTCTGGCGATGAAAAGATGAAACCATTTTTTGGCGACTCCGTCAATACCTTGTCTCTTGCGGACGTTTCCTTTAAAAGAGAAGTATTTTTTTTAAAAAATTGCTGTAGATACGCTCTGCTGTTAGACTTGGTGTTAATACCTTTTGTTTGTTAGCGATGTTCTCGGAATTACTCGCTAATTTACCATCACCAGCAATCTTGTTTGAACTGAACATTGGGAAAGACATGTTCTTTCCAGGATTGAGAGGAAGTGGGACAGCGTTGGAGATCTCTGGTAGAGGATTAACAACCTGAAGAAAATATAAAATTATACTTCATGCTTTTCTTTTCTAGTCACATTAGCATGCAAACTGCAGTACATTCCTTGCAGATTAACTCACTTCAGATTCTTGGCTATTTTTATTAGAACTGTAATGCATGGCTGCACTTCGTGGTGCAGTTTTCATCTTGCCAGAAGTTCTGCCAGTGCTTTCTATGGGCGAAAGTGATGTTGGCAAAGATTTTGGTGCAAAATTTGTTGGAAGTGAACTCTAGAAAAAGAAAACACAAGTGATACAACCACCACCAACTATTCTTTATTTTAGGGTAAAAATCAAACATTCAATGTGTTGCATCCAAAATGTTCTAAAACAAACCTTAAGAACTGTATCTTTGAGACCACTGAAACTGTTGGAAAAGAAAATATTTGGAATTATTTTTCATAAAATTTTCCACAATTGCACCAAGTTTCAGCAAAAAGAAATAAGAAATTAGTTCTTTTCTAGTCAACTTACAATGACTGATCTTCAACAGTATTTTTTAAAGTCATTTTTGGCGGGGAGGAATGCTGTTGTCTGCCCAGGGGTTCCTTCGATGCAGGATCTTCAAGAAATGATGTTTTTGCAATTTTTGGAGTTTGTAGAGAGGACACAGGAGGTTCACCAAGTAGCTTTGCCTAAACAAAAAGTAGTTGATGCATTACTCTATAAAATTAGCACAACAAAAAGCAAAGCAGAAAAATCAATCCAGCAGGAAATAGTTCAGTTTCAATTTCTTACCTGTAGATATGAAACTCGAGGACCGACTTTTGTCTTTGGTGGGGTAGTTCGTGTTTTGGATGCCTGATAAACAGTAAAATATAGGTACATGAATCCATGAGTTTTTAGTAGGAATAGACTTTGTACAATCAAACAGTTGCAAAATGGTTTTATTACCGTGAAAGACAGAGGGGAAGCAGAGGCCAAAGAAATCGGAGATGGAATACGACGGGCATCCTACAAGGAAAACACTAGATGTGATGAACTTGGTTTAAAACAACAATATTTCTATTTATTAAAGATGTATATACCTTAAGTGGAGAAGAGACAGACTCCAGAGCATCAAGGATTCGCTGTGCTGTTCTTGTGCCATTTCCACCAACAGTTGAATCTAGAAAATATAGTTTATCAGAACCGTAGGAACAAATTTGATGAATTAGCACTGACTTATTGTCTAGTGAATTCCTTTAAAAGCCTAAAATGACATACTTTGAATCGTTTTTTCTTTGACACCTCTGATACGAAGTTTTGAAACAGGATGATAACTCTAAGAATGAAAAATAGTTTCATCAACAAAAATTCAAAATGAAAAATTATAGATCTTTACAATGCAGTGAATATTACCAAAGTAAGAATATCATGTTCACAATTTCTCTTTGTAAATAATTGTATGACTTGTACCAGGGTAAAGTGTTTGACATGATCTTTTCAACGCAAAATTTTACATAATGAAACACTACCTCGGATCCCGGAGAACTCATTCGCCTTCTTTTGAATGGTACATCTCGGGACACATTCAGTGCCCCTCCATATATCACTGGCCCAGGATAGTTTGGTGATCCAACTCGTTTATTGGTAAATGTTCTTTGCTATAGGAAAGCATTGAGAGATATTTATCATATTAAGTTAAGACGGACAATGAATATGAGAGTGTGAACATGTTTAGAGGCAGAAAAAAAAGACCAACTGTCTTCCATTAATCAGGAAAACAACACCAGTTTCTTTGGCTGACATCACTGTTACTGCTTTATTGAATTAAGATGCATAAGATAAACTAGACTAACCACAGGTGTGACAAATTTCTCAACAGAAAACAATGGCGCAGTATTTGAAGCAGGAACAGTCTGCAATGTTGAGGTTGACTTTGTCAACATGGCATCTAATTTCTGTGGGGCTGCAACTTTTGATGGTTCAACTCTATTAAGGTTATTGTCTCTTAGCAATGAACTTCTTGAAAACAATGTGGTAGGCCTTTGAGCACTTGAAAAACTAGAAGCATGTGATGCTGTTGAAGTTGAGATTTTAGTACCAGGCATGTAAGTATTACTTCGAGCTGCTAAAGACCCCAACAGTTGGTTTCCTTGGGAACGTAAACTAGGCGTTGCTCGCAGCGAGGTGGATGAACGAGAGTGAAGCAATGATGGCAAAGGTTTACGTTTCAGCTGGTCAGAATATGGCAGAACAGATTGATGTGGTCTGTGTTCTTGTTCCAATAATCTTCTTTCATTTTCATCCTATAAGATAAACTATGCTGTAGAAAGTTGGTTCATGTAACTTACTCAATGCCAACAAAGATGGTTCATCGGACTCATGATGGTTCATTGGACAATCTTATCCTAAAGTAAGATCCTATATATTCATGGTACATAAACAAAGCAATGATTGACCAGAAACAGTTTTAATAAAGGTTGGGTTCTTTAAGTGTAAAGAGATTGAACCAAAGTTGGTTTGGACTAGGATTGAACCATCAAAGGCAATCAGTGGGTTAACCAAGACTTTTTTGGCTTGCATTATTTTACGGACTCCTAAGTCAGCAGGAACAAATGTAACAAAGGTTGGTGTTCTTAAATGAAAAAATATTCACCCAAGGTTTGTTTGGACTGGGATGGGTCCATCTTCCAAACACACCTGGGTTAACCATTGACTTTTGCAGTTTGAATATTTTGCTGACTCTTAAGTCATGACTCAGCTTCTCTATCATGCAATACAATCTATTCTTTCATAAAATACAACATAATATGCAACAATACTTACTTCAACATCATCGTTAAGTGATCCAGACAACCTGGTTGTTGTGTCAGGATTCCTCACATCATCCTGATCATTATCATCAGCAGTAAAGACTTGCTCTTCTTCTTCATTCGTATCAAATGAAGTGTCTCTAACATTGTCCATTGTAGTATCTCTAAACGTACGATCATCACTTTCCTCTTCAATGTTATCTAAACGAGCTTGTTGTGTAACACCTGAAGTACTCCCTTCTTCGTGAGTAACTGTCGCATTCTGATCTAAGATATCTTCTTGAAAGTTATCTTCAACGTCTTCATTCGAAGAAAAATAACCGAACAGCCACCCAGGGCTCAAATAATCCTTTACCTTGTCGAGTAAACCCTAAAACGATTCCCAAATAACCCGTTGTAATTGAAAGATATTCAAGATTCTCACCTGAACAGCTAGAACAAACATGTATCAAGTTTCTAGAGAGTTCATACTTTACCTTATTTTTCGCTTCGTTAGGTCTAGAATAAGGTTTCGAACTTTTTCTTTGCCGATTGTGACCACGTATTTTATACGATCTGTGGCTCGGTTGGTCAACCATAATGCGATCCAATAATCGCAGCAGGTATTGGAACGGTTTTCACCCGTTGGCTGCCGGTTTTAAAGCTAAATTTCGACGATTTTCAATGAAAAATATTCGTTTGTCCACTACATGTGTGAAACTGATCTTTACTTCGCAAGATGAGCGCCTTGGCCGTACTTCATTCCAATTGGTTCAAATACGTCACGTGGTGGTGCGGTTAAATTTCGCGGGCGCCGGAAAAGCTAATTTTTTTTCTGTACAAAAACGACTATAAAATGTACAGAAAATCTAATATTCTCACCTCTTTGTGCTTAAATTCCCAACCGTTCTACAACAGCCTTGTAAATATGACAGCTAATTCATATGGGAGCATTTGTCAGAATTCCCCCAGGGTTCTTAACCCATCATAAATTACTTATCAGTCCCATATCCTTAAAAATTTTCATCCAAAACTCTGCCCCAACTATTTAATATATACCACATGCTTTTTGTCAACAAATGTCTTTAACTTTGCCTTTTTACTGCTAAACAAAATGATTATTTCAAAGGAATCGATACATAACAAAAATAACATGTTATTCATACAATATCCAACACTTATATTGTCACATGCTTTACATTTTTGGTATTACTGTTTATAAAAATATACATCTTAACACATCAATTTTTCTCAAATAGTTATATGTGATTAAGCTGATGAATTTAAATGTTTTTAAAATTAATTGAATTTATTTTACTTTATCTTCAACATTGCTTGGCTTGTGAATAAACCTGAGTTGTTACTATCCTGTTCTTGTCCAAGATGGCCAGTATAGGTCAGACAGATATGACTGATTGCTTAGTTCACCACGTATTTCTTTTTCCCATTGCTGTTCACAGAGTTTATATAAGGACATTGCAGCATGCGCATCTTCAACAGAGCAATGTTCACCATCTTGGATTGTACGACTTAACAAAATGCTTGCTAAACATTTCAATGAAGGTGTTACATTATTCTGCAAGCCAGCAAGTCCTCTCATTGGCCAATACTTTGATGTATCTCTCATTAAATGCCGTGGATGAGATAGATTTAATGCGTGAAGATCTGAGTGTAATGAATGACCAACCAATCTACATCCTTTTATAATCTTTCGCACTTGTTTTCTTGCCTCTTGAAAAGTACATCCATCACTCAAGTCCCCTTTATGAATTCCACTCCATTTTGTACGATAATCTGTCACAGGTAATTCTGGTTTGACATAAACATCACAGACAACGTCACCATCATAATTCACCACACTGCATCTGGCCAATGAACTTGAACGATGAACACCAACACCTACCATTTCACAATCCAAAGAGAGACATTGTGGGATCTCCGTCGACGATTCACCCTCGTTTATTGAAGATGAACAATCAGACGTACTTGGGCAATAGTCTGCCGAACATTCCGATGAATTATCGCTTAATTTTTCACCTTCTTCTAATGCGTTACCTTCATTTTCAAACACAACCGATGGACTTAGAGTCTTTAATCTTTTCGTCGGAGGCAAGCTTTCTTTTAATTCTCTCTTTAACCTCATAGCAAATGAAACAGGCTTGATCGAGAGGATGAAATTACGTCTAAAACGAGGCGTCGTTGTGCTATACGAATGACAATTTACTAAAGAAAATATTTTGCTGACTGTAATTTAAAGAAAAGACACGTGTTTTGAAATGAGGTCTGCGAAGAAGAAGGTCGCTGTCGCTGAACTATATGTAATAGCTGGATGGTGAAATATATAATAGTCCATTTAATAATTTACAGTTTATAGGTCAGTAACGGAAATAACCTAAAGTCATAGAATTTCCGGCAGTCACGTGATGTTTAGCTTGCAGAAAAAAACCATACTGTGGAAAAACCCCATAAAAAAACGAGAAAGAATGCTAAAAAAGTAGCAGCACAGTTGTTGGTAATAAATATTAAATATACCACAATAATAAACAACAACTCTAAAACGAAAAAATAAACAATTAACAATATTGGTACATTTGTAAACAAAAAATGAAAATAAACAACTACAATAATTACAATTACAAAAACGCGCGGTTAAGGAAAGGAACTCGGGAAGACAATAGAAGCCAAAATGGCGAATGAAACAAGAAACCGACGACTTCACAGAGAACTTCAACAATTAACACTGAACGCTTTACCGGGGATTGGTGTGAATGATGACACTTCAACTAGCCTTGAAACGTACGACAAGATAAAGAGATAATTTCTAAGTATTTTTGGTTCATTCAACATGTTCATCAGTTCATATTATCAGAAATCAATGATTTGTGTTGTCAATTATAGACGTTATATATGATCACTCGTCTTTTTTCATTCATGTCTTGTTGTGATCGTCTGATATTATTTATTGTGTTCCTTGAAATTACGTTTTAATATTTGTTAAAACAAAAACTAAAATTAATCATTTTCATATCCTAGTTGGATTGTTAATCTTCAAGGCGCTGCAGGTGAGATTTGCGTTCACATTTAGTTAGTACATACTTGATACTTTCCTCAGAAAAATAATTATTGTGTCAAAATTGTTACCTCTTGTAGGAACTCTTTATGAAGGCGAGACATTCAAACTACAGTTCAAATTTCCGGCTAAATATCCGTTTGATTCACCCCAGGTAAAAGCTTAACGAAACAAATATCGTATAATATTATAAAACACTTATTGTAAGAATATTTTAAACACAATTCAAATTCAATTCAATATTTTGCTTGCAGGTGATCTTTGTAGGTTCCGAGATTCCTATTCATCCACATATATATAGCAATGGCCATATATGTCTATCAATATTAACAGATGATTGGTCACCAGCATTGTCTGTGCAATCAGTTTGTTTGAGTGTCCTGAGTATGCTGAGCAGTTGTAAAGAAAAGGTTAGTAATAGTACCAGAACTATTGGAGAAAACAACAGGTCTCCAACAATACCTGTATATTATTAGTTTTCCATGTTTTTTAGAAACTCCCACCTGACAATGAATTTTATGTAAAAACCTGTTCAAAGAATCCAAAGAAAACAAGATGGTGGTACCATGGTAAGAAATTGTATTGTGCAAGCATAGTACATACGAATGTACAATAGTGCATATGATGATATTAATGTACAATGAATCTTTTTCTTACTTTTTAGATGACACAGTATAGCTGCATTGACATTATTGCTTTCATGAATTGAGATTTATTTAGGACAGCAAACAACTGTTGAATAGCTTGTAACAGTCTGCACATAATTTGTATTATGTGTGAGCTCAAATATGCAAGGGTCTACATGGTCTTTTAAACTGAGCTTTTTAGCAAATTTGATTTCAATTTTATCTGATTGTCTGATGACCTGCTGGCCTAACTAAAGTCGAAGTGGCAAAAAGGAAACATGAGGTGAACAAAGTTCCAAGATGGTCCAGTTTTGTTTACTTAAAACACACTTTGTGCACTTAGAATAAATTATAACAACATCATATAGCATAGATATAACTTATAGAGCTTTAGAATTGGTAAAGCTTTTGTACATAAAATTGTAAAATACAGAGCTTTGCAGTTAGTTTTGCAAAATTGTAATTGGAGGGTTTTTCGTATGTGTCTATTATAACTGTCCCCTGTGTGGCCTGATTGCCAAGTTATAAATTTGGATAGTGAATGTTGTGAATATGGTCTAAAAAATCAGGGGTGAACATATAAACATCTTCTAACAGCTTATTCTTTACATTTTGACCATGACCATTTTATGAGGGGAAATAAGTTGAAAAACATTTTCTTCAAAAAGATTGAGCATTCTACATGAGCTGAACTAATGGTCCTGAATTTGTATGGTCCTATAGGTACCCTCAACTAATATGTACATCACCTAATATTTATCTAAGATAATTTCTGAACTTTCTTGATAAACTGGTTCTTCATAGTTACTCCAAAATGATGATGATTTTTTATGAAGCTCATCAGCCACCCAGTAATGCAATGACGTGTCATTAAAAATATCATCATGATTCGTAAAAATCTGCAACTTCACTTCATGTGTCATTGAAAGAATCTCGGCAATGTAGCTTGCTTCTGACTTCAATTGACGCAATGGTAAACGCTCTTGATAGCTTGCAAAACTATTTCCAAAAATAATGACATTTTCTAAGCCAACTCCCCAATTTGCCCACAGTATATTATTGTAAATGGGTTTTCCACAGTGAGGTACAAAAAACAAAGTTTTCTGAGCAACACATCGCTTCGCTTCTTCATTTCTTGGAATTAATTCCAGTTCAAAATGTTTGATAATTTGTTGATCAAGATTTCCAAAAACTGGATCATAAATATAGCATTTTCCAGCAGGCCTGAAATGCTGCCACAGCAGGACCAATAAAGCAAACTGATATCTGGCTATGGGACATTCAGATATCCTTCCAATTCCATATGACACACAATCCTGAAAATTCAGTGACACCTCTCCAGAATTTGCTGCTTTATCAGGAGAAAGTATTTGTGATAATGACCCAAGCAATTCTTTGTAAAATGTACTGCTTTTTAATTCAACTTTGCATTGACAAATACAGTTGATGAGAACATCCAGTTGTTTGACAGAGGTTTGTGATTTGGAACAAGAAAATTCTTCAAAGAATCCAAGTGACTTGTGTTTATTTTTTCTGGGATGTTTATATTTTACGAACGTGAACCCATCATCACCTGACATTAGGATGTATCCACTCTTGCAAGACAGAGATTTTTACTAGAAAATCCGAGCAAAGATCAGACCATTTCACAAATCATTCTCACTGATCATTCCAAACACCATGTTTATGAGCCCGCTGGTAAAACTAGATTACGTCATATAGACGTTGGTTGAAAGGTTCCGGAACAAATAGGTACGCATGCGTACATTTGACACACAGATGCATTATGGACTTAAAAAGGCTGTAGTTAGTAACTTAATACCGAGTTTAAAGAAATAATCCGTGTGCTAAAGAAAAAGTACGCTTTCTGGTATTGATACAAAGACTTGTCGAGTCATGGATTAATATTCATTAAATAAAATGTCTTATTGGCCGTGTTTCACAGAGTCGCCCACTCCATTAAAATTTTTGCGGGTTATAACGATCTCAATTAGAACTCGTCTGACAACAAATTCAGTCGAAACACGTTTATAAATGCAGTTAAAAAGTGAGTCAGCAGCGGTTAACTCGCTTCGTATATATTTCTTTCTTCCAAAACTCAGACTCTCTTAGAGCAAACGTCAAAATAATGATTTCGAGACCGCTATGCCTATGACACATGTTTCGAGACCGTTTTATTTCTTTTGTGTCTGCCTGTCATGGAATAAACCTCGATAACAATTTATAGAAACAAAAAACATCAATGATTTATGTGATGTGGACGAGTTACCTCATGTGATGATTTTTGCGGCTGGATATTGTAGCTATATTTTGATTATCAGTCTTGAAACAGCTTAGATAAACGATCTAAATATTCTGTCTATTTTTCCCCCTTCGACATGTCGTGAAATTCAGAAGGAAGTTTGAGAAACATTTTGTCTTTTTCCGCATGTTTTGTGGGCAGCGAGAGTCGTTGTTTAGGTTGAGTTTCTGTATCGTAGTTGATTGGTATCTTACTTAATTTTTACTGACCCCACTGCATGTAAAATGTGAATTAGTTTGACCAATAATTATTATCACAAGCTATAGAATCATAACCTATTGTTCCTCTTGTAACTTAACTATTCATAACAATTAAACACGGTCAGTACATCAAGCACTTTGTTTGCCTTCTAACTGCTAAAGATACCCTTGACTTTTGACCTCTCAAATACTCAATATTGCTTTATCTTAAATATAGCTTTAAAGCTGTCAAGAATTGATCTTTAAAAGTATTTTTTTTAGTGAGAGATCACGTATAACTTGATCACAATTCATCATATCACTTTGAAACTGTCATTTTAATGATTCTGTTCAACGAGTCTGATCGCAAACTACAAATATTAAAACCAGAGTTCAACTAAACGGCAAGACTCAAAGGGTCTTCGTCAAGAGAAGAATGGTGATATATTAATAAACTTTCTGTGTATATTTAAATGATGAACAATTTCATCAGACGATTTTTAGCACTGTGTAAAATACCCGGAGGACAAAGATCAGAAGTTTAACAACCATGATGGCAATATCTGATATTTATACTCGGAAAACGAGTGTTTCTTATATTTCGCACAAGCTGTCAACTAGAGAAGCGTTTGTTTTTGTTCCAATACGTGTGAAGTCGGTTGCTAATTGTCAGATCCCACGACCACGTATTAAAATATTTCTTTTGCGTGGATGTTTTAAATCTTGCATAGATGCGTGGAATTGCACGGCAAAAATTAATCTCATTCCATGTGGCTATGGTAAATAAAAAAAATCACGAATTTGATGTTTCTGCAAATACTGAAATGGACTTCAACTTAACGCGAAGCAAAAATTTGTAAAACAAACGTTCAGGCTCCTTTTTTAAACAATAAACAATGATATTCCTTTCCTTCGAGTGGAGATATTGAAAAATAACAGCGGTTTAACCAGGTATTTCGTATTTTGTAACCGTCTGTGCGAAGCGTAATGGCAGAAACTGTAAAAGGTTTTCAGTCGTTGACAGAATCTTCAAGTGGATGTAAATTTTTAATGCATATGTCATTTAAGAGCTGACCCACTACAGCCGACACGAGACGCATGAAACCTCCATTCAAAGGTACATTTTTTGAAACAATTAAGAAAACAGTTGCATTTCTCCCCCACGACTGCAAGTTAACTTTCAAATTCTGGAAATTTGCCATCACATATATCTGCAGCCTTGGGACTGGTTTTATAAAACTCTTTAAACATATTTTGCATAGTTAAATCCTGGTTAACTCAAAAATACACAACTCTGATCGCCAATTCTGTCCGTAACTACAGCTAAAACTAAAAGTTAACTATAGTCTTTTATACAACCTGCCCCTGGGATTAATTTTTTTCAACAAAGAAACTTAAAAAAATCCAGGCAGACAGTAATCTTACTTATCCTATATAACGCTTATAATTATTACATGCATCTATTGGAGCGCACAATATTCAATAGTCTTAGCGCTTTCTTTTGTAAGAGGTTAGCGTCCTTACTTATCGGTGTTAGCCTACAAATTGCATGCATAAGTGTAGTTTAGCGTCCAAACAAGATCATTGTTTCTGCCTTCATAGGAGAGCTATACTTGATTTACACCCAAGCTTATTTATGAATATAAAGAAAACAAATTGTTAATTGTGATACCTTAATTAAAATTATCTCAAAAGCAACACGACAATGCGATAACGATCGTTAATAGATCTTGAATTTGAGGACAGTAATATAAATCTATATTAGCTGGTTTCATATCTTCCATTCCATATTGCACAAGCTTTTTTCCCTCTCGCGTATTTTAATATTTCACGAATAAATAATAAATAAAAGGCTAACTTATATTTGCAGTTTTACCCTATTTGATATCTGCACCTGCCATTACGAGTGTTCATGCAAAGTCTAAGCTTTTGTACACAAAAAGACGTGTATGTATGTTCGTCGGCAGACGTCAATTATCAAAGGCAATAAAATGCGGTAGTTTTTCTGTTAAGTTACGATATTTGTTCCTTTTAGAGCAAGCAATAAACAATTCTTTATCAAGGCAGTTTATACACACCTGCCATTTTGTGGCTTGCGTCGTGTGTACTAGATGTAAGTCATTGATATTGCCTTTTCAACCTACTTTACCGGTAATAAATATTTAATTTTTTCACAATTGTTAGACTATTTAAGAAGCGTGAAAAGCTAAACTCACGGGTTGTGTTATCTTACTGTGTCTGCGCGTGTTTCAGTTGAAGGTGAAAAAGTTTATGTTACCACGTCCAAGGTAGGTGAAAAATTTATAGTTTTTAAAATAAATATATGTGTAAAATCGACAGTTTTAAAGAAAGAATGTTGCAGAGCCGTCACTGAGTCTAAGGACAATCTTTTTTTTCGAAATACGCAGTTTAGAGTTTAGGAAAAACTCATGAAAGCTTTATCATGCAGTTCTAAACTGTGTTTCGTAGAGGTCGGAAATCATCTCTTTATGACTGATTTAAATAATCTCACAGCTTTATACGATAAACTTCAACTTAACTTATTCATCCTGGAAGTGTTACACCAGCATATTTATAAATAAACCGCCTCATGTTATTTCCACGTTTGAGCCATTTTTGACATGGTTTTAGCTAAGTCACTGTTTCTTGTGATTTTAGATGAAATCAATTGGAAGTATTGTCTTAATGATTGTCTGTCTGGCTGTTCTTTGTGACGCCCGTGATAAACGGTGTCGACCGGGAATTTGGTGCGGCAAGAATAAACAAGCAGACGAAATGAAAGCTAATGGAGCAAGACGTGAAGGGATCGCTGGGGATAGAGATTCTAAACGTCAATATCACAGAATGAAAGGAGATGACGCTAGAAACAAGGTCGACATCGAGCGTGAATTTGAAGGATATTTTGGGGATTATTGATAGCATTTCATGGAAAATTTTGCAATCATCGCAGTCTACAAAATGAACCGTTTTATCTTAGATTAACGCATTCATAAATGTAAACTAGTACATTATCAAACAGCTATATATAACAACACGTAAATAATATGTACATGCATGAGAAACGTCGAACTCGAAATCAATGAAATAAAACTACTCTTGTTCTTCAAAAAATATCTTAAACGTTTTTATTCGTGTTGGTATAGACTCTTGATCCCTAATGCCTGCCTTTAACTCTATTTTCTAAAGTTTTTGAACGCAGCATTTTCAAACTATCTCTTGAACAAAAGTTACTAAAATGTTGTGTGAAATATTAGCGAAGACTCACCCTTCAAATGTATTTTATAATTTTTATCTACTTAATAAAAAATGTCCCTACTATAAAATTTATTTGTTACTATTCATTTTAAAACAATCATTTCCTAGCGATAAAATCACGTTAAAGCTTACATATCATTCTCGTGTTTTCTCCTCTTGAAAGGCACGAAGTCATCACATGATCTCACCAATCCTGTATTTTTCTGCCAATAACTTCCATTAGGATATTCATATTCATCTAAAGATGACGTCAACATCTCCGTGCTGTAGCCTGGGGACTGCAAACGAAAAAAGGTGTTTCATGAATGTAACACTGGATATATTGAACTAAATATTTATATTACAGTTTTTTACCTTAGGCGCGAGGTATGCCCCATTTTCAACTACGGCAGGATTCACGAAATGTTCATGCAAATGACCGGCATATTCCGTTGCTCTACAACACAGCAATAAGCAAAGGGTGGAATACTTCGTATAAACACAATGAACTGCATGAATAAAGCACTATCAAGCTTTTCTACACTGAAAAATGAGAACGTACTTGTCTTCCAGTGTTGGTGAAACTGATATGTAATCAAAAATCGATATATGCTGCACCATCTCACATAACCCCAGGCCACCAGCATGAGGCCAGACAGGAACTAAATAATCACATGAATATTCAACCTGACGCACAGCACTTTCCCTGGGCACGAGCGTGTCAAAGATGAGCCCTGAATTTAACTTCACCTCGAGTTTGACTGACAACTTAGATGTGAACTCAACTTTAACACAATCCAGACTAGAGTATAGCGCATATATAGATCATCTGAGAGAAAGTAGAACCAACAACGCCACCTCTCAGCTATCAAATTTTTATCGCCAGATACCTTGATATTTTGCTGCCAACAGCAGAACGACTAATATCTCATTCAAACCAGCCATACGACAACTATCAATTTGACAATATTGCAGCCCCTTGGCTTGTAAAAACTGCTTAAACATAACTCGATTGGGGCATGTTTCTCCGGTAGCTACACCAATACCCTCGGGGTTTAAAGCCTCGGCTATACTCGCGTGACCAAGAATGTCGTCAGGGTGGGTGGGCTCCTCGATAAATTTTGGCTTGAAACGAGCGAGTTTTTTCATCCTTGAAATTGCTTCTTCCACATTCCAAACCTGGTTCGCGTCCATCATCTAAACAATAAACATTTCTATTTTAACCTATTTTTATCGTTTTTTGTACAGAAACCGTTAAACCCTAATGGTGAACATTAAGATACCATCAATCCATCATTGCCTTGTCAATTTTTTTTTAGTAGACTGGTCCCAAGTTTCGTCGACAAAAGATAAAGTTTGCCGACTCAATGACGAGAGAGGATCTTCCACCCACCCCTCTCACCACTTAGCCTAAGTACTTCCCCTGGTAATATTGGTACCTCACCCAGCCCCTTGGCTTTCATATCTTGAGGAAAGGTGCACCTACCAATTCATTTTCCCAACCAATAACATCACGTATGGTTGAAGCTCTTTTAATATCATCCTCAATATCAGCACCAACCTTCATTTTAAATCTGAAAAACAAATATTTTCATCAGAGGAAAAATAGTTTGGTAAAATAGTTTGCATGGAGTTCAGGAACTGTTTTTTAACGCAGACTTCTCAGGCTGTGTTTAAGACTTTGCTTGCATTAGATCATTGGCACTACCTTGTCCATCCATCTGCTAAAGCCTTTTCACAAAGATTTTTTATTTTTTCCTTATCATATCCCAGCCAACCAACAGAGGTGATGTAAGCTGGGTAGCCATGTCTCAAGATATACTGCTCTGGTAAAGATAGGTTGCGTATATTCAGTCCCAACTTGAAATAAGGCTGGCCTAACCTTGTTGGAATAAACTTTATAATCCTCAAAATATCAATGCTGATTTAACTACCATATTGGATACTTTTAATTCAGAAATAACTGGTAAATTTGATGAAGTCCAGGATAGATTTTCAACCAACCTCTTTCATTCTTTGAAGATGAATTCTTTCTTAAGATTTCTAAATGAGAGAGTGGTTTTTAATTTCAATGTAACTTCTTCAAAGTATAATAATGGAAGAAATATGCTAGGAATGGAATGTTGTAATATGTCAAATAAAATATCTACTACCCAAAGCTTCTTGTTTTGTTAATGCATCATCACTAGATATGATTGAAATGAGCTGTAAGTTTTTTAGAGAGACATGACAATCATTACAAATTTCTGACTTCTTACATGTGATGAAAATCAATTGTTGATACCAATTTCACAGGATCCTATATTGTGACAAATAAAAAAATTAAATTAAATCTAATAGATCACAAGTCAACAATACAAGATCATAACCAAAACCATATGTCAACTTGTTGGAATACCACCTATTTAGTATATTTACTATATTTAGAGCTTCATCATTGCAACTCAAGAAGGCCTAGGTTGAAGAACGGCAAGCACTGCTTGTAATAAATAAATATGTGGTGTTCCTGCAAATTAATGATCTAAGTTATAAATTTACCATGTAAAATTTCAAGAATATTCATACCATGTCAACAAGAAACTTCCACAAAGGCTAAACGAAAAAAATAATTATAGGGTAAATGATTATTTTTATAGTTCAAAACAAGACATAATTTAGTTTTAGTTTATTAACTTCATCACCTTTCCTTCAATCCTGGCCCACAAATCCCAGAGTCCATTTATAATGCCAGCAAGTGCAGTGTGTATTGCACCTTTTTCTGGTCCAATCTACAAACAAACATCTCTTTCAGGGTCCATGGAAGATCATGAAGTGAGAAGGGTGTGCAAATATTCATATATTCATGTTAGCAGACCATAAAAACAAATAATATATATTAATGTTGAATGTTAATATATGAATATTTGCCCCTCCCTCAGACTCCAGTTGACAATCTTTAACAGCCCTTGCCTCTTTATAGTCCTCTGACATGACAAAAACAAAGAGTCTAAAATTACACAAAGTCGGATGTGCTTGCTAAATCTGCGGAGCCAATCATACTTTGCATAATATCAGACTTTCTTCAATTTGACTTCATTATTAGAAAGGTCTATTACCCAACGTAGTTGGCCTTCATTCACAAGTGTCTTCCAAAACAATGAAAAATTATCAAATATCTCATCCAAAGATGTTCCAGTGACATAAGGCTTGTATGCCTTTACTGCAAGTGCAACTATGAAAAAAAACAATGAATATTATTTACCATCCCTAACTTAAACATGGCTGAGTTATATTCCGTGAATAATAATAATAATATGCTGACCAATTTCTGTGCCTTGCCCTAGTGTAAAAGCCAAGCCATATCCTGCTAGTTGATCCAAACGGTCCGTCTTGATAATGACATATGCAGCGGAGTAATCTGGATCTTTGTGCTATAGGTCGATATGAAGCATGACATATTAACTATAAACAGTGTCATCCAAAATATAACATTCACGTCAGATGTCCTTGAGTTTGACTCACCACAGCATCACTTCCATGAGATTCTTTCGAGGTCGGAAAACGGATATCTCGCACTAAAATGTCTGTAATTACACCCAAAGACATATTAGAAAGATACTTTCAGACACTTTAATATTTCATCACTCGCATCGCTCGAATTTGCACGTCTTGAATTTCATCCACCAATGATTTCACCAACGCCGCACGGCCACCATTTTGAATCTGACCGCACGGGGAATGGGGGCGAATACTAAGATGGATTAATTAAGGTGGTTGCGAGCGGGTAAATTTTTTTTTCAACCATAGCATTCCGTGTATGTTCAATAACAGCGTTTTTTTGTATGTAAAACCAAAATTTGGAAAGAAGAACGCCGAAAAAAAAAATTTGGAAAGAACGTGAAAAAACCCAAAAGAGATCATCCAGCTCTATGCCACAATCTAACCGGTGATATTACAACCAGCTGCGATATACCAGCATAGATTACAACTACGAAAGGTGCAAGGACAGTTGCTATAGGAAGAACTCCCCCCCATAACTCACATCTTAACGGCCGTCAAAGGGGGAGATGCACTACGGCCCCCAGACCATGATGTATGTGCACCTAACCGTTACGTCTCAGTGAGAAACAGAGTGGGCTTTGCCACACGCTTAGCGCGTCATAGACGAATCAGCTACAGTGGCGAGCCTTGAGAGCGAAGATAAATTTAACGTATTTAAGCTTTTCCTGGTCTCGGGGGGCGGTCCCTAACAAGTATATGCCTAGAAAACGACTTATAATAAGGCACACGCTTGGAAATGTCAAGATTTAAACGCCTAAACGTTTTTTAAGTGATTTTACCGAGAAATTTTAGTGTTTTGATATTCTTCTAGAACCTTTAGTGTTTTGAAACAATCCTTGCTCGTTTTTAACCTCAATATAGTCATTTTCTCGAAAGGAAACTCAATATAAATGATTGAACGACTTAGTTTACTAAAATGTTTTGTTAATTTTGGCTTTAGTCACGTCGACAATAGTCGAGTCCGCCGGAAAACAGCGGACCATGGTCGAATTCCCCCTTTTTCCGGCCGACTTGACCATGGTCGAATTAGTCGTTTTCCGGCCGACTAGACCATGGTCCAATTAGTCGTTTTCCGGCAAACTCGACCATGGTCGAATTAGTCGTTTTCCGGCAAACTCGACCATGGTCGAATTAGTCGTTTTCCGGCGAACTCGACCATGGTCGAATTAGTCGTTTTCCGGCGAACCTGACCATGGTCGAATTAGTCGTTTTCCGGCGAACTCGACCATGGTCGAATTAGTCGTTTTCCGGCGAACTCGACCATGGTCGAATTAGTCGTTTTCCGGCGAACTCGACCATGGTCGAATTAGTCGTTTTCCGGCGAACTCGACCATGGTCGAATTAGTCGTTTTCCGGCGAACTCGACCATGGTCGAATTAGTCGTTTTCCGGCGAACTCGACCATGGTCGAATTAGTCGTTTTCGGGCGAACTCGACCATGGTCGAATTAGTCGTTTTCTGGCGTACTCGACCATGCTTGAATTGGTCGTTTTTCGGTCGAACTCGACCATGGTCGAATTAGTCGTTTTCTGGCGTACTCGACCATGCTTGAATTGGTCGTTTTTCGGGCGAACTCGACCATGGTCGAATTAGTCGTTTTCCGGCGAACTCGACCATGGTCGAATTAGTCGTTTTCTGGCGTACTCGACCATGCTTGAATTGGTCGTTTTCGGGCGAACTCGACCATGGTCGAATTAGTCGTTTTCTGGCGTACTCGACCATGCTTGAATTGGTCGTTTTTCGGGCGAACTCGACCATGGTCGAATTGGTCGTTTTCCGGCGAGCTCCACCATGGTCGTATTTGCCATTTTCCCGCGAATATGACCATGGTCGTATTTGCCATTTTCCGGCGAATATGACCATGCTCGTATTTGCCATTTTCCAGCGAATACGACCATGGTCGTATTCGTCATTTTCCGGCCAATACGACCATGGTCGTATTTGTCATTTTCCGGCCAATACGACCATGATACGACCATGGTCGTATTCGTCATTTTCCGGCCAATACGACCATGGTCGTATTCGTCATTTTCCGGCTAATACGACCCTGATCGTATTTGCCATTTTCCGGCGAATATGACCATGATCGTATTTGCCATTTTCCGGCGAATATGACCATGATCGTATCTGCCATTTTCAAGCCAATCAATGTCGTATTCGTCATTTTCCGGCCAATACGACCATGATACGACCATGGTCGTATTCGTCATTTTCCGGCGAATGTCGTTTTGCCATTTTCCGGCGAATATGACCATGGTCGTATTTGCCATTTTCCGACGAGTATGACCATGGTCGTATATACTATTTTCCGGCGAATATGACCATGGTCGTATTTGCCATTTTCCGGCTGTAATGTTGATGAAAATGCTGATAATAAATGTTTGATGTTTATGAATGATCTCTGCTTTTGTTTATTTCAGAGATTTAGCATGCAGAGACTGGGGAGAGTATCCAGGGTTAATTAAGGTGGTTTTTAGTCGATATATATATTTTTTTCGAACCATATCCGTTCCATATATGTTTAATACCAGTATATTTTTGTTGGTAAAAGAAAAATTTGGAAAGCATGCCAAAAAAAAAATATTGGGAAAGAACGTAAAAACACCCAAAAGAGATCATCCAGCCTATGCCACAATCTAACCTGGTTATACAACCGGCTGCAATATTCAGCATAGTTACAACTACGAAAGGTGCAAGGACAGTTGCTATAGGAAGAACTCCCCCCCATAACTCACATCTTAACGGCCGTCTAAGGGGGAGATGCACTACGGCCCCCAGACCATGATGTATGTGCACCTAACCGTTACGTCTCAGTGAGAAACAGAGTATGCATCGCCACAAGCCTAGCGTCATAGACGAATCAGCTACAGTGGCTAGCCCTGAGAGCGACGATAAATTTAACGTATTTAAGCTTTTCCTGGTCTCGGGGGGCGGTCCTTAACAAGTATATGCATAGAAAATGTGAAAAAAGGCAAACGCTTGGAAATTACAAGATTTAAACGCCTAAACGTTTTTCAAGTGCCTTCAGAGGGAAAATAGTATGTTTTGATATTTTTTAGTGTTTTGAAATAATCCTAGATGGTTTCCAACATCAAACATTTTTCACTGTTTCATCTTCCGACATTGATTATATTCTATTTTTAGGGAATATTGAAGTTCGATCTTTCTTCTTTATTTCAAGATGAAAATCTGTTTCCTGTCTTTAAAAATCGGCAATTGAGAGTCCGATCGGCGGAAACTGATGACACAAACTGTACTAACTCTAGAAGATATTGCGGTTTACGCAATTTCTTACGTTCCCTTGGGAGTTAAGTCGTGTAACTTACAGAGAAATTACACAAATATAAGTCATTTAAATTGCAAAACTTTCGAAAGAGTCCGTAAAGCCGTTCGCTTTAAAAAGGTTAAAGTATCCGACAAATTTTGCAAGAATTATCGACCCGCCATGTTGGACAGCTTTCGTGTCTCCGGATTTTCGCATTTTTTTATTGTTTTTTCTTTGTTGCCGATTCTGTTTCCTTTTTTAGGGTATATTAAAATCCTAGCTTGATTTTAACAGAAAAATCGGCTCGCTGTGTCTAGTAATGACTGAGGAATTATACATCAGATCATGTGCACCTAAGTACAAAGTACAGTAAATATTTCGCGGTTGTTCTATATCAAAAAATAAGTTGAATATAATAAGTCCAATAAAGGTTTCTGAAAATCATTATGTTTTTATGCAATTTTATTTAAAAACTGTGTTATAATCTTAACAAGCTTCCTTGGTCTGTCAAGTGTAATGGCGTGTCCACATTTGTCTAAAACATGAACCTCGGCATTTTTGACACGCTGTTTGATAACATCACTTCCAGAAACATGTAAGATCTAAATAATTATAAAATACGTCAAATATAAGCGGAGAAATTAAGAAAAGAGCAAAATAAAAAAGCGTAGCTTTCACTAACTTTGTCATGTTCACCCCAAACACACAAAACTGGATTCTGAATTTCTTCAAGAACTTTATCCAACATCAAATATTCGCCATTTGTTCTCATATCACTTAAAACTGATCCCAAGAAAGGAATTAGGATGTTGTAAGAAAGATAATTTGTGAACTGACAGAAATATCCCACCTTTTTTGTAAATATCTGCTTTCAATTTCTTAATTGAGACAAAAGCCATTGCAATATGAGATGGTATGTTTATTTTATGATGCATAACCAACTTTATCATTTCATCAAAATCCTCTGGAGTTTTTGGTAATAATACATTCTTCTGTAAGTCATCACGGCTTTTCAACAGGAATTCGGTGACTTCAGGAGAATGGATGCCAGATGGGCAAAGCAATACTGCTGATGCTAGTGACTCATCACCATACTTTGCAGCATACATACCAACAATGGAGCCACCCATAGACGAACCAATCAAGTTTAACTTTCTTTCACCAAAACCATAGGCCTTAACAAACTGAGAGGAACGTGAGTTAGAACTTTGCAACTAAACTACTATTCTCTCAAAATGTTAACTTCTACAGAATGAATCATATGCTTGATCGTTGACTTGGTACCATTTCGTGACAGGGGAAACTTGGTTCAGTCTTTACCTTATGTAAATAATCAACCATTGTGGAAGGTTTATAATCAGACTGTGCATCATTTGGCTTTGATTCTCCATGGCCAGGCAAGTCAATTGCGATTATGTGAAATTTTGTTGGCAAAAAACGAATCAAGTCTGAGTATATCTCCTTATCTCCAGTAAAACCATGAACAAACAACAAAACATTAGCATCTGCAGCAGCTTTTCTCTCTAAATATGAGATTTCAAGATCATCTGTGATTTTCAGACGGTGTTTTTTCAGACAGGCACGCCATACTCGGTACCTAGGAGACCACATACATCAAACCATTAAATCCACACAGTAGGCATCCTGGCCTGTGTTTGCAAGGGGGTGGCACTCAGGTGGTACTTCCCCTATAAGGCTATATATAGTTTCCTAGCACTTCAGAAACATCATAAACAGATGAGAGAGTAAAGGCCATACTTAGGAGAATTTTGCAATAAGCTGTCTCTGAAAAGCCATTTCTTGCATTTTGAGAGGCAATCTGACATAAATATTTTGATAAAAACTGCGCTAGTGTTCTCTTCCTCTGTGTCCTGGAATCTTATATAAAAGCATTGCTGGGTTAGGGCCTTGCCCTCTGACAACATGACACTGGTCTAAGGAACATAGACATAGGCAAAACTATAAACTAAATGACATGTATAAGAATACCCAAGTTTATTATTTTTGTGCAAAAAATAGATATATTTTATACCTTGTCCACATACGAATTATCCAGACAGTTTGAAAATAGTATATATAAGCCAAAGATAATAATATTAGAGCAAGTTTTGATACAAGAAGCAGTAGAAATGACACTCCTGTATTATCACCCAGCATTTTGCTTGAAATTATAAATAAATTTGATGTTAAATTTTCTTAAAATACTTGCATCGTTTTGTTCTGAATGTGAATGTCTCCATTGTTCTTACAAACGAGACTTCATGTAAGAAAGAGTCTTGATAGACCTGTTTTGACTCTGTGACGTATATTTGCAAATAATATACGACGTCCTTGAGTGGTCAACTGAGGGCGTTACCCAATCAAAAACATGCATCATTTCATATCTCAACCTCGTAGTCAGGGGTCTATTTACCCCGGATATTTTTAACGATCTATATAGCCTTTCCCATCCTACCTTTTTTTTATCTTAACAATTAATCTTTCTAATCAGTAATAACTTCAAGTCTTCAACTACAGGAAGGCATTTCTGCAGGTGATGTTCAATATCAGAGACTCTTTCGTGAATATCATTTTTACGATTTGTACAAAAAAACAACATCTCTGATCTCTGTTGTTTTCAAATAATTCCAGAGAACATTGCAAATTAGAAGAATCTTTGAAACAATGTTCCTAGAGTTTTTGACAATCGTTTTTTTGGCTCTATGATCATTTGATAGCTGAAACAATCAACTATTCCACAGGGTGCTGATTTACTATTTATCAGTTCCCCACTGGCACATTATTGCAGTTTTTTTATTTTAATCTATTCTTTATTACACATAAATAATAATTATATTTATGCTTTTATATATACATATGTTTGTTCTTTTATATAAACAAAGCTAAAATTGTCAAGATTATATATACTGTGATTAGGAATTGACTATTTCAATTTTTTTCCAGCAATAAGTCTCGATTCTACTACATTTCTCGACTCTACTACTACGAGAGCCACTATTTTTGACAGTCGATTTCTTGCCTGTTAACCCACCAGCTGTCCTGCATTTAGTTTTAATTATGCCGGGACAACTGAAGAGTGATTTCATGGCAGAAAAAAATATCGGTTCTCCACGGCTAAAAACAAAACAACTTCAAAAACTGGTAAAATGCGCGAATATTGTGGCACAGTCCTTTTAGTCAGAATTTTAAATAACCTGTATAAACAATCATCCAGTTTAATTATAAGCATTAAAATTCTCAATATGACAATAAGAACCGACAAAAACACAATTTATTAACATTAAATATTAATCATCACTTTTCATGACAATTTATGAAACTATAAAGGTTTAACGCCTAATTTCCATAACGTTTTTTTATCTCAGTGCACGAACAAGTCATTATTTAGCTGTGGTTCAAGTTCAACAAAGGATTGAAACAAAACTGAGTGAAATTGTTAGGCCGAACCTGCAAGAAATGTCTGCAATATTGAGGTACGTAGAAACCTAAGCGTCAGAAAACAAGGGCTTGGTGTAGTGCGAATTGAGAACAGGACACATTGATACAGAATATTACATAATTCTGAGCACCTTGCCCACCATTTTTATTCCATATTCCAGCAGTTTGCCTGGTGAAATAAAATGAGCGAATGTCTCCTAGTTGGCAAAATATAATAATTTTATAAAATTCATAACTTCTGTTATTGGTTTTTAGTGTCATTGGCCTTTATATTGCACAGACGCCATTCAATATAACAATTAGCCAATATATTGCTCGACTGTTATTATATCAATTATTATTATATATGATCATATTGATAAGCTTTTTCCTTAGTTTTACTAAAATATGTTCAGTCAGTCGTTCTAACTGAAAGTCATTTGAATAAATATAATCCAGTAAACTAAATCTAGTTTACTGTTTAGTTTAGGTTACCTCCTGTAGTAACACTGGATCAATAAGAGATGATCCTTACTGGACCTTAACTCAAGGAAGAACAGTTTAGAACTGATTGAACTATCCCGCCCAGTATAAATAAGGTTAGTTTAGTTTAGGTTTCCTCCCGTAGTAACACCGGACCAATAAGAGATGATCCTTACTGGACCTCAAGAAAGAACAGTTTAGAACTGATCGAACTATCTAGCCCAGTATAAAAAAAGTTAGTTTAGTTTAGTTTAGTTTCCTCCGGGATGAAGAAAATTAAGATGATCCTTACTGGACCTATTGGAAGAACAGTTTATAGAAATTATAGAAACTATCCAATAAGCGGTCTTCTCCCGAAAGGCTTTTGCCTTTTGGTTTTTTTTTGATAAGTCACTGAGCCGTCAATGATCATGTATGATGTATCGTTGCTTTAACCTTCTTTAAACAACAACCAAGACTATATTGAACAATTTATATACGAACATCTGTCACCTGTTTTGATAGGTCTGGTACCTTGGCTGACCAAGGACCTCGCTTGCTTTTAACTTGCACTACATAAAGCAAGTTTAAAGCTGGGTCTAACTGTCTAAGATCGTAGTTTAAGCACAGTTTCAATTGCACGAAGCTATTAAAACTGTGCGACTTCAATTTACAGTTAATGTAGCCATTAGTTATACAAGGTGGCCAACACGCTTAATGACGCGGGATTAATAAAAGATGGTTCTAATGGAACGTAAATTAAAACTGACCTAAATCTTCACGTAAATGAAGAAACTAGAAAGTAAAAATGAAATTTTTTACTTATGTATTACGTATATGTGCATAAAAAGAGAGTAGCCAACTCTATTGAAGAAGCATCACTTTTGAATTACTACAAATCATCGAGTTTATAATATATTAATTGCATAGATTTTAGACACAACGCTTTATGTTTATTAGCATTTTTCATCGACTTGTTTTTATATTTTTTTTAGTCTTCACTTAAGAAGCAAATGTATTCCGTGAATTCAATGCTTTTAACTTGTGGTTTATAGATTTCTGTTGCTATTCAGCGTGTGGTCCAACGAACGCGTCAGCTCTCAGCGAGGATACACTTTAGTAAGGCACGCCAATGTGATGCAGACGACAGGAAAAATAGAAAAAATGAAAGTGAATTCAATATCAGAATGTTTACAGCATTGTCTTGCTAATTGTCAATGTTCAACATTTGACTTGCGCGAGAATGATACGACTTGCTATCTTGGAACTTATCCTAAAGACCCAACACAACTGACACAGGAAGAAGGTCATGGGCACTTTGACATTATTAAACAGGTAACAGACTAACAGTGTCAGTGATAAAAAGTTTTTTTTAACAACCGACCGAATTTTTATAACTGCTTTTACAGGTTACAACTCTCTTGAATAAGTCAACTTGAATATTATGCCCTGAATATGTAGTTGTAAACAATATCTTTGTATTAAGATAAAAAACATTTTGTTTGCTTGTTGAATAAAACGGCAGACTTGCTTTCTATTTTGAACTTATCCACCGTTTAAGGAAAACGGCTTGATACAACCGGCTCCAGTGACAGACAGTGCTCTGGTCTCCGGACGAAATTTGTAAGTCGCTAATTGTTTTTTTCTCGACAGAATGAACGACACTGTGACGCTGTGAGTGGATGCACGCAATCAATAAACTGCTGTTTGACATCAACACCGTGTCTTAACAACGGCACTTGCTCCCCTACCGACGATATACAAGATCGTTTTACCTGCGCATGTGCGTCAGGTTATGGCGGGAAAAATTGCGAGGCCAGGATAACGTCATGTCGAGGCTACGCTAACGGATCTCGCATTCCGGGAATATACAACATTTTAGATTCTGCGAACGTGTCCTACAAAGTTTTTTGCGATTTTGAAAAAGATTCCAATTTATCCTGGACTTTGGTGCAGTCATACAGCATCGAGGAAAAGGCTTATTTTCAAAAGCCATTTTTCAATGATTTGAGCAGAAACGCAGAAAGCCCTGAAAATTGGCACTCCTATCGTATCTCCATGCCAAGAATGCAGTCAATTCAAAACGATTCGACAAAATGGCGAATCACTTGTGAATTTGACAAAAACAAAACGGTAAATAAGACGGATTTTTTGTTAGGTGCCAAGAAAGACGTTGATATTCTAACTTACGACGAGTTTGGCGTGTGTAAAAGGCTTGAATACGCGAATGTCCGGGGATTTGATTGTTTTGACTGCACGCTCGTGCTCTATCAAAGGACAGGTTATTCACTGCATTCTGATGCGCTAAGATCTCAACAAAAAAATTGTGATTTAAAAGTAGATGTTGCTAAACAATGCGGTTCTGGTGGAGAGGATAATTTTGGATTTTACCACTGTCAGAATGTAGAGCACAGATGCAGCGCTACGCCAAAATCAACGACACAAACCTGGCTTGGTGGTTAAAACCGGCTTGGATTGCTATCATCAATCAACTCTTTCGCTTTAGGCATACGAGCCCAGTATTGAACCTGTCTCCCTAGATTCGTTCAAAATTTAATACCTCACGCCTTAGGTTTAGTCTACTTTGCATTAATCTGGTTTTAGAAGACAACAAAAGGCTTTATCTTGTTTAAAACAGTTATATACCTGAGATATATAAAACCTTTCAAGGAGCCTGGTAATATAGCACGAAAAATGTCGAAAAAACTCTTTTATTTACACTGTAATGATGATATAAATTTGATAATAGTCATAATACTAGCCTCAATAACAAACCCCACACATAAAAAGAATGAAATGAACTATCAATTAACCAAACTGTTTCAACGCAACTCGTATATTTACAATCAACACTTTCAGTGTAAAGGCATAAAAAACACTCGTAGCCACACTTGCCTGTTGTTCATTTAATCAGCTGTCCGTCGTTTATTTTCGTTATTTGTTTTTTCAAAATATTCAAAATGTCGAAAGGGCCGTTAAAATGAGCGAATTTCGACATTGTGTTATTATTATTGCACGGCCACGAGATGTTTTTATGTTACCTGAACCTCAGAAAACTGCAAAAAATTATATCTCAAATATTTTGTGGCCTATACTAGGCTGTATTCCTTCTTTCGAGGAAAGATATTTCTCTTGTCTATCTGTCTCCCTCTCTCTTTCATAGCGCCTTACGTTTTCATTGCTTTCACCGTCTTTGCTCCACGGCCTTGCCGTTTTCTCTTAACCCCCTGTGTCGTTTCTTGTTCCTTTTCATCCTTCTGTGATCCTTGTCGTTCAGTCTTACTCCTTTGGGTAACCAATTGTCCAGTCTTCTCCTTCTGCAATCCTTGTTGTCCAGTTTTCCCCTTTAGCGATCCCTGATGTCCAGTGGTTCCTTGTTGTACCGCTTTTCCCGTCTGTGATCCCTGCGATCCTACTTCCTTCTGCCTCAAAGTGCTCTGTCGTGTTCCATGAACTCTTGGTTCAAACTTCTTGGCAGGACTCTTGCTTGGGCTGAGTTTTCGTGGACTTGCTGTTCGTCTCTGACTTCTTCTAAGATCTAATGAAATACTCTCATCAGTCGCGGACTTCATGTCTTGTGGATCTTTATTTCTTGTGTCTTTCATCTTTTCCTGTTTCTCAGATTTCGTGCTGACATGCAAATCATCTTTTTCGTTTACTCCTCTCTGGTTTTCCTCAGGTGAGGATTCTTTTACGTTTTCACAATCTTCCTTTTCCTTCACCTTTGCATCTTCTGTCATTCCAAGCGACGTATCTTCGTCATTCGCTTCGTCTGGGATATTCTTGACGTGCTTTTCTGAGAGGGGATCTTTAGACGCATCGTCCTTTACATTCATAACATCGGGTAACTTTTCATCCTGTAAATGATCGACCTCGTTTAACAGATCTTCGTTCATCATCTGGATATTTTCTAACTGGTTTATTTCAGACAGTTTTCCAACATTAGTTTGTGGTGGAAACTCTTCAGAAATTTGACTTTGGAATACGCTCGCTTCACCACTTTGAGACAGATCTGAAGCTCCGATTAACCCTTCTTGACCACCATCTTTCCTGCCTACCACCTGAGGTCCACTCATAGCGTAGCTGGCTGTGTCTTGGCTTGAAACATTTGCCGAAGCGCAAAGTAGGTCCACAGGCTCGTTTTGAGAATAACTCATCCCCAGACCTTCAGACGAAAGTGTTTTCTCTCCAATTGCTTCATTTGGATGAAGAAATTCACTCCGTAAAATTTCCGTGTCCACAACATTAAGATTTTCATGTTTGTCAGACCCTTCGGCTAACTCTGTTACTTTAATATTGTCCCGTTCCGAAGCTTGACTCAGATGTCCCATTGCATCCATCATCTTCTCATTGTTATCCTGTGTATACACACTTCCCCCTCCAATCAAAGACGCCAATTCCTCGGTAATTTTCTTAATGTTACCAGTTGATGTTTCCAATTGAGTTGACGAAATTTCATCAGTAAGTGTTTGAAAGTTTGCATTCAGTGGATCGACTTGAGCGGGGAAAACGTCTTTACCATGCGTTAGGAAATCACCCATCGAGTTTTCCACTTCAGTAGACGATATTTCTCCAGGAAGTTGTTGGTGGTTGCCAGTTAGGTTATGAATGTTACCAGCATACCCTGCAAAGTCTGTCACAGGAAGGTCAGCTGGTGACTGTTCAACCATTTCACTTCGTTTACCTGGAAAGAATTCTTCCTGTTATCATACAAGTACTATCACGGCAGTAGGTGGTCAATATTCCGGCATATTCACCATCCCAGTGCTAGGCCGAGGTTGACTATGAGATGTTAACTAACTCAGTGATAGCACTCGGGTGGTGAATAACCAATAGTTTTCATCAGGCTATCACTGGGTTGGTCAATATCTTGTGGTCAACCCAAGGGGTAGAAGCCCGTTAAAGGAAGGAATTAAGTAAATCCCATAATTTGTATTATCGTAAACAATTGAAATTAGACGACCCACCTTGCTCCTCTGAAATGTTGTCTTTTATTTCCACTTTCTCCCCAGTCTTTTCACGAACTAATTTCACTCGCTGAATTTGTAGCAAGACTGGACCTTGTCCGCGCGGCAATGTATTCTGGGATGGCACCATGATTGTGGGAACCAACTTTAGATCTTTTTGATTGGCCGCTGTGACAAACGTTTGTAGAGAAGTACTTTTCGGATCACGTGGTGCTTGGTTGGATGACGTCAGAACCATGTTCGGTTGGGCGTTCAGGACTATGGGTAAGGCAGTCCAAGGCGGAGCTTGCAACAGATTGCCATCACTTGTCTGGACAAAACTTGCTGTTGTTTCAGGTGTGACCGGTTTATTAACTGGTGCAACCTGGTTAACAACAGGTTTCCACTGCGATGGTGGTAAACTAACTGCAGTTGCAACAACAGTTGCAGGGTTACTGGTCGCCTGGTTTGTCAAATTCATCGATGGTGTAACTGGGGTAAAGTTGGAAAGATGCTCAAGTATTGGTGTCTTGATGATTTGTTCCTCTGGTGTGACGAGTTCGTTCTTGTTCGTCGAAGCTGCGTCTGGTTCATTGTAATTGGTCCTGAGGTTCAGCGCAAGTTTCTTGATATATTCAATGGCGGAGCCCTGGCTACTATCTCCTGATAAATCAATTTCAGACGGCAGACCCGAGCTATCAATCACGTGACCAGCTCCAGCTGGAAAAGAGCCTGGGTTCACGTGAGCAGAACTGTTGATCACCAAACCAGGAACATTGTTCACGTGATCGGTGCTATTGATCACGATACCAGGAACAGTATTCATGTGATCAGTGCTATTGATTACGATACCAGGAACATTATTCACGATACCCGGGATTGTGTTCACGTTACCAGGAACATTGCTCACGATACCAGGAATACTTTTCAGGTTAGGATTGTTCACGTGAACTGCTCCAACGTTCACGTGACCAGGACCAACGTTCGCGTGACCAAGATTAACGTTTGCACGAGCGTTGTTTTCACGACCAGTATTTTCCTGACCAGTGACTTTACGATGGATGGCGTTTAGAGTGGCAGCCGAAACTGCTTTGTCTGTTATTGGGGCAATAGTCACAGGGGTCTTATTTCCTGGGTTCAATCCCCCCTGGAGATCCTTAGGAAGGGACAATAACCCGGGTTTAAGAATCTGCTCGGTTTTGCCAACTTGTTTCTTATACGGTAGACATCGTCTGCATATCTTGATGCGGTTCATTCCGGGTGTGAAAAGATGAACGAGTTTCTCCGGTGCCGTATCACGTCGGAAACACCCGTACGATTTCTGCACGTGATTACCACACATTGTGCACGTGACGCCAACCGTTCGTCCCCAGGCATTAATACGTGCGGCCGGATCGACACCTTAAAAATATAGATTAACTAGATATTATTGTATGATATTGAGGATCTTATATTCACTCTCAAACAAATGCAGGAATTTTGAACGAACGTTTAGGAATACTCCATGGGTCTGGATACGAGATTATGAACACCCAACAACGTTACTACCAAAACTGCCTGAGTGCAGGTAACACCTGGCAGCAGGCATTATTTTATGAAATCATTGTCAGAGGAATGTGAAAGATAAGCATGCATCATGTGTTGAATGGAACACAGGAAATGGAGAAGAAAGAGGTGTTGTGTTATTTATTATTGAAAATGCATCCTAAAGGCAAAGCAGGTATTCTTTCTTACCTTCCTTTCCTTCCTTTTTTAATCTTTCTTTTAGTTCCTTCTTCATCCTCTGAATTTCTCGCTGTCTGTTCGCAAACTTAATTGATTCCTCATCAGGGATCTTCGGTTTCTTAACCCGGACCTGCGCCGGCTTGGATGCCTTTGGTTTGGGTGGGGCTTCAACTTTTCCTTTGTTAGTCTGAAGTTTCCCTTTCGGAACCTCGTCTGTTTTTACTTTTTCTGGTGTCTTTTTCAGTTTTTCTGCTGGTGGAGCTTCAGATGTACTCTTGGGTCTGGACTGTGTGCCTTTGTATCCCACAGTTGCCCCTTTGCCTCCACTATTTCCCTTAGGAGAGTCAGGTTTACTACCCTCGGATGTACCAGTAGTGTTCCCAGCTGTCCCTATATCACCCTCATCAACACCCAGTGTTTTTGGTTGGGTTTGTTTTGTGGTGATACTTTTTTCTTGTGAACTATTTTCATTTGCATTTTTCGCAGTGACATCATTCAGTGGGTTTGTCTGAGCAGGCCTGGGTGCTATTTCAGGGTTCGCTTGGGTTATGCAAGAATCCAAAGCCGCAGAGATGGCGTTTTTCATGTCTCGTAAACACATTGAACTGTTGTATGAAGACAAGTTGTTTACTTCAACAAACTCACCTTTCTGAAATCTCACAACAGTGACAAGGCTGGCTGGTTTTGGCAGACCAGGGTTTAGACAAAACTTTGGTCGATTATCTTTGTGAAAGTCTAATATCTCTGAGTTCATTTCATCTTTGAGGCTTTTTCCAAGAAAGTTTCTCAGAAATGCATGTTTCTCCTCTGTTAAAGCTTTCACAAGTGGTTGTGGTTCCTTTGTGGAAATACTTGCATCTTGTGACATTGCAGAAAATGGGGTGTGGCTCTTGGTCGCTGCATCAATAATTACATTCTCTTGATTCTCAGAATTATCTAAATTTCAAGAGAAATAATGATTAATTAAAAGCAATGAAAGGGAACAGTATTGTTAACATATGAACTAATTTGATCTGTCTTTTGTGTCATCAGAGTCCCTGACTTATAGTTAACACAAGAATTAATTTATTACCTTTTTCAGTTTCACTAAAAGTAATTGCATTTTCCATGCTATCACACTGAACAGACTTCTCCCTAGTGAAAATTCATTTATCAAAACTTAAAAAAATGCAGTTTAAGAAGTAAAACCCATCAGCTTGGTTCTTGAACTATTAAAGTATGTGGTGCAGATTGCAGAATAAACTAAGCCAAAACTCACATGGTCAAAGCACCTGGTTTGTTGTGTAATATGCAAGGATGAGACATCAAGTGAAGTGCACTTAGAAATCTATAAAGGAAAATATTTATTACATTGTAATTGTGAAAATTAAGGTTTTTTAAGTATATTACTGGGTTACAATGCGCATTAGGTGACCGGATATAGACATGTATCACTTTTTGCTGAATTCAAAGCTAAAATCAGGCCTTATTTTCTGAGTGGTTATTGGGAAAAACCTGAGAGCAGCCTAGAAACACTTTCTGACATGCTTTTGTATTGATTTCGTGAAATGCACTATGGCTTTGCAAATTTATTCCATGCCCTAACAAAAAAAATTCCAGCTGAAACGACACTTTATCATATCTGTTCCTTATAAAACCGACAGCTGTCTAGAGCAGTTTGAGAAATATTGGTTATAATTAACCAATTGGACAGTTTTCTTTATCAAACTCTGGATCAACGATATTATAATCATAGATGAACCAGAACTCAGCGAATAGTTATATTGACAGTTTTGGAATTAAAATGATTGGCGTTAAATCGAATAGAATTGCTTGTAACATGCAAATGTAATTGAACTATGCAAGTGAACTCGTCTTTATACAAACACAGAAATATCTCAAGAGGAAAATATGAAACTGTCGCATGATTCATAGCCATATGTAAAACACAGCATGGAATTTCGACAGTGCAACCTCGGTTACCAAGTTATTTCATTTTTTCAGGATAATTCGTTCGCTTTCGCCTTTTTGCAGAAAAACATAACTTCGGTGTATTAAACTGAAGCTATTTCTAGAAACAAATATACAAACTATGAAGTAATGGGACTCTGTATTATCGACAACGCATTATTTTTCCCAAAACAAAGAAACGTGTCGCGAATTTCCGAAGCGGAACGTGCGTCTAAAACACCAAGTCGTCCTTGTTTAAAAGATTTGGACTGACGAAAAACACAAAGCTAAAGTCCTTTTCAGTTTTTTACACTTACATTCCACGTTTAATGTTTACTATAGAGAGTGCAATCTTCAAAGAAATCGAAAGAGATTGTTTAAAGTGAAATTTGCATGTTGAACGAACGACGGAATATATTATGAACAAAAATTTGAAACGCGTTTAATCGCCGGTGAAATTAAACGATTCGTTTTAGCACAGTCAAGATTCGTCTGGACCGTTTTTAGTACAGAAAAACCTTTGTTATTTCAAAACCAATGTTTGCCTAACTTTTCTCCATTTTTGAATCGGCAAACGTGCTTTTAAAACGCATTTTGAATATTCAAAACGGCCGGAGACAAAACGCCTTGACATTGCGTTGGCTGGAAGTTCATATTTTAGCCATGGCACGCAAAGTTATTTGTAAAGAAAAGAAATTTGTTTCGCGTCTTCTTTCATTCAGTTTCGTGTCTAGTTTTAGGGCATTGCTGTTATAAGGACAGCACTTTTATCGGCGTTGGAAATGCAAGATTTGTTCGCTATAATATTCAAATTGTATGCAAAGTCGAACGGGAAATTAGACACGAGCATATATGCATGCCTTTGAGCCCTTCGTAGCAGTCGGGCAAAAAGAAGTGCTTTATATCTACTTATTTCCTTAAAACGAAGTCCAAACAGTTTAAAACAAAAGGTGCACGGAATAAAACGAGATTAAAGTCACATGGTCGAGTGCGCGCCAATCTTTCAGCGATATTTCTATATCCGCATTTTACGGTTTCAAATTTCAACACCTCGCCAAGTGGCGAGCGATGAAACACCTTTCGACGCATCGAAAACTGCCCAAATTTGCGAGCAGAAATTGCTCGTTACAACGTCTATAGAAGCAGTTAAACTACCCGAAACCAATCGCTGGTTTTTATCAGTCGAGACGAAATTTAAAGACATAAAATTGCTTGAAGCAGCCACGTTTATTCCCGCACAACCAGTGAAGATATTTGTACTTTATTGTGAAAAGAAGGGCGAAAAAATGACACCTTTTCGAGACGGACGCTTCAGACAAACGGAGCTTACCTTTCGTTAATGTTTAGGCGAAGAAAATCTTTATATTTCCACAGTTAAACAGCAAAACATTCTTGCTTGTGTTGAGATTATATAAAGCGGCGTGAATGTTATGAGCGAAATGGCGTGTTTTTGCATTAATCTACATAAAATTTGCACACATTTTTTTACAGTACGCACGTCCGATATGCAGGTTACAGCCTTAAAAATAAGGCGGGTACCATTATTTTCACCGGTACAAAGTAGTCATTGGACGCATTCAGAACAATGAAACTAAAAAAATTAGCTTTTCCTTGTGAAACAGAAAAATATAGCCTCGATTCTGCCAAATTTGAGTCGGGCATGACTTACTCCAGTAGATTTTATTTATTTTTTTCTTCATTAGCACGAGTGTGTTAATAATCGCGCGCAAATCTTCCGCCAAATGTTTTTCACTATGAAGTGACAATTGACAACCGCGTGTTGTGAAACGTGTTTGCTAAGATCCGTAGGAACTTATCGGGGCACAGCAATTCAGACTGCGCTAAAAATTAAAGTTCACAGTGCAAAATAAACAACGCTTTTTTACTTCATTCTTCAACACAGTACCGGAACAAATTCGTCGGTTATAAACAAATGAACACCACTTTGGGAATCTAACAAACACCTACAAACTTTTGTAATATACGCGCATTTGGCCGGATTTTTCTTTTACTAACTCGAACTATCGCTCATAAGTCTGGCCCCTCAAAGCGAATATCGTGGAGTTATCAAAGCTATATCAAAGCCATTTTTATTGACAATTCAGCACACGCGAAGTGTTTTTATTTCCCAGCTGTTGCGCAAATTTTTCTAATCATGCGGCGCGTCTTTGAAATATTCACGTTGAACTATATGAATGGAGCAACGAAAGCGATAAGGACGCGCGTGATCATTTTCGCAAGGAAGTCAGGTAGTTTCATGTTCGTTTAACAAAACTTTTACAATCCATGTCGGTCAAAACATGTTTATATGTTTGTTTCTGTCATTAACTTTGACATTCACACCGCATTATAAAATTCACAAAAAAGAACTGCATTTCATCGTAACTAAGGCGAATTCGTTACATTAGAATAGACTTTTACAAAAAGCGTTCATATTTTTAAATGCATATTGTCAATCCCTTGTGCGCGCAAATTAAATAAACTTTTGTATCTATCGCGGTAGCGCAATTGCCTGTAATAACCGCTAAATGTCTGTAGGTAAATTTACAAAAACATTTTCTTGACATTTAGTCATGGTCTTCACAATTAAAAACTGTTCATTTAGAGGCATTTTTTCGCGAATATTTTATACTGACATTCAATTTCAAATCGCAACTCGAACTAGCTTCATATACAAGACTGGCATGACGTTTGACAAACTTTAATTTCTAAATACACATTGCTAAAGTACTAACACAATTATGAAAAAATATCGCAAAATATTTAGACTTACATTGATGTGCTTCAACTTGCTTCTCACTGGTTTTGCGCGTTAAGACGTCGACGTTATTTTCGTTGGAAGATCGTGTAGTTGTACGTAAATTTCGAAGTGAAAGCTCAGCAAAGAATGACAGCTACGAACGCACATTTACATTGCCCACTGAGCGCTCCAAATATCACTTTTAATTCCGTCAAATTTATGTAAACATTGTTGCTTTAAGAAGATCAGTTTATACAGGTATTAGATGAGCTTAGATGGATTAAGCTTTGTGGCAACTTGCGAATTCAAAACAATGCAATCGGCGACTTTCGAAATCAGAAAACAATTGAAAACAGCACAATATTCTGAGCGCTTATTGGACGTCGAATAAAGCGCGCCTTTTCATGTCATCGCAATTCGCAAAATATTATAATTATATTCCACAAACAGGGTTTTTTACTGTACGGCGGCGGCGGGTCGCTTCTGTTGTGGACGGAGTACCTCCGGAAAGAGGTGGGGTAATTCTACAAGCTCTAGCGGATTAGGGGGAGTTTTTCACAAAGGTCTTTCCGGGGGGGGATTAGAATCAAAGACGGACAAACGCACTCAAATTTCACGGTCTCTTCTATTATGAAGGAAAATATAAAAATGAACAAATGGATTAAAAAATATCAATATTAACCTATTTTAATTTTTTTAATAGAAAAGAAGAATTATAACTACCTAGAATATATTTCAAAAAGTATCCCTAAAAACGTGTAAGGTTTATGGATTGAAAAAATAATTTACAAAATGTCTGTCTTCCAAAACTATGTTACAAAAAGTATATATGTACAAACTATGTTTTTTATTCCAAGCCACAAAATAAACTCTAAACAACAAACGGTTTGCAACCAGGCATCCTTTTTAGAAGTTCAAATCAAACTCCAGTTTATGCGAGGAGGTCTGCTGTGTGCTTGCCATGACACCACTCTTCTGGTATTCACCAACGCGTTTCTCAAAAAAGTTCGTTTTTCCAGAAAGGGAGATGAGTTCCATGAAATCAAATGGGTTCTCAGACTTGTAGACCTGATAAGATGACAGGCTAAGTTAGCTTTTTGTTTGAAAAATAAAAAATAACTTCAACCACAACCATATGACCTAACCAAAAGATTCACTGAACAAAAAATTTATCTTGTTTATTGGCACGTGAAGGTACAAATTACCTTTGAATAGCCGAGGGCAAACAGCAACCTGTCTGCAACAAATTCGATGTATGTTTTCATCAGCTCATCATTCATTCCAATTAACCTGACAGGCAAAGCATCTGTGAGAAACTCTTGTTCTATTTTGACAGCATCCATAATGATTTTCTTCACTCTTTGTTCCGATGGTTTGTTCTTTAAATGTTTGTACATCAAACAAGCAAAATCACAATGCAATCCCTGAGTGAAGTAAAGAGATAAATCATAATCAGGACACATACACCTTGGGAAGACAACAAGCAGGCACATATCACAATTGTCAGTCACAAAAAATCAATGAACATCCGTACCTCGTCTCTGCTAATAAGCTCGTTAGAGAATGTTAATCCTGGCATCAAGCCTCGTTTCTTCAACCAAAATATTGAGGCAAATGATCCAGAGAAAAAGATTCCTTCGACTGCAGCAAATGCAACAATGCGCTCACCAAAAGATGCCTGGAAATAAAGGTTTAAATTGTTGCAAAGGGCTTTTTACAAATCAAGACTTCAATTTTACTTCATTGAATGTTATAACAGCAAAATCCAAGGCCTACAGCTTACCCTATCTGGATTAATCCAGGATAAAGCCCAGTCTGCCTTCTTCTTGACACAGGGAAGGTGCTCAATGGCATTGAATAATCTTTCACGTTCCTTTGGTTCCTTGATGTAAGTATCAATCAACAGGCTGTACATCTCTGAGTGGATATTCTCCATAGCAATTTGAAAGCCATAAAAACATCTTGCTTCAGGAACTTGGACTTCTTGTGAGAAACACTCGACCAGATTTTCATTCACAATGCCATCACTTGCAGCAAAGAAAGCCAAAATATGGGAAATGAAATGCCTCTCTTCGTCCTAAAAATATAACAGTACATTTGATTTAAGATAAGCTTTTGAATTTCTGGAAAGAGATTTAGATGTATAGTGTTTAGAAATGCCTAATGGTGATGTTTGAGATATTCTCATGATTGAAGGATTTATTTGAATCAAATCTTCAGTTTAGGACATGACAAGGGGTTACCTTCAGTCCTTCCCAATGAATCAGATCTTTTGATAAGTCAACTTCTTCAGCAGTCCAAAAAGATGCTACAAAGGAAGAAATATTGCAAAGCTGTTAGGCCAAAATTTTTTACAAATCCTCCCATATTAAACACAACATAGCTTTTATAAAGTTTGCTTGAAATAGTATTATTACAGGAATAAAACTTTCAAATACCTTCAGCTTTCTTGTACATTTGCCAAATATCTTGAAACTGAATTGGTAGAATGACAAATCTCCTTGGGTTATCTCTTAACAATGGTTCATCTTGGATATTCACCTTGTGAGGGGCATTTTTCTACATGACAAGAATGAGCTGGTTAGCTCTGTAGTGGGAAGATTCCAAAAAAAATGATTTTCCTGTACGTAAGTGTGTGGCCAAATCATTTACAAGATGTACCACAGGAATTGTTTGGATTCACATTAGAGCTTCATAGGAAATTGGATTTTAACAGCTTGGTAAAATAAAAAATGCCTGGATATCTTAAATACGAGGGACTCGAGTGTGTGAAAGCAATTGAGAGTCATTTCCTGAGACTCGAATTTGGCGCCAAAATTCCAAGATACGAAGCCATTGCTTGCTCATTTCCTCCGGTATTTTATTGCGAGAAATCGCAGCGCTTTGTATTCTAGTTTGATATTCAACCTTATCTTACGATAGTTGATGATATTTCATAAAGAAAGTAATCGAAATAGCAGAAGTTAGGCCTACAAGGGCGTTTAACGACGCTGGATATGGGAAACGATGATCTACTCTGAAATAAACGAGACTGAATATTTTCGCCCTTATTTCAATATTTTCTCAATATTCTCTCAGTTAAATAACTCTAGACATTCCTTTAAAGACATTCCTAGCAACTAGACTGCAAATCTGCCGAGCACACTAGATAAAATACTAAAATTCGAAGTGAAATTCATCGCAATTTCGCGGGAGATATATTTTATAGTATTTACCTTATCTTTCGACTCTTTGAGGTTTAAATTCTTTATATTCTTGTTCATTTCCTCGACATTTCTGTTGTCCAAGATCTCCATACCTGACAGCATATTGCAAGAAATATTAAAAAAATAAAATTTATTTACAAATTACAAAAGATCTACCGGCTTGGAAGGTACAGCAACGAATGATTGCTAGCGGTAAAATTTTTCTTTTCAATCAGCATTTTCAACCTTTCGCGCTTTTAAAACATTCTTAAGATTTCAACCAATCAAATTTGATACTAGCGTGTTATACGCACCTGATTGGTTAATCACAGACAAGAATTTGTTCAAATTGACCTTCGATTTGAATTCAGTTTGACCTTGCCTCTTGGAGGGAAAACGTAACACGTTTACATCACGTGCACATTACGCATATTTTGAATTTTAAATAATGAAATACATGAAGATTCTCAAGAAATTATCTACCAAAATTGTATTTACTTTTGACCGAACCTCGAATTATTACTGCAGAAGTTGAAATTACGAGTAATTATCCGTTAATTTTGTAGAATTTCATAAGAAATCGAATTTAATCAATGAATTTAATAAAGTGCTCTAGTGGCGGGAAAGATTCCGCCAAAATTAGCCGAGTATCCAGGACACTGGGAACGAAAATTGAGCCCATGAACAATGTTCAGCGTTACATTCTCACGGAAAAAAATTGAAATATTTTTTAAAACAAAATTATTGAAAAATTTCCCTAAAATGTAAGTTAAAATTTCGTTTTTAGTTAATGCTAGTAAAAATCATTATATTCGGAAGTTTTATATCATGAAATAATGGTGTTTTTCTGTGTAGAAGATGTCTCAAAACGTAAGCAATGATGGCGATTACGGGCGGTGTTTCCAGTTTTGGCAAGAACTTATTGATTGCTTCGGAGAACAAGGAAGATATAAACAACATACAAAATGTGTTCAGCAAAAAGAGGATTATAATGAATGTCTTCATCATAGAAAACTGGTTGGTTTGAAGTTTATAGCCCATTTTTACGATATTACTTGTGCAAGTACAGATTTTCTCTCAATCTAGGGGGGGAACCCATACAACACCCCCCTGGAATATTCATGTAGATGTCACAAATGCCAGCCACATGCCTAGCATAGTCGTTGCCCTGAAATATTTGACATCACAATTGATATGAAAGGACTATTGCTGTAAACTTCTGAAGATTAGGTCATGATGTACCAATCATTCAACAAAATAATTTCCTGACCATCTTCATTTTGTAGTCAGCACGATTGGAAAGAATAAGAGAAGAGAAGAACAGATTAATTAAAGAAGGAAAATGGCCACAATAGAGTGTGATTTTGAAATAAAAAGAAACACTTTTACTAGGCTTTAGAAATACCAACTTGATTATATATTTGATAAAAAAGTGTTTGTTAATAAAATTGTTATCAAAATAAGCTAGTAATATGCCTTTTTATTTATGATTTGGTTTAACTAGTTTGGTAAAAAACTATATTCAGTTATACTTTGACTGCCAATAATATTTATAAAAGTCACATTAAAAATATACACAATTTTAATATTATACATGATATATCTTCAATGAGTTATACGACAGTTATTTCTCCAGAATACTGATGTCTAGAATTAAAATTTTTCTTCATCACTGCCAGAGGAATATGATTTAGTTCTGAAACTCATATCTGAGTTAATTCTCCTTCGAGGATCACTGTGTGCAAAGAAGACATCTTCGTCATCCGAAGGTTTTGGAGATGAGAAACTGATTGTGCTGCTTCTGTCTATGGAAGTTGGGATCTCATCTTTCAACATGTTGATTTTTGAACGAAGACTTGAAAATTGACGCATGAGGGACTGGTCTTGTGACTTCAAAGTGCTCTAAAACGAAATTATAGTCAGTATAAGGCCAGACCTTTCACATAGACAAAATAATCTGCCAGGTGAACCAGTCACATATAATATCAATCATGTTCACGAGTTGATTTATTGGCCAAAACAATCTTCTGCTGAATAGCCTGACTTACAATCTTCCGTCAGACCCCCTACAAATTTCAGCAACTTCCTCAAATGCAGTCCAATAACTCAATTTTGACAGTGTTTTAACAGGTGGTTAGAAACTTAGAATTACGTTCCCAGACACAACTTTCCTCTCCTTGCGCCGTGTTCATGTATAATATTACTTCGTTCTCTCAGAAATTGTCCAACTTCAACACCTGAACACGGCTAAACTAGGAAACGAATTTATAGCTAACGAGTTCATAGCTAAACGTGTAACTGTATTTCTCATAAATTTATTGTGCTTATTGATTCCAAATTTATCTATGTGTCAACAATAACTAAATTATTGTTTAATATTTCATTAATATCACTCACTAGTTCGTCTCTGACCCATTGTAACGCTTTATTTAAACTATCTTCTCTCTCTTCCATAGTAAGGTTTTCTCTGTCCCCAGAAAGACACGGGGCTGCTGTTGTAGAGCACATTTTTGTTCCTTCCGCCGCCATTCACAGCAAATTTTGTTAAATTACTCAAACAAATGGATTTTTAAAACAGCCGTTAATCGCAAGTGCTCTCCCCACTGACAAACCACAATACTGTATAATTGTATTTACTCGACGAATATTATATTCGTACCCAAAATAAATATACAATATTAGTGGACAATCGCGTTGTGTATATGACTTTTTTACTGACGCAGGAAGAAAGCTCTCGTCTCGGAAGGGGAGGAGTTATAAACACAAACAATGCCGATGGCTAAACAAGAATTTCGGATATGCGTTTTGCAAAACCAAATGAGGTGGTTCTGGACAATTTGAAAAATTCTGTGAATATTCTTTGTAATATCAGTTTACGATTGATAACCATTTTCGGTCTGAAAGATAATTGACTTTGCAAAGGATAGGCCAGATGAATTAAACCAATTCTTAAAAAGACTATATACACTTTGGACTGATTCTGTTTTATAAAGAAATAAGTTAGATTACGGCCATATAGAACCATATGGGTGGGTTAGTGAATAGTGAGGTTGAAAAATTGGATGTGAATGACGTCACATGACGTCACCGGGTGCACATTTACCACTCTCTTTGGAGAGTTGTTCATTTGTTGTAAAAAATAAATATTTGAATAAGAATATATAAATAGTTAAAAATTTAGGTTCACATTTAAATTCTTGTTTGCATCATTGAAAATGATATCATATTTCCTGTGAAAGAGTTGGTTTTCTCTTAGAGAGTCTCATCAAATATTGCCAAAACATAGCATCCATTTTCTCCCTGTTTTTACTGTAGATGTTCATTGAAATACCAAGAAGTACAATGGCACCTGACCAAACATATCTTGCAAAGTAGAGACACATTGTTTAGATATTAAATTGACAAAGGAAGCTTGCTTAAGTCTGTTCACACAATCCAATTTTGTTGCATCCAATTCATATCTGATGTATATGTCGTATAGTTTGTTGACTTTCAATGTATATGGGGAGCAAAATAACTGAAGTCAATGCAGTACTGTTTTACCAATAACAGACTAAATTCCAGATAATTCAGAATTAATGAAATGGATGCAACACAATTGAAATCCTAAATTGGGAACTTACCGAAATGTGAATGGCTTTGTGAAAAACATGAAAGACAGTACAATAGTTATGGCTTTCCTACATGTAGTAACTAAAATAAAAAAATAGAAAGCAGATTATTGGTATTGTGTACAAGCTAGCTATTTCCAAGAAATATTGACATAAAGGTTACTGCACCTGTTACTGCAAGTAGAGCACCAAAGCATTTTACTAAGGATAAAACAAATGCAATTCCCAGATATCCGGTCAAAGAAAATATCACTGCCAGACCATAGGTTTCCCCAGGACGCTAGGAAACAAATATATATATGTATAAATTACCCACTGGTAATCCTTTTAAAAACTCTCTAATGAGTTATTTGAAATACTGTGCAATGAATATGCATTTGGTAACATAAGCCTAATATTGACAAGCCAAATTCATATCAGCTTTCCTCCTATTTTGAGCATATAATCCTTGCTAGAGTTGAACTAGTATGATCATAGCTCAATCACAATTCAGATTTTTTAAACAACCAACAAATTTCCGTATAAATGAATCATATATCCTTACTTTGGCACAAAATTCAAAAGGTTCTCTTAACCCTCCAGAGATCGTTAATCCAACCAAAATATAAAAGAAACCAATACCGTAAGAAAACAATATCTATAAGTTGAAAAATTTAAAGAGCTTGGTCAATATACACACAAAAACACTTTCCCAGAATGTTGTATCTGTATAGATAGCACAATAGTCTGCATGTTTCTACAACAGAGATCTGTAGAAAGGGATACTTACAACTTCTGTGTTAGTACTGGAGTGTGTTTTCATTGCCTTTTCTTGAACATTTCCAATCACTGCATCAGCACACAATGCCAGGGTAATTAATATAACACCTTATTAAATAATACATAAGCAAACATTATTACCATGTAGTGATTCTTTAGGAGATAAAAATCCTGCAACCTGCATGCTTTCTCATCCTCTTAAAGCTATAATATTTCAGCCTACAATGCTTACCTGTTTCATCAAATCTTGGGGAGATTTCACTGTCAGCTAACGTGAATAAAATCAATCCAACACTCATCAGCAAGCACGCTCCAACATCAATAAGACTGTATCTCTTTCCTAAAAAGGATCCGTGATAAAAATACCTGCATTCTGAAAAATACCAAGCTAAATGAGATGACAACATGAGTTAATTTACCTTGTATTAAAACTCCCCCAACCATGACAGGGATAAGTTTACAACACTTGAATATAACCTGCATAATACAGGAAGTCATGATATAATATCAAAACACCATTCAATGATCAATCTTTGAACATTTTCAACGTGGTACATTAAACCAAAACTCACTTGAGTAGGATAATTAAGATATCCAAGAGAAGTATTTGAAAGACCCATCGTTGATACAGTCAGAAATGCAAGCAGAGCGTAAGTCTTTAAGGGAATCCTGAGAACAAAAAAAGTTCTCACATATTTCAGTATTTTCATAGGACGAACTATATCACTGTCATATCCTGTTCACAGGATGAAATAATTCTACTCACGACCACACCCACCCATAAAGTAGTGGGTTAACTGTGGTATAAACGTTGAGAAGTGTTTTGTCTATGTTAGGCAGTTGTTATACCACATTTGATGCTAACTGTGGTAGGATTCTCTTTGTTGAAAATTGGTAAATTATATTTTTGCAACGTAGGCAAAAACAGTGTAACTGCAAACAAGAATGGAATACTTGAACTAGTCTAATGTAATTTTCTATCGACTTACTTTCTATGAAATTCCATCCTCCAGTAACTCTCAATGATTCCAAAAATTCCGTAACATGCAAACTGAACTAAGGTTAAATACCAACCAAAGGGTTGGAAACCCTCAATGTTGAAGATCAGTTCCTGTTAGAAATATCAAATACGATGATTTTCATGTGTAACTTTCAGTTTTGAAGAAGTTTAACACAACAAATAAGATAAAAAGTATCCAGTACTCACTTGTACATAGCCGTAAATTAGATAGAATACAAATACCCCAGCACAGCAAATAAATAATTGTGTACTTCTCGACAAGTGATCAAGTGAAACTCCAATTACAACCAATTGTTGCTTTGAAGAAAACGATGCCTTTTTAGAGCCATATTGTTCTAAAATTTGGCGTTCTCTGTCTAAATCTTCTACCTTAATACTCGTAGACTGTGGAATGGAATCGGTTTTTGGAAGGATGTTAAAATTTCCATATTTTTTTGCTTTTGCACTTGTTCCAGATATTTGAGACATTTTACTTTGTTTATGTCAGAATTGTCGCTGTGTCAAATCCGGGGGGTTAATATTGCGTAAAAAAGGGGGTGTGAATTGTAGAACAACCCCGGAAAACGTTAGTCACATGGGCACTTTCCAGCCTTTTCATTGGCTAATTCTGTAGCTTTCTCTCGAGGTTCAAATCCCCGGTAATGACGTCAGTTTCCATAGCAACAAATGTAAGCAAACAATGGTATTAGAATTCTGATCAAAAAGTGTAAACAAAGTTCACTTTCCTTGTGCTTTTTGACTATAATATGAACGGAGTATAGTTGATATTTGATGGGGAAATGGTTAAGATAACACCTGAACTTGTGGCGAAGTGTCCCAGCCAAACAAAAAAGAGTAAAAACGAAACTTCACAGCAATATTTGAAACGTCTAACGCACGTGTATCTTGCTGAGAAAAGCATCGATGAAATTGTGAGTAAAAATTTATTCACATCCCGAACGAGCATTGTTTTATTATTATGCTTTTTAAACGGTAGCTATTGTTTAGATCAAGTCTTGAGTATCGCATTTCAATGGTATATAATATATACATTACCATTATATGACCAAATACGAGTATATAATCTCATATTTTTATGTTGCAGAATAATTTGTCATTGTGTCGGAATCTATCAGTTCTCTACCTTTACGACAACTGCATCAGTAAAATTGAAAACCTGGGTTTTGCCATAAACCTAACACATCTGTACCTGCAGAAAAATAGAATAACTAAAATAGAGGGACTTGATAATCTCAGAAGACTGTCAAAACTGTAAGTTAATTTAATTGATCTAAATAACTATCCCACCAGGGGCCGGTTGTATCAAGCCCGTTTAGCTTAAATGGTGGATAAGTCAAAATTAAATAACACTCTTACAACTCTCTTGAATGAGTCAACTTGAATATTATGCACTGAATTTGTAGTTGTGAACAGTATCTTTGTATTAAGGTCAAAAACATTTTGTTTGCTTGTTGAATAAAACGGCAGGCTTGCTTTCTATTTTGAACTTATCCACCGTTTAAGCTAAACGGGCTTGATACAACCGGCCCCAGTTCTCCATATTTGCATTCAAATGCTTTAAAAATATCTTCAATATATTTCCAGGTATTTAGGTCAAAACTTCATCACAGTGGTTGAAGGATTGGAGAAACTTGAAAGTCTTAATGAACTTCATATAGAAAATCAAAATTTACCAGTCGGAGAAAAATTGCTGTTTGACCCACGATCATTGAAGGCTGTTGCAGTAAGTTTAATTTGTGTTGTTTAGTTTCATCTCTTCATTTCATAATATCTCTGACCAGCTCTCCTTCATCTCTTCTTATTATGTGTCCATATCATCTCAACCTTGCTTCCCTCATCTTCTCTGCAATGTCTACCACCTCACATCTTTTTCTGATCTCTTCATTTCATAATATCTCTGACCAGCTCTCCTTCATCTCTTCTTATTACGTGTCCATATCATCTCAACCTTGCTTCCCTCATCTTCTCTGCAATGTCAACCATCTCACATCTTCTTCTGATCTCTTCATTTCATAATATCTCTGACCAGCTCTCCTTCATCTCTTCTTATTACGTGTCCATATCATCTCAACCTTGCTTCCCTCATCTTCTCTGCAATGTTAACCATCTCACATCTTCTTCTGATCTCTTCATTTCATAATATCTCTGACCAACTCTCCTTCATCTCTTCTTATTATGTGTCCATATCATCTCAACCTTGCTTCCCTCATCTTCTCTGCAATGTCTACCACCTCACATCTTCTGATCTCTTCATTTTATAATATCTCTGACCAACTCTCCTTCATCTCTTCTTATTACGTGTCCATATCATCTCAACCTTGCTTTCCTCATCTTCTCTGCAATGTCTACCACCTCACATCTTCTGATCTCTTCATTTCATTATATCTCTGACCAGCTCTCCCTCATCTCTTCTTATTCCGTATGTATAGACATGTCTTAATGTCCTGAATGTTTCTGGCAACTACATTGAAAGTCTGGAAGACTTACACTGTCTGTCAAGTATGATCCAGTTAAATGCCCAAAACAACAACATTGCTGACACCAAGGTAAGATATTTCATTGCTTAAAACTTGCAGTATCTGAATATCCTCTAGTGCTTTAAAGACCTTCCTTTGCCACTTAAGATATCTCCAAGGAATAACCCAATTCATTTCATTGCAGGGTTTAGTAAAGGCATTGAGTGTCTGGCCAGCAATAATAAAACTTGATCTGACAGGAAATCCAGTTTGTGAAAAGAAGAAATACAGAGATCGTGTCTTTGTCATGTCAAAGACATTAGGTATGATTACAAAGATCTTTCAGCTGCTGCATTCTTTGCTATCAGAGACACTCTGATATAATTTCATTCATACAACTTTAGTGATGCTTGATGGTAAAGAGATCAGTTCAACAGCCAAGAAATTTCTTCTCAATTGGAAAGCAAATCGCGAGGCGAGAAAACGCCAAATCTTGGAGAAAGAAAAACGCGAAAAAGATCTCCAACGCGCTTCACAGTCAGAACCAGATATGAGCACGATATATTTCCAAGCTGTTCCGCCCATCCTTCCTCAGCTGCCCACAGGATTCTCCGGATCTTATCCAAGAAGAATTTCGTCTGGGACCACGTTTACGAGCAGCATCTCTGCATCAAGAGTGCCACAGAATACCAGGTTAGAAGAAGTATTTTCACTCAAATTTATCACTTCATGAAATTGTCCAGAACACAAGTCCTAGCGACAGTTCAATCGCTATCCTCTTCTCAGCACTGGAAACTAAAATATTTGGAAGATTTTTTTTTCATAAACAACAACGTTTTCTTTCTCATTCCAGACTGCCAAGTATATTTGGCTCTCAACAGCAACTTCCAACAAGAGGACAAGAGTGGTCTTCCGATGGAAGAAGACCGGTTCTTCCTGTACAGACAGTTCAATTTTGAGCACTTTTATAAATATATTTTGTAATTAAGAATTTATTATGTAAAATAGTCGTTGATAACTTATAAAAATGAACATTTGTGTGAACTCACTCGTCATGACTGCACGGACTTCGCTTACTCCGAAATCTCAATTATTTAAGGAATATTAATTCAGTGTTTAAATTTTTTACATCTTACGAAGGATAATCGTGCGAAAATCAGGTCATGCATGTTGTTCACTTCCTCGTAGAGTCGTAGGCCTGAATATCAAAGTGCAACGTAACAATTTTTAAACAAAATCAAAACAAAACTAGTTATTCAATATTCTAGGTGTTGTACAAATATGTACGCTGCCACCTTCGTTCCCAGGGTCTCTCAAGAAACCTTGGGAAGAGGATTCCAAGAGCGTACCTAAAAAGAAGTTTGTTCACTCTTCTGATGGTTGAAAACAATTTCATTTTCCTCAACGCTTCCTTGTTCGAACTCATGCTGAAACCAATGCCCCATAACACCAGCACAGTAACAATCTCCCATCACGTTGACAGCAGTTCTTACGCGATCCCTACGGAAGAATTACTCAATTTTCAGATGATCACGTACGGGCTTATATTTTAGCCAATCAGCGCTTAGAAAGGTTGGCAAAATGGAATTAAATCAATTATACAATATTTAATCAATTATCTTTTTGAGTACTCACAGAAACCACTCAACAGCTAGAATTGGTCCAATATCATCTGTAGGCAAACCACACGCTTCCAACACAACAATAACATAAACTAGTCCACCAGCAGGGACACCGGCGGCCCCCATTGAAACAAGAGTCGCTACAATGCTAAAAAACAAAAATAGCTGTTGATTGAGAAACTAGAATTTAAATCCATGTAACAAAATTCTAGAGGTTTTAACGGGTCTTAATTTCGAGTGGAATTATACACACTTGAAATTCAAGCCTGGAACAGTTGATGGAAAAATGAGTCAACTATAGGTCCTCCGGTAGGAATCGAACCTACGCTTTTGCGATGCCGGTGCAATGCTCTTGTTATTGAGACCACTACCACTTCACCGGCGTCGCAAAAGCGTAGGTTCGATTCCTGCCAGAGGATCTATAGTTAACTCGTTTTCTATCAACTGTTCCCGGCTTGAATTTCAAGTGTGTATAATTCCACTCGAAATTAAGACCCTTTAAAATTCTTTGAAGTGTGTATAATTCCACTCGAAATTAAGACCCTTTAGAATTTACCTGCATCGAGTGAAGTGCCAAAAATCATAAATGATTTACCGTGCGACAAAATGTTAGACAATGTATCGCATATAACAATCTTATTCAGTACTAACTTATCGTTTCTAACGGCTTGTAATTGCAGGCAAAATAACGAAAATATGCACTGGATTTCACTGATAACTAGTAACACTGGGATTACTTCTTACCAAATCAATAAAATTCTTCCAAAGGTGAGTTCATAGTTATTCAATTGGGCAACATATATTGCAGTGATAGCCTCATAAAGTGCACCGCCGTCCATGTTCAGCGTCGCTCCAACGGGTAAAACAAATCTCGTGATCTTCGGACTTATTTTGTTATTTTTTTCCATACATGTTATTGTCACAGGTAAGGTAGCAGCACTAAAATTTAACGAAGTTTTCAGTCACGAAGATGATATTCAACTGAAGCAAACTTCAGCGGTGTCACACCAGGAACTAACCTTGACGATGTACCAAAAGCTGTAATCGCAGCTTCAATCATCCCTGAGAAAAACTTGAACGGATTCTTCCTTGTGAAGACGAAATACAACAACGGATAGACAACGAAGGAATGTATGATCAAGCCAGTGATACAAGTGCCGATGTAAAGCGCCAATGATTCAAACACATCACCAATATTTTCTGCGTTGACTATAGCACCAGCCACTAGGAAACAAATACCAACAGGAGAAAGCCTGAAAATAATCCAAACTACGTTATTATGGTTTGAAAATACTTGAAAATAGTAAATTATGACATATTACCAGATAGCCAGCGTGACCATATTCATAGTCACATCCATTAGTATCTTAAAAAAGACAACCATGGGTTGACCAGCTTCCCCCATCTGTCCTAAAATGTACCCAAAAACAATTGCAAACATGATGAGACCCAACATATTCGTTCCAGGAACTTTCTCAACTTTGTCATATTCGTATTTAACGCTCATTCGAATCTCTGTAGCATTTCTATCTGAGAAAAATCCCCAGGGATTCAGTTTCTTAGAACTAATCATTTTGAACATGTCCTCAGCTGACGAGTTCGAATGAACGGCAGTTCCTCCGAAAGTATAGTTCACTGCTGTTGCTTTGTATTTAGTTTTAACCTATAAAAGAAGAAAAAGCTTCATTTTTTTTAAACTGCAAATTAGACAATTGACGTGTCAGTTTGAAATAAACGTTGAAAACGCTTACTGAGGAGAACGCCGCGTCCACCAAATTGTCTGGGAACAAATTTCTGTTAAAAAACAACATAAATATAAATTCTCAAGTACCCTACTTTGTTTTACCTAAAATGGGACGGTTTTATTTCCTTAGCAATTAAAAATTACGCAAAAAAATGTGTGTAATTTTAGGGCCGTTTATAAGACCATTTATCATCAAATGCTGACATAATTTGAAAATGACATAATTCGATAAATGAAAATTAATTCATGAAATATAACTGGTCACGTATGAGTCAAGCAGCTGCTGTCAGCATGAATAGTTAAAAGACTTTATTATCCATGATTTTATTATCCATGCTGTCAGTGACCTCTTGACAATAGAGAGAATTTAGCCAGAGGATGAAAATGACAAGAACAACATGGATTCTATTTCAGCTTGTCTTTAATGATCTTGTTTTAAAAATTAATTTGTCTATTTAAAGTGCATTTAAGCTGACGACTTGGGGAACCAAATGGTGTTAAGAGATACCAAATAAAGATTGGGGATACCAGATACCAAATTCTTGTGTCTGCACTTGAACTAATGTGTTTAAGTTAGATGAAAGAGCTCATTTAGAAATTCTACCCTGAATAATTGTGACATTTCTAATGTCATTTCATTTTGTAGAAGAGCTCATTAACAAAATACTATTTTGAACTATTTTGAATGTTATATTAAATTCAAAATCTTGATCTTAACAGAGTATGGCAGAGATGAAAGGGGAGTGGAGGGTGTTTATCACAGAGTGTAATAGTGGGGTAGGCCGTAGGGGGAGAAATATAGTGGGGTAGGGGGGAGAAACATACGCAAAGGGATAAAGGTCATAAAGGTATCACCCTTTCATAAAACTTGATGACTGAACCTCCACAGGTAGTCTAAATTCAAAGCATGTTTGTATAGTATCTTTCAGTATATTCCAAGGACTTTTGGTATGTTTAGGCAAATACCACAACAGAAATAGCATTAAAACTGCAAAATGTAATCAAACTTTGCAGATATAATGCTTATTATAGTAAATTGTCAGTCATTAAGAGCTCAACTTAATCACCTGTAATTTGACACTGACATAAATAAAAGAAATGTTTATTTAAGTAGTGATCAATATAGATGTTCAACAAGTTCATGATGTGCAACTTCACGCAGTTTCATGATGTGCAACTCTTAGAATACACTGACCAAAATAATTGTTTTGAATGAATTGTACATGAGATTGTCATTGATATTGACACTTTAATATCCAGTGAATAGTACTTATAAACTAATGATTTCACGTTTATAAACAGGAAAGCTTAAGGCATATTATAATCGCCTCACAAAAATATTTCTCAGAATTAATCCAGTACAAACAACAAGCCAAACCGTACCTTATTAGATCCAAAATAGAATCAGCCGGCTCAATATTGCCCTCGTTCGGTTTTGTAGCTTTTACATTTGCCTCTCCTGGCTTGATACTTACAACCAGAACTATACCGACTATTGCAGCTAATATTGTTGTAATTAGATAATATAATAAAGTCCTTCTGCCCAATTTTCCGCTTTGCTTGGCGTCCAGTTCGGCCACGGCCAAAAGAACACTAGAAATGATCAGTGGCAAGACTAACAGCTTCAAAATTCGTATCAAAATCTCGCCAGGAAACGACAAATACATAGCTAACTCCTTCGGTGGAGGGTCTTTTGACGATTGCACAGTTTCGTGAAGTAAAGCTCCGAGTAAAAATCCGCATAATACACCAACAAGGATTAAAAACAAAATCAAATGTTGTTTCAAAATTTGCAACATGTTCGAGAGCCGTGTACGAGCCATGACTTTAGATTCTCTTTGAACGATAATCGACTGAAGTGTTTTGATGGAAGTTATGTAACTTCAAGTTATTTGTTGAAGAGGCAACGAGGCAAGACTCCTAGTGATGACTGTATGTTGGTTTTAATCCTTTAGTACATAAAGAAACCCACACTGAGTTTATAGCGCGTCTTGCCTATGTTACGCTGTCATTCCACTGTGACGTGACGTCATATCCTGGTAGTGGTTGCCTTCACTGTGGTTTATTGGTAGTTGGTATCTTGGTACCCTCATTGGCATGACGGCACTGTCGGCACATGTCGTTGCTAGGTGGCAATGATGACCTTGAGTGCCTGTCTCAAGTAGGGACTCTTTGATAACACGCAATATTTGTTTTTGTGATTTTTTCCCCATATGTATCAGAATGAATATGGTCAAGGTGAGAGGAAGTTCGGGAAAGCCATGCAAGCTCTGCGCAGGTCTTTCCTGGGGAGTACGAAAGGTACGAGGTTGCGAGAAAGCAGGGAAAGTCGAGGATGGCAGAGAGAAACAGGAGGGGAACTGAGGGGGTGGAAGGGGGAAGCAGAAGGGAAGAAGGGGATGTGAAAGAGAAAGAGAGAGGAGGGCAGGAAGCGAGTTAATGAGGTAGAATGTCAGGCCCTCAGCCGGGCAATTCTCGTCCGTCATTTCTCGTCCGTCACCACTCACCGTAACTGAACACGCCACACAGCTGTGAAAAAGGATCACATTTGTATGAGACAAGATATAATAAAGTGAAACAAATATTTAGTCGGTTAGCGCTAATGAAACTACAACAATTACATTCTACAAGAGCGTTCGTGAGATTTCGTTTATATCCGATCAGGGATTAGATCTCTTTGGCTCTGTCCCAGTTCTTCCGCGTTGAGGTTGAACGACATTCTGACAGCCACTGGTTAAACGGCACTAAAAAATTCAGTTCAAAAGACGCTTGTTTAACCGACGATTGTGCCACAAGATACTTAAATCAGTTCGTTGAAAATTCTGATCCGAAATGAAGAAGTCTTTCTTCTTATCACAGACAAATACTAACCCCTCCACTGACAGGTTTACAAATACAACCCCCCTGATCACAAGACGCTTTCCAACAAGTTTCACAGTGGAGCCTCCAGAAACATAAATTGACACAACCTTTACAATCTGCTTCTAAAGTGAAGGAATGTCAGAATAGTATAACATTAGGAGATTATAGGCGATGTCTAACGATATGGGTCAGTAAGAGTAAAAAGTTGCAGGGCAGTGTCTACTAAGGCTAGTCAGGCTGGTATTTAGAACTCTCAGTCAGACTAGAAATACTGCAATGATCAATTGACATCGAGGAAGGTTGAAAGTGAAACACTGAATAAAACATTGCAAAGCAGTAAGCACTAGACTAGTCATGCTAGTATTAGTAACAACAGTCAACACTCAGTCAGACTGGCGGTACTGCAATGATCAACTGACATTGAGGAAGGTTGAAAGTGAAACACTGAATAAAACATTGCAAAGCAGTAAGTACTAGACTAGTCGGGCTAGTATTAGTAGCAACAGTCAACACTCAGTCAGACTAGCAGTACTGCAATGATCAACTGACATTGAGGAAGGTTGAAAGTGAAACACTGAATAAAACATTGCAAAGCAGTAAGTACTAGACTAGTCGGGCTAGTATTAGTAGCAACAGTCAACACTCAGTCAGACTAGCAGTACTGCAATGATCAACTGACATTGAGGAAGGTTGAAAGTGAAACACTGAATAAAACATTGCAAAGCAGTAAGTACTAGACTAGTCGGGCTAGTATTAGTAGCAACAGTCAACACTCAGTCAGACTAGCAGTACTGCAATTGCCAATGGTAAACTTCCCCATGCACTTGAACAGATAACGTTACCGAAAGAATGAGGTACATATACCAGGAGACAGAGAAGCATACTTATTGCTCGTGCTCTTATTAAATGTTGATGATCTGACGCGTCTTGCATTTCACCTAAATTTAATATATCAAATCAGTTGTTGTGGTTTATAGAGAATCAGAATTCACGCAACCTAATATTTTAACACACCTGCTGTACGAGTGACGAAAACGGGAAGCAATAGAAACAAAAGCCAATTCATATTTGAAAAACCCCAACTCTTCTCGAGACCTGAAGATGTCATGAAACTTCGCTAAACAAAATCATCTGTTATAGACTAAATGGTGTCGTAATGTCCTTGTTCAAAAACTCAACTCAATATATTTTTTTAATTGAAAGTGATTATACCAGAAACATTATCCACTTACGGATGACTATAAGTGTGAAAAAAAACGAACTTCTTACTGTAATATTGTTGTTCAATACAAACAACCTAAGAGATCAATCATACCAGAACTTCTTCCTAAATCGATTTTTTCACACGTAAAAATCAATAAATACAATTCTGTTGCATGCAGGCGGCATTTCCTCTCTTGAAAAGCTTAAAATCTTAGAATTCTCTTACAAATGTAACACTCTTTCAGCTCTAAGAGATTAGGAAGTAATCATTGTTACATAGCGATGTCATTCAAACTTCAAAGGACATTGGGTTTTTTATATTTTTGTATAGTTGCATGCCATTGTAGTAAATGCATTGTGTCTGATATTTCAAAACCATGGTCACTGGATTATGGCTGGACGACTTTAAGGACAGCGAAATTAAAATATTGTAGTTATTGTGAGCTCATGCAGAGCTACTTCAACTGTCATTTCCGGACGAATAAGGACCAAGATTTTACAAGACAATAAAAATTTTTAAGAACACGTATCCGTATCACGTATCCGCATCCGTATCACGTATCTATATCACGTACCATGGGATAAATTATTTATATGTTGTTCTCAACCATGAAATGCCAGGCTATTTATTTACAAGAAGAAAAGAGCTGAGCACCCGGTACTTCAAGCGATTGTGAAGCCAACATTAATAATATAATATCCACTAATGTTTGACTTTCTTTATTCTCTTGGTTGGTGCCCATCTTAGGCATGAAGTGTCTACAGTAAGCACTGGTCTGCGGTATTGTGCACTCTTGACATGCTCCTCCACTAGCTTCGGTGTGACACAAATCACGTGTTGTCCTTTCCAATATTTGATCATGTTGAGGGATTGCAGTGTGCTGATAATGTCTTCCTGTGTGATGCTTGTCATTGTGCTGGGAAACATATAAAAAATATTCCAGTTCTTTTAACAGACAAACTCACGAGTTTCATTAAAGCAAAAACGAAATGGACTTTACAACAATTATATAAAATTTCTGTTACAAAAGGTTACGTTAAGTTCCCCCGTTTAATATAGCTCACCTTAAATCTTTGATAGATAATGTTCCTCGTAAATTTCTGAGAATGTCGAGCAAAACCCAGGACCAGTAGCTACGATAGCTCAATTTTCCAAGATCTGACAAAGGTTTCTCAGGTGAACCAACTGCTGCTTCTAGTTTGGAGAGCTCGTAGCCTAAATGAATCAAGACAGGGTGGTGTTGGACAACATTGAGGTTGAAATATTTGCAAGCAAAATAACGACGTTCTTACTGAATGCGATGAGAAATTTCCCATAACCCTTTCGTTGGTACGGAGGCAACGTTAAGATACAAGCCAGGTTGTTTCCGTCTGGGGATTCTTTTTCCTAGAAAACAATTCCCTTTTTCCAGTCACATTTCCAAGAAAAAACCCAGCAAAATACAATGATCACAAATGACGAAAACAGGTTCTTAAAGAATCATGATCTTAAATAATGCAATGAACGAAAAGCATAAAAAAAATACCTTTGAGAAGTATCCGACCAAATGCGCTCCGTCACGATCAACTTCCGTTAAGATGTTAAACACAAACGGCTCAACATCAAAATAAAGTGTTTTATGATCCAAGAATAACTTGGCTGTTAAACAGAGGTTCTGACAGTAGATCTGAAAGAATAATTCTCAAGCTTACAACTCAATTCACTGGACAATTTTAATACGACAAAAAAGGTAACACATTTCATTCCTACCTTGTGGTCTTTACCATCAACTTCATAAACAGAAATTGTTCCTTTGCGATAAATTTCTCTTCCCGGAGGTTGGCGCATAGTACACTTTGTCTGAAAGAATGGATAGTGGATAATTGCTTCATGATACATTTATGAAACAATTTAAAACCAAGTTTTCAAAGCAAAAGCTAATTCTTTGATAGCTTGCAGGATAATTCTTTGAAGAATTGATTACTAACTACCAATGGTGATATTGTTGACAGAGCTTACCATATGATCACAAAAGGTGTGTTCGTATTTCATGTATTTCAAACAATATTCACAGATCCAGAGCTTGGTTTGTTTACCATAGTCATCCGGAAATGGCGAGAAGTACCATGCATCAATTTCATATTTTCCAATTTGAATTTTATCAACATATTTCACTTTGGTTATCTGAAATAATCAAAATGGTAAACATTCATGTCTTTTGGATGAACCCCTGATGACTAACTACTTATGAATAGAAGATGAAATGTCTGGTCCAATCCTTGAAGATGAAAGTTTCATTGACAAATGATATACATCAAAGCCTGGCATATCAACAGATTCATAACACTTACTGCTTCATGTTCTTTCTCTAATGCAGCAGTTGTTGGATCCATTTCAGCATAGGTCTAGAAATATGGGATGTTTTAGTTCTCTCACCTACAGTGAACTTCATTTCAAAACAACTGAACAATAGTCTCACTTTCTGGACATGATTTATTTCATCATGTTTTCGTTTCTGGTTTCTGGTCAGTTTTCTTTCTGGTCCTTCATTGTCTGACTTCTCTTCGGACTTTTCTTCCGTGATTTTTGATTTGAATATATCAACTCGGACATCTGACACCCACTCATCCAGACGACGGTTGACTAGTGAAGAAAATCATTCTGGTAAACATGATGTGCCACCCTTTTCAAGGTTTTATCATCTAACCATACAAACAAAGTAATTTAGTGAAGTAATCATTCCTTACATCCATTATAATGAACATAATATTCAATTGTGTTTTCTTCAACGTTATTTCGTTTTTGGATGATTTCAGCTGGATCTACAATGAATAGTTTATGTAAATAATCAATAATTCACAATACTCAACTATTATTGCCAGAGGATAGGCAAGTACAATGCAAACAGTCATCTTTTCCATCCCGCACAACAGGGCAAATATGGAATACATTTTTGAGTAAACATTCCCATATCAATAGTTCATATTATATCTGTGTTTGGTAGAGGAAGCCACCCCCCCCCTGCTGAGAACCGAAATGAGACAAGAAACCTTGAAGTGGCTCTGTGTATGCTGTTGTCAACTAAGTGCATCAACTAAGCTCTGTTTAAATGTTGATTTCTGGTAAAAACTAACACGTTCATTTTCAAGCTAGATCTTTCTTGATTTAGTCAAAAACAATCCAGGGAGCTCCCCCCCCTGATGAAAATGAACAAGTGAAATAAATGCATCTTACAACGAAATATTCCCACATAAAAGGCACAGCAAAATTTCTATCTAGTAACAGGCATAAATAAATTATCAACATAAGGAAGAGAGTTTTTCTCTTACGCCAATTGTTATCCGCGGGTCTCTTCACAAGGCAGAAATCACCAACTTCAAACGAAATATCAGGCGATTTTGGAGCCTTTTCATCCCCTTTTATAGGCTTGCTGTCATCTTTAGAATCCTTAGCAGTCTTCCCTGCTTCTTTCGCAGCGGGATTCATCTCGATTTTCATCGTAAAATCGCTCATAAAATAAAAAAATAAAAACAACAACAATCTTTAGCACGAGTTCGACACGTGAAGGTCGAAGAAATTTAGGGCGCTCCAGGTGTAGCAGGCCAGTGCCTTGGAGAAATTATCCTTAAAACTAGGCATTTTGAAAAATATTGGTTATTTATATTGGAAACATTTTTATAGTACTAAGGAATTTCAAGATATTTATCAAGAAATTCACAAAGTTTCGATGATTCTGATAATTGAGAATGTATTTATTTTTTCTCAGAAATGATGTTTCAATTTGGAATTTGCAACATATTCTGGCTTGCAGATATCAGAATTTGAATTACCTTCTCATTTTGTAGACATTATCAGCTGATTCTGAAGAAAACACTTTGGTTTGGATATTAAAATGTGCAATTGGAAAAATATCAAACAAAACAATTTATCATCTTTTTCTGGTAAGATCATGAAATTACCTTCCATGATTAATTTCAATTGGGAAAATTATCCTCAGTTTTTTAACAGAATTGATAGCTTTACCACAAAGAAACTTTTCTTGTTCACTCTTGTGATAAGGATAATTTTCCTCCGTAAGAATTAAGTAGGCATTTTGAAACCAATGGAAAGGAACTGAAGATCTATGCTTGAATCAGAGTGGATCAGATACTGTACTGGTCGGAGAGATGTTGGTTTCAGAAAGGTCTCTGTATTAGAAAGATATCTGCGTTAGAAGGGTGTCTGTATTGGAGTGATATGTCTGTATTAGAGAGATGTCTGCATTAGAAGAGTGTCTGTATTGGAGTGATATGTCTGTATTAGAGAGATGTCTGCATTAGAAGAGTGTCTGTATTGGAGTGACATGTCTGTATTAGAAAGATATCTGCGTTAGAAGGGTGTCTGTATTGGAGTGATATGTCTGTATTAGAGAGATGTCTGCATTAGAAGAGTGTCTGTATTGGAGTGACATGTCTGTATTAGAGAGATGTCTGCATTAGAAGGGTGTCTGTATTGGAGTGATATGTCTGTGTTAGAAAGATATCTGCATTAGAAGAGTGTCTGTATTGGAGTGACATGTCTGTATTAGAGAGATGTCTGCATCAGAAAGGTCTCTGTATTAGAGAGATATCTGTATTAGAAGGGTACTTGTCTGTATTAGAGAGATGTTTGAGGTATTCATATGGAGAGTACAGTTCAATGATTAATACATTTTAAATTGGTTGTTTATCACATTGCATGTAGACAAGACTGTGGCAGCTGTTTCAATATTCTGGGCTGATGGATTTTTGTGTCTTTTGTTTGTTTTATTAACACACTTCAAATACACAAGGTTAGTCCTATTTGATGTTCAGCAAGCACAAAATGAATGTGTGTTCTAATTTTGTTTTGTGAATGTTAAGGATTACAGTCCTAAATTACTCAGTTTGTACAATAGCAACATCAAATACGCAGTGGATATGGTTCTTCATCTTTACTGCACTAAGGTAGACTATCAAAACATGTGAATTATCTCCTTCCTTAAAATACTCTTTCATTCATTTTAATTTTTTTTTGTATTATTAAGTTCAGTTATGAATGGCCTATACTTCTTTTTTCTTCATGAAAAAAAGCGAAAGGAATTTCCAGTGATTACTGGTGAGTTATTCATACAGTTGCCAGTACTTTGGTGTCAGCTAGCCTCGATGCCAACAAAGGTTCTCAACAGAGCACATGCAGTGAATATTTATTGCCTCTTAACAATCTTTTTCAGCTTGGCTGGCAAACCTGTTAAGTGTAGGTCAATACTGGAAATTATTGGAACCACTGAGTATTTTAATAAGATGTACCACAATAACCACTAGATGGCTTTATCAAGTCACTTCAGTGATGTTCAATTTCTCAACTGGTTTTTTCATCACAGCCAAATCTTGATATTCAAAATTCTAGCTTGGAATGACAACAATTCTGCCCGTATTTGTAGATAATGTCATTATTATTTGCTGTTAAATATCAGTGGAAACAGAGAGAGGAAGGTAGGCGTGAAATATCTCATAAAAGAATAAAGGATTTGGACAACATGAAGAACTTCAGAACCAAATACATCAATACAGTCAGTCTGCGTCATCAATGATTTGCGTTGACTCTTAAACATTGTTTAAACTTTCAGCATATAACAACATGACAAACACCAATGGGGCCTCTACGACTAGCACTGATGAAACATCGCCGATTTTATTTCAACAGAACGGAACGTCAGCTATCCAGGTGAATAAACCGGAAACCAAATCTTTTCATTGTATCAAAAGTCTAGTCCTTCACCATAGACTCGTGGTACATTATTGCTTGTTTCCAATTTTCAGAACCCATCCAAGACTGATGTGTTTTTTGTTCTTCTGTTTTTACTGTCTGCTGGTTTTTTTATCGCTGCTTGGACAAAAGAAACGGAGTAAACACATGTTGAAATGAATCATTTTAGATATGACACACAGCAATCATCTTACCTTGCAAATATTTACGGAATTAATCATTCTTTTTTTCAGAATTTTTTATTGGGTTGCTCATATCTTATTGTGGATAATTCAAGCTGCAATTTTTATTATTATACTGATAATTCATTATAAAATCACGCACGAAGGACCTTCAGTGTTTGTAAAGGTATTAGGAGATATATTCGTTATATTTTCACATATCTATCGTATCTAAACACACGCAGATGGCCCGTGCTGAAACTGATGAAAATTGTCCGGCAATTTTTCCTTCTAGTGCATTTTACTTGCAGCCGTGATGGCCAACGCTGTGACTGACATACCTTCATACATTTGGTTAAATTGTATTTTGGAGGACGAAAATCCTGCTGAAGGTGAAATCTTATCTCAAACTGTCTTCTAAGGAGCTTTCTTCAAAATCGTTTGATATGCAGATAATCAGATAGATATAGACTGCCATAGCGAGCAGTTTTGAAGCAAAATTAAGGTTGTTTATCTAATAGTAAACCAGTTCTAGTTGCATGAAGGAGCCCTAATCTAGACCTAGACGTGATTAAGTCTAAAATTTATCGTGTAGTCTATATCTGTCTTCCTTGAGTTTGTATCAATTTTTAAGATAGGATAAAACTGAATTAGTTATCAATACAATGTAGAAATTAAACATTCCTCGTTCTTTTCAGACGCATTCAAATGCTATGATATCCTTATTGGACTAGTCTTGCTGTCACATATTGCATTCTTCTTTGTGATGAGAACAGAGTTTCTGCGTCTTAAAGATGTAAGTTTACATATTTACAGTACATAGTCTCTATATATATATATATATAGAAGTCTCATGCATAATTTGAGTTTTTTGAATTTTTTTTAGGTTGCAAGGTGGCGTGTCGCAGGAGAAATTGATAACCTGGATCCTTGATTAATAACCTGGCCCTTCGTTAAATCATAATCGATATGTTTTTTTTCTTAACATGAGCTCAGAAGTTTGTAATCCGTAGTCTTTAAACGATTTTAACATACCCTAACTAACATTATCTAACTATGACCAGGAATGCTCACTTTTCATTCAAACTGTTGTGTTCTAGAAAAACAAAAACAGTGAAAATTACATGTTTCTATATGTAAAATATAGAAACCTATAACACCTGTATTTATCATGAAAGTCGATGCCATGTTGTGAATGATAAAATTAATATAAAGTATCATATTATGTTATGAAATTCATGTATTTTAATTTTATGCGGATAATAAAATGGCGACATACAAAATCAAAGAAAGGATTGTGCATTGAATGTAAAAAAGCGGGATGTTCAGGTCAATATTACCTTCTTTTTGTCGCAAATCTTTTCTAATTCTGATATTCTCGTTGTAAGAGACCGTATCATATCCACGTCACATTCAAACTACAAGTTTTTCAGCAAGATTTAGATCATGGATGATAAGGGATGAAGATATTACCACAAATTCTATCCTAAGTTTACCTCGGATATTTTACAAGTCCCAGGCTTTCCTTTTAAACCCTTAAGAATAAGAAAGAGTGATAAAACAGTATATATACATTTGGCAAAAAACGTCAAACATGCATGCATAATAAAGAGAAATACTACGCTCTTTCAACTCGAGGTATAGTACATGTACATTTGTGGAGTTTTCTCTGTGATTTCCGTCTTTTGATGGATGCAATCAAGCGAATAGTCATAAATGCTCTGATGTATGTGTGCTTTCATTTCAACATTCATAACTTATCCACTCATTTGCATCCATCGAAAAGAGAATGGCAATGTGGAATCATTGTGGACGTGCCTTAGGTAAGGTGAACCTACCGGTGGACCCATTCTTCCTGATGGACCGGGAGGGCCAGGTTTACCCTAAACGATAGAGAATTTTAACAGATAAGAACATTGAATAAATTTTGTTATCTCAGCTTTTGATCTCAACTCTCGAAAACTAACCTTGGGTCCAGGCTTTCCAGCTAAGCCATCGTGCCCTTGCAAGGCGAGGGTTACCACACTCTAGGATAAAAAAAATTAACTTGTTATAAAATTGTATAATGTATGTAGTCTAGAAGTCCGGCAAAGACAGCTCATATGTTCTACCTCTTTATCCTTGGTCTTAGCACGAATATTTACTATCGACGAACTGATTTTTTTCTCAATCGTTGGACTATAATCTTTTGCAGAACCTGTTGTTGTTGTTGGATGAGACGGTGCTTGAACATTCGACTATAGAACGAGATTCGTATATTGGGAATTTAGGACTGACCAGAGAGTTTCAAAGTTTCATTTCATGCTGCATGCACTAACCGTTTTAACTGAGTTCAGTTGCAGAATGTTTCGAGGTTCAGAATTCACTGTTGAAACTGGTATGCTCGAAGCTTTAGTGTTCTCAGGCACAAGTTCATAACCATCGCCTGTTCTGGACAAAAGAATACTTTTTGACCAATAGCACTATCTGGGAAACTCCAGATATTGGTCACAGACATGGTCAAAATGCAATACCATAGCATGGTACAAGCTACTGGGATCATCATCGTCACTAAACATTTGAAGAAATGATTCACGTGTATTGACGCTGCGTATAAAATATTATTGAACCAGGCAGGAACTGAACTAAGCATTACAGTAAGGTTATAATTGTTATCATAGTGACATATATTGCAGTGCTTCCATAGTTTCCGTAGCAAGATTAATATTCGTCAAGACAGATTGTCCGATACGTCGCCAGCGAGGGTCAAACATGAGAGTTCATAGGCAGAACGCGTTTAAAGACAAGAGATCAGTTTGAATACTTCAATATCGATCTACATTGTTCTCACTCTACATTAGAGAAACAAAGTTTGATCCTAGCCAGGCTAAAAAATACAAATCAAACATATAAATATTCAAATTATGTACGTTACCTTTTTAATTTCACATAACCTTGTCGTCCACAAGTTGTTTTACTTTTAGGAACTATTCCGACGACCGTCAAACGATCATTTCAGCAGAGACTGGTCCTTCGAAGCGAAACAAGACGAAGTGATGCTGGTGAATTACGTATTGTGTCCAGACTGAATACGCGAAAAATTGCCTGCAAGAATTTATGGTTATTTACGCCAAGTATTATCAAACAACAAGGGCATTGTATAAACGGGTGTTTAATTTTTTTACGCAGGTGACCAAAAAACAAGAAAACGTTGATCCAATATAATATCGACGCGCGTATTTTGAACAAAATTTGCGAAAGGCTGGATTCTAATTCACTGCCATTTTCTTAATCTTCCTCAAAGACCCGTATTCTGATTAACTTATCTTTTCTTCTACGCGTAACCATTTCGCTGACGTTTTTTCCCACGAAGTTCATTTTCAACGTAAAACATTCTTTTCCCACGAAAAACGTTCTTTTCGCACGCAAAAAGTTCTAATTGACTTTTTCCCACGCTTGATACATTTTTGGAACAACGAGTTTAGAACGTTTTTGTTACATTTCGGAATGTTCGAATATACAAGATTTGTTACTTTGTACTGTTTCAAAGAATTAATTTGATTCTGAAAACGTATTAAAGCACATTCGTTATGTCTTTGCGATTAAGACGTGTATTTTTCCTATACTAGTTCGTTGAATGTACTTGGAGCTTTGCAGAATAAAAATTATAAAATGGTGGGAATATAACAAATATTTTCCAACTTTGGGCGCAGGGTTGATGGACATAGTCACTTCGGACTGGGGTATTACGAATATACAATATAGGCACTATCCATGCATGAAAATAAAACGAATCACAAGAGTGAGATTGGTCAAAAAAACAGATTAAACTTAACTGAAGCAAAAATCACAAAATATGTCAAACACAAAGCATTTATTTAACTTTTATTTCATATACATCCTTGCTTTATTCTGTGGTGTTTCTGAAATAAAGAAATATTGAATTCATGAAACATACTTGCTTGCTGTAGAATTAAACAACGGTTTGCTCAAATGGAATTTCAATTATTCTAGTATTCAAACAACTTACTGGGAGACAATATTGTCCTTCATACACAGACGTACAAGAGCTTCATCTGAGTCACCCTAGTGAATATGAAAAGTGGATTGATAAATTGGAAAAGTAGAAGGAAAATTAAACTGTGATAAAATGAAAAAATCTTACTGTATTTCTCAAGAAACCACTGAAGGCATAGGTCTTGAAATTATTGGTGTATCGTCCATTTTCATCGAGCTAGTTTTGAAAAATACAACCCAAGATTATTTACCAAGTTCTATGAAAAATTTAACTACAGTTGTGGTATGAACCAATAGTTTGAATTACCTCTCCAACATTAATTTGCACTGATGCATGATCCTTGGCAGAAATAATTCTGTTGGTGACAGAGCTAGAACATATTATTATGATTGGTTATAAAAAGCAGTCATGAAATTACAATGCATATACATAGAAGTCTAAGATGTCTATCTAAGGAATGCGTTATGTCTGATCACCACCAAGCCTGGTAGAACTCTGATGGTGACAAACTGTGCTTTAAAGGTGACTTTCCATCTGGTTATGGTCGACTTGAAAATATGACTCAGTAATCAAAGATAGTTTTTCATGGTTGCAAATATTTACAATTCTAAATCAATGGCTTTCCCTTGTGGTTTATTATTGACAAAACTTTTTAGGCTGACCTCACTCAAGATTTAATAACTTAAAAGAACCAACTTAGAAGAAGGGTGATTATTCTATGAATATGTGGGTCTAACAAGCCAGACTTATTTGTTAACTTCTGGAGTTGTGCCTGGCAGTATTCTTTAAAATATGATATAAATGCTAAATATCAGATTCATTTAAAAAAAATGAATCATTGTCCACGAGTCTCACCATTTTCTAGGTATGTAAGTGTCAACGATTTCACCGGCTTCGTTTTGCATTTTTAACGTCTAGATCTCTCACAAACCTAACAAATTTCACATGAACATGGTTTAAAATACTCGGTGTAGGGATATTGGGGAAGAAATGAGTGAAATTCGTTGAAAAAATCAATGATTTAAGGCTATGTTTGACCTTACCAAAAACACGTTTCCTCAGAGAAAATTAGAAAGAAAGAATATATCCCATGATGCTTTGATATACTCCATTGTATCCCCTGTTATCCTCTGAACACCCAGACACCCTCATATACCCCTAAAACTCAACACTATTCTTCCTATATCCCCATATACCCCACATGTAAATAAAGAAATGAGAAAATAACAAATTTAAAGGGAAATGTTTTGATCAAGAAATTATCTTCAAGCTTTTCTATGGAGCTAGACGAAGATGCATCTGTTATTTATGGTCTGGAGTTTAATGTTAGTATCTTGAAATGCTTTGAACATTTTATTTTTAACGATAAAACCTCGCGATTCAGTCCACCACAGTTTTTAGTTTTTACTGCATGGTGTGATGGTGATAATTGTGCGTTAGAAAATCAATGAATTCGTTAATCTTGTTTACCAGACAAGAGCGCTAACGTCTCAGTGTGGAGAGACAGATTTGATCCGCTTTTTGGTAGGAACACAGTCACTCAGACATGATAATCAGGCGAGTGAATATATTTCATGGTTTATCAAACCCTGCAGTCTCTAATCACCCCCCTCTAGCACGTCTCCCTTCGTTATTCCACAGCAATAACTTGCTAGCCAGCGATCACGACACATAGATCCACATGAAACCTTGTTGTCTTAATCTTGTAGGTCCATTTAATTGATTTTGATGATGAAACATGCCTGATCAATAAACATGTCGTATTTCACCATCCAGTAGGAGAAATATGGTTTGCAATTCTTCAATGTATATTATTTTAACCATTAGCCTGTGATCCACCCATATGTGCCCAATCTTGCGACAATTTTATTACTCAAATAGGGTGCTGAGTAGCGGGGTCAAAGCAGTTGTATGATAGTTATTACTGCAGATATCTTTGTCAATTCTGACAGCAAAACAATATTTAGGAATATTGGTTCCAGTCCATCAGATAAAGATATCATCTCAACATGTTACAATCAAGGTATGGTATGGGATGTAATTGATCTGTGGCAATGGTTAGGAGTTTAACGCTTTCAATAATTGTGCAGTTGTTGATAACAAGGCTGAGATGAAAGCTTCGTTATGGAGACTACCTTTAGTGGATGAAACACAACCACCATCACAGTCTGCGGCACCTGGTCATCCTAGATCACTGTTCAAGCTCTGTGATTTAGACAGTGGTGGAGAGAGCATGAAGAGGTAGATATTCTATCAGAAGTTTCTTTTGATGGATGAAATAAACCTCAACTAAAATAGTTGAAGAAGTATTTATGTTATTATCTAGTGTCCTGTGGAACCCCTCAGGAGATGGTTCACAACTTATTACACTATCTGATCAACATCTCAAGATATGGCAGCTGGATGCAGATGCACAAGCAGTTGAGGTAGTGATTGATATGCTTTAATAACTGACCAAATATCAAGCAGTCACCTCACTAATCAAGCAATCACCTCACTAATCAAGCAATCACCTCACTAATCAAGCAATCTCTTACCAGGAAATAGATACCACAGTATTGGAAGGTAAAGGTCAACCACGTTTCACAATGGGGGCCTGGAACCCACATCATGGTGGATCACAAGTAGCAACAGCCAATGAGAGCACAGTACGAGGCTGGGATCTTCGATCCATGAGGTGAGTCCCAGGTAGAAGAGAAAATCTAGAACTAATGCAAGCAGACTATGGACAAACTCTTGGATGAGGAAACTCAAAGACAATTTGCACAGAAAGGTTTATCTATTTTAGACAGGTATATACTCTAGACAACGCGCATGGTCAGTGTGTACGTGATGTCAACTTTAATCCAAACAAGCAGTACTACCTCGTGACATGTGGGGATGATTGTAAAGTAAAGTTCTGGGACACGCGAAATCCCAACGAGTCCCTAATGATCCTATCAGATCACTCGCACTGGTAAGTAGTATCCAGGTGAGATGACTTCAAAAGATGATCGTCATCGCTAAGATAACTGGTATTAGATGGTGTAAAATATTGAATTAGGGTGTATCTGGGTGCATGATTTGCTGATACAAGAACGTGGTATTATTCACGATATGATAGGATGTCGGCACTATTTCTAGCTGGTCTTGGGTGATCAGTCATGCAATGACTCAGTCGCACACGTGTCCCTCTTTTCAGTTGAGGACTTTGAAGTGTCTATATTGACGTATCCTCTTTGATCTTATTTTCCAACACTCCTGGATAAAAAAATCAATTTTCTTGTCAACTCGACGGCGATACACTCAGAAGATATTTGGCTAAGATTTCTACGTAAGCTCGTGATTTTCTAGACGAACAGAAACTAAAAGATGAGTTGGGTTCGATGGTTCTACTCGACCCAGCAATCATATCGTTTATTTCTCCAGTTCCATTTCATTCAACTATTTCTGCAGTTTTTATGGCGGATGAACTTCCCAGAAGCGGTTTTTACACGATATTTTTGTAAGAATTAAAATGAAGATATTAGCTTTCGCACGAATCACATGCACGTGGAGCAGGCAGGGGTCTGGGATATTGTACCGAACACGCCAGACATAAAATCCGGATACTTGAAAGACAGCAGAGATCTCACCGTGATTGGTATGACCATTAATTACAATTAATTTCTCTTCAAAACAATACAACATTTCTCATTGTCTCTTTTTGTCTCCGATGTTTGGTCTTTCGGCAGAAGTAACAAAGTTTCTATGCGGGAGTCATGTCAACATACGGCATGTTATGGTGATTTCAGACACAATTATTACGATATTGGTCGATATTTGGAATGGTTCATTGACGTATATGCACATGTTAATTTTAAGACCAGTTCAAACACCGCTTATAATTATAGTAGATACACAATCATATGGGGTAACTTTTTATATCTGTGCACCTTTCGCCGTTTTTGAGTTAAAAAACTGAACCATAAAAACACTTAACCATCGACAGTTTAAGCCCATTGGAAGTCGTGTATATTTATGAATGAAACTACTGGTTTTACCGATTGTTATTAAATGTGTCAAGAATGCAGCATAATAACTCTGTAATCTGACAACAAAAGGGTTGGCTTTTCGCAGCGGTTTTGGGGGGAAACAATCTTCTAATTTAGGTTTAGCAATATAGCAATAAACTGTTTGTTGACATTTCAATAAAGCAAGTATTATGTATAAAGTTAAGCTTGTTATCACACATGTATTTTGTCCCTGCGTTTCAAGTTTGCTGTTTATATCTGACTAGATCATTTTCATCGTATTTTGCCTCATCAGTTCTGAGTAATATTCATTGTAATTTTGTTCTCATCAGTTGTGTTTTAGCGCGGAGATTTCTAAAGATGTGATATTTCTTTTCAGGGTCTGGAGAGTTCGATACAATCATTTTCATGATCAACTTGTATTGTCATCCAGCAGTGATAGCCGAGTTATTTTGAACAAGATCGTATCGCTATCATCCGAACCGTTTCCACATCTTGATGATGACGATGATGATCAGGAAAATAAAGACATGAACGAGTGGGAATATTTAAAAAACGAAACTAATAAGTCTTATAAACCAAATGTATTTTATTTGGTTATCAATACATGATTTATTCAAAGTTTTATAAAGAAACCAGTTCTTCCAATTTTCCTTATAAAGTGAAGACTAATAGGTATTCCACCTGTTTTCAGGTCCTCCCCGCCCGCAGACGGTGTCATAGCAACGTACGAAGAGCACGAAGACAGCGTATATGCCGTAGAATGGTCATCCGCTGACCCATGGGTGTTTGCATCGCTGTCGTATGATGGTAGATTAGTTATCAATAGAGTCCCAAGGACAGAGAAATATAAAATACTGTTATAGAACTGTCTGTGAATTTTGTAGCAATTCTTGGAAAAACCAAAATAAATGTCGTTTTCTGAGATTTATCCTTGAGATTTGGTTGCATTTAGTTGCATTAACAAGTAATGGTGTAGTTTACTGGTTTTAAAGATTGGATTATGAAATATTTGGATTACTTCTTCAAAATTACCTGCATGCAACTTCGTGTGTCTGACCTTTCTGTTTTACGACCGTTTCTTTTTTCCTTTGTTTGACCGCTGGCTTGTAGAACTACTTTTCTTGTTCCTATTCTTATTCTTGACATTAACTTCAGAATAGTAATGCACGCCTGTCTTCATTTTCCGCGTCGACTTTTGCTTTTTCTAAATGAGAGAAAACAATCCATAATAAACACTTCATATTCATATAAACTAACCCCTGGAAGACAAAGTAAATGCCAACGAACTTGTTGGGAGAATATTTCGAAGCAACGCTACAAATCCTACTGCAGGGAATTAGATGAATGGTTGTGACGAGTCAGCTCTCTCTATCAAGCAAACCTAAGCGGGTTCTTCAACTATCTAAAGTATACAATGTCTTCCACAAAGGTTGGAGACGTTGTCCTGTATATTTTAAGCATATGATGAATCGATTAAAAGTCCATATTGTAGGATTCCAAATGCAAAAAATGACACACGGAGTGTGATGATGTGAAAATGACACAAATTTGAAACGTGCTTGAAGAGCAAATTACATACTTTAGGCACAGCATCGTCACATTCTTCGTCTAAGGATTTCCTTTTTCGCTGTCTGCTGAGTTTTTGCTTTTTCGAACCTGAAAACAAACATTGTATAAAGTTTATGAAGGTTTCCACATTACCACCTGATGATTTCACTAAAGGTGGATGTGTAAAGTCAAACACGATATCTCAAGTGAAGAGGAAGAATCAACGATGAAATAAACATAATTTTGGATATTTCTCAAAGAGCTCAGATCGACGTTTTAATCAAAGGCAGAAGCCCGGGTTTCTTAACGTTCTCTACAAATATTTTTAGCTCAAAACATTGATATCGAAGTTCTTGTCAACCATGTCACATAGTTGACAATAAACAAACTTTACGACAGATAGATTTTCAAAGTTTGTTTACATGTTTGTGTATTTTGAGTTTTTTTGAAGTATTTTTCGCCTAAAGAGATGTATAAATGATAAATCTTAAGGATATCTGAAGATTTGATAGTTAACACTAAATCAAATGCGGTAACTGTGAATACAAAAAAACTTCCTTAATCTTACAGACACACACCCGAGACCCACACAAATATTTACAAATTACTGAATTAGTATAACAAAAGCTGTCAAGTTAAGATTATCATAATTTATGATTTTGAAGATATAATTATGATGCACATACACCGCTACGGATGATTTTCGCTGAGATTTACGCAAGATACGGTTGGTCATACTATTCCAGCTAGAATTTTACCCACAGTATAGACTACCACGGAGATATATCCGTACTTTTTAGGCAGTTTCGACAAGAACCATCAAAGTTTATTGTGGAATACCACCGATACTGGACCCAACGTTTGGGATATATTCTCGAGGTAGTTCAGACACAAACCACAGCAGGTTAATGCAGAATACTACCTACACTGGGCCACCACGTTTAAAATATGTGATAATTTAACTCGTTCGCGGATTGCATGCAGACAGTAGACTGCGCCAATTTGAAAAATTCAGCAATTATGTGTCTCTAAATGCACCTTCTTTACAAATGCTGCTAATAATTAGACTCTTTAAACTTGGAGATTACGAGGGAATTAATTTTCAATTTGTATATTGTGCATTGTGTGCACTCATATGAACTAATAATAATCATAGGAATATTTTGTCAGCATTTCGCTCGAGAAAGATCTAAAAGCTTTACGCTATATGCCCTCCTCGAAGCAGAATGATAAAATATATTTAGCGAAATAGTTATTCCTGTGTATAACATTGTTATCTCTTGACTGCTCTGGTAAATCGGTTAATGAAATGTATGATGTAGCAGCAAATCTATCAGTTCAAAATAAGAATAGCTCGAAATCATTTACTTTCATCTTTCTCTGCCACTACGGACAATCTTTTTTATGCCTGTATATAATTCAATTGCAATAAAACTTTATTATATTTTTAATGGATTCTCAAGCTTGCTGCTGTTCAGGAATATACCTTGTTTCAGAATCTAGAACACTTTTATACTTTACACTTTTTAAAGCTAATCGTCTATCATTCTCAACTATAAGGAACTGCCGGCTAAATGTTAATTTCAAATGAAATTCATGAAACCGTATAAGTAACTTTCTGGAAAGTTAAAAATCCTAAAAATATCGCAGGTGATCCAGCCGTAAACACAATTGCTGGCGTGTTAAATCACAAAATCAAAGCCAATATCGAGAAGTACGATTGGGAAATATATAAAAAGCAAAGCAGAACGAAGGGCTAAATATTACAGCGAGGAAACTGCAGTGAAATCACAAAACCATTTTTAGCAAAAGTTAGTCAAACTTAGTTTCACTTCGTCGCTCTCATTGTCCCATGCATTCAGGCTTACTCTTTATGAACGAAGCGTTTGACGACTGTATTTAAATGTATATAAAACTTATTAAATCATATATTAAACTATCCTAAACTCCTTCAGATGATGTACCGCGGCCTAATCTCCCTAGTATATAAATATGATATTCATATAGGTTCGGCCCTAAAAGGTAAGCTAATTCTATCGAATTCGAAATAGACTGAAATACTGAGAAAGAACTTGCGATTTCACAAGTGCATAGGCTCATATAGAATGAACTGATTTTCGATTCATCGCTGATTTTTCGTCAAGTTTTTATATCCTAAAGCGGCGATGGACTGCAGTTAATTAAGCAAGTAGTTACTGGATGTAAATCAGCGAAAATTGGAAACAATATTTTCTAACAAAGGTGAGGATGAAGGTTATTAACGCCTGCAACGTTCTATTGTTGACGTACTTATAGTCGTTAGCCAAAGAGCCTTAGAAATCCATAAGCACCTGAGCAGTCTGCTCGCATGCCAGGGAACAGAGCACAGCTAATTGGTAAAACGCGACCTTCTCGAATGGACCAATCAGCGCAAAGCAGTCTCACGCTCGTCTCACGCCACTGATCATGCTTACGCTGGTCGCGAGCAAAGTGCTCGTCTCGACCAATAGCAGTGAAGTGATCCCACGGTAGTAATGTATGATATTCAAAAGAGAGTCATGTGGGTGGGAAACTATAAACAATCGCTCAGTCAATATTTGTTATAGACAATGCAATGAAGGATTTTCCCATGGCATCTTGCTATAAATAAATGAAACATTAAAGAGAGCTTATTTTGCGGTTCCTCTTCCACACACTCAAACACACATATTCACTCGTGGCACACGCAACACACACACAAACAAACACACTGTATCAAAACACTGACAAGATGGGTTTGGAAAACCTCAAGAACGATGGAAAAAACACAAGCAAAGATTCAAGAAAGGTAAAACTTGCTTACAACTCGTTTGTACAACTCGCGACAACCAAATAGCTATTTTAGGAAGAAATCTAACCATATATAAAGAACGTCATTCAATTAGAAAAACATTTTCTAATTTTTACCCTGCCAACTTTACCCAGTATTTCTACTGTAGATTTACAATAAGAAGGCTATTTATTGTATTCTGCTTTTAACATGTATATTCAGACGTTTTATGAGCAAAATGACGGTGCAAGGTTAACTACGACTGAAAATCGTTAAAGAATCAGAAAGTTTATAGCAAAATATATATTATAATATTAGAGAGTTGAGGCATTTGAGAGTTTGGTTCGTCCTGTCTGGTGGTATAAATTCTGATATAAAAAATGCAAGCTGCAAGGAATAGCTAGCTATCTGACGAACAATTACTATAGGATATGATATCAAGAAATTCCTGACATGAAAACAAAGAATTAATTCACATGATCGATTTTGTTGTCTTCATGAATGCATGTGCTCATTGCCATAAATATATTTTAAACATGTATGCTTGATATTTAACAAGTTTTCATTAACATATAGTTATTTAATTGTAAAGCTATTTTGCATGCAAATCTAGCCCGAAGTTGAATGTATATATGCATGTATGCACGCTTGAAGTTTCTATTATATAATTTTGAACAACATCCAGAACAATATCCAGGTTAATATTTTGATGTGACCAATTTTCTCTGATTTATAAGAACAGAGTATAAATTGGTCCTCGCTGACGTGGAACTAGGAGTCGCAAATTAACATTAATTACAATCGTGTAGGCCACACTGGAATTTGACCAAGACGTAATTGTTTTGAAAAGAGAATACATATATATTTATTTAAATCCTTCTCTTTTATAGATTAAGAAACCGTTGATTGAAAAACAGCGACGTAAAAGGATCAATGATAGTCTTCACGAGCTAAAGCAGCTGGTATTGGAAGCCTTACACAGAGATGTAAGTTCTGAAACTATCGCAAATTTGTATATTTTAATTTTAAATAGAATTTTCATTCTAGTGCATTACATGCATAAATATATACACAAATATATAGACTTCATAAAGCTAAATCCCTAGATATCCGTTGCATGGCAAATCTTTGCAAATCTTTTCAAATAAGTCAATTAATTAATATTCAGATTTAAAAAGATTAAGTAAAATTGTTACATATTCAATCATTACGTTTTTCAATTGCTATATAAAATATTGCATAAATATATAAATAAAATTCCTCATCATTTGTGGCATCAAATCCGTCACAAATACTTGACAATTTTGACAAATTGGATGTTATATACTTTGGCTGGTAACAAATAACGGCTATGATAAAGAAATGATCAATATAAACAATTTAACTTGTGCTTAACTTAAGAAAAGGTATATAATATGCATTCGTGGCCGTCTCAACGGCACCTTGCTATATACCCTCTTGCAATATATACGGTGGCACGTGGTAGACAAGCAGACGAGGTCCTCGCCTGGCGTGTGATATTAGTTCATACTTAAACCTGCCGGAAAACGCCTCAACTGAACTCAGAGGAGGGTGGGAAATAATTTCTCGTCTATTTGAAAGTTACCTATCGCAGATAAATCGAAATAGTTTATTATTAACTAAATGATTCTTATCTAACTACGATTCAAACGAGCTCGTTCACTTTTCAACTGTGCAAACTTCTTAAAACTCACAAAAAGTAAAAAAATTGAAGGAATGAGCTATTTAGCAGGATACAAAACCATTTTCACACGCAGCATGCAAAACTTAGGAAAGTTTACTTTGAACAACGTCAAGCCAACAATGGAAAGGTTGATCCAGCGTTTTTTGAGCGAAAGTGAATTCTCTGCATTCAAATAAACACAGGAGTGGTATCTCAATGAATACGGCGGAAAAAACCGCTTCTATATAGTAATTAAGAATACCGCATGTGTGTGACTGTGGCTTCATGCACACATTATTAAAATGTTTAACTATATAGTCGCATTATAGAGGTTTCATTTATACAGTTCCTTCCAGCGAGATATGTTCAAAGTCTTCCTATATATCCTGACTGGTTGAAATGCCTAATTCACGAGATTTGTTAGTGAAAAAGGCTAAAACTCCGCTATTAATAGAGCAGGGATGACAAATTATATAGTTTATAGAACAGAAGAACTGCAAGCAATACGCTCATTAATGAAGGATCATTAAATTTCGCGGCAGAGAACTGAGTCTTTAGGTCATCATCTTACGGTTAATCTATGTTAGGAAGTTCTTTGAAGTATTGCAAATTACCTTAAAGGGTGATTAATAACGAAATTGTTATTGTATGCCAAGATAATGCTTCCCATTTTCACAAATAATAAAACGTTATGGCGGAAATCGCAATAAAGTTTTTGATATATGATATACTAGGGAATATTATATACTAAATGAACTGTAATATTCCAAAAACCTCAAATCTGGTTGTTCATGCAGTTAGAGTACTATTTGCGCTAGAATTTGCTGAAAAAAGATTAAAAAACTTTGCACGTTTTAAGAAAAGAATTTTATTCTGATGCGGTAAACTTCATGTTAAACGAGTTTCTCGTTGCATGTTGAGCTTTTTGAAGGCTATTCAAGGCGTATGCTTGTTTTTTTCATGAATGGCAGAGATGTTTCGTGTTCTTGTATGATATTATTATATTTACTCATGCAAGAATTATCCAACAAGGACCATTTCCGTTTATTTTGAGTGTATGAAGAACGCTAGCACATGTTAATGTATCGACACCGCACCCGAATTTGGCACAGGGTTGCTATTGTTTCTTAACTAATAGCCACCTGCATTTTTGAAGGAGTTTTGGCAATTAAATCATTGACAATTGTACGACCTGGCGAAATCTCAAATAAAAAAATCTCAGAACCCATGTGAACAGAAACTTTTGTCCTGACAAAACTGAAGTGTTATTTCTCATTGCCTGATCTCACGGGCTTAAGGCCTGGATATTGTTTGAATTTGAAGCAATATTTCTGATGATTTTTACTTCAATTTTTAGATCACACTTTACGAGAAAATGGAGAAAGCTGACGTGTTGGATCTCACCGTGAACTACCTCAAGTCCGCCAAATGCGCCAAACAAAAGCAGGAAAGCTCAACTGGTTTAGCCAGTTATCAAGCAGGTTTTCGAGAATGCCAGGATCACATGACGCGTGTCCTCATCACGGATCCAACGATCAACGCAAATCAAAAGTCACAAATGATATCTCACATTGCGAGATCTCGACCAATGATGCCGTTAAATCTACCTCATCCTATCCACAATTTCACACCGGTTGCTCCAACTTATCCACAGTTTACCACCACGCCACCTCCTTCGCCCATCCCATCCCCCACAGCGAGACTACCGCTGTCCCCTATAGAAGGACTAACGCTGTTATCCCAAACGGCTGAGCTAAAACCAAACAGAAGATTGTCTTATAATGACAGAACGTCAAGAACTGAGTCTGTTTGGCGACCATGGCACTAAGCCACGTAACATTTAGGACAAAGATTGTAATATTTCTTTAATTTCGCGCGCAACTCTTGTTCTTATAGATTAATCATAATTGTAAATTAGAAGTTTTTTATATTTTAAATTGAATAAAGTTACATATTTTACGAGAAATCAAAATTGAGTACGTGTATCAAATATTGCTCGATGCGTCTCGACACAGGGAGCCAAAAACACGCGCGCAAAATATGTCGGCACGTGCCTATACTTCATGCAATCAAGCGCTCCGAAGTTTTACATAAAACACTTGCGATATGGTTAGATCATAATTCATTAACATTTTTGGATGTGAACTACCTCAAAGTGACCTGTCTTTAATAATTAGCAAAACAAGAAGGCTCTAATCCCTGGATATCATCAAGCAATATCCACGTCAGCCTAAAAGCCTTACTCTCCAGCAAACTACCGCTAAGTGGGATTTATTTAGTTTCAAACATCACTCTAACTGATATTCTATTTGTTCAATATTAAAGTGTTATGACGGTGTTGACAAACTTGCTTATATATTGGTCAAAACGTTAATTAACCTGTAATTGGCAACCTATTATTATAACAGGTAGGGTCTAATGCGCAATACGTTCCGACCCAAACGGCTCCAACATAAGTGGGTCCACTCTAATTCACGGCAGCATTATGGCTGCCGAGACAGTCAAGTTATAAAGAGGATAAAATACTAATTACATCTTAAGGTATAGATATTTGGAGCATTGCCGATCAGACGATAGCTCTGCACTTTCGAAAGCACATTTCAATTCATGGAAAATTTCGCACAGAGCAGAGCACCAACAATAATTGTTTTTAATGATTGTTTTTCACGCACGAGACGCCTCATTTGCATCCAAAAAGAAAAACGTGAATAGGTTACTTCAAAAAACATACATGAAAGTGAGCCATGCCTTCAAAGTTTAACTCAACTAGCCCTTCAGGCGATGCCGTTGTTATTGATATCTTAATGATAGCTTATATGCGGCAAACATATTCAGATGTAATTTGTCTATGTCAAATATTATTGCAAATAATATTAACTCTCTTCCGTTCGGAAGGTCACCCACACAATGTAGCACCTGCTCAACTTATCCCTCGTTTGCATACCCAATGGAAACGAAAACAATATTTATCCTTCAAAAATAAATATGAACTGGAACAATATATGACCTTGTCCAAGGACCTTGTCCATACAGTTGTCTTCGAGAAGTTCTTATGATATTTGTTTTAAAATATATCTTCTATTATTTGTCAACGATAAAGATCTGATACATAAAAAGAATAGGAGGCACAAAATATATGCATGTGATGAAAAGTTTGGAACTGCATGGCATAGAGCTATCATCCAGTGTAAATATTCATTAAGTAACACTGGATCAATAAAAGATTACCCTTACTGGATCTCTAGGAAGAACAGTTCAGAACTGATAGAGCTATCCAGTATAAATAAAGTTTGTTTAGTTTAGGTTTCCTTCTGTAGTAACACTGGATCAATAAGAGATGATCCTTACTGGATCTCTAGGAAGAACAGTTTAGAAATGATAGAGCTATCCAGTATAAATAAAGTTAGTTTAGTTTAGGTTTCCTCCTGCAGTAACACTGAATCAATAAGAGATGATCCTTGCTGGACCTCCAAGAAGAGCAGTTTGGAACTGATAGAACTATTCAGTATAAATAAAGTTAGCCTAGTTTAGGTTTCTTCCTGTAGTAACACTGCATGGGTCCATGCAGAACTATGATATAATCACTACTTCAACAGCACTACAGCAGTCATCGTAACTAGTAGTAAAACATTAGTAAAACATTGTGATCTTGAACATTCGTGATCCCTTTAAAAAATGACATGTATACTTGACTAGAATTCTTTCCCTCCAACAAACATTTTCTCTATATTTTTGAAGTGTTTACATGGAATAATAAAAAGAGAAAGAAGTTTTCGCGTTGGTGATCTCAAGGGTCTTGCAGGTGGTACATTAAGATTGGGATAAATTGCAGCGCCGTTGTTGGTAATTTTCCGGTTCACAAATAAGTGTGACAGCGCTGTTTGGCTAACAGGAATAGACATCAACATATAAACAGCAGATATTTGACGGTCAACTAAACAGATATACGGCTATATAAAGAATTATACTTGAAGAATTAGAAATGAAAAAAATATGTATAGCTAAAAACATTCTCCACAGTAAAAAAATCTAATCAAAGCAAGAATTCCTATACGTATATAGCTGTGTATAGTAAGTTTTTTCTGTAAATATATTTCCTGAACTAGTTCAGAGTTTCAATATCGCAGGCTTGTGTTATGTTTCATTTCAGGTAGCCATGCAGACTTGTATTTAACAAAACGTTAACCAAACGAGCCACGTGTAAACGCCACGTTCGTGTTTTCCCACACATTTTCCGAACGTCAAAATAGTTGAAATTACAAACACGGCAAGAGAGAGCTTCGCCATTGTGAAACAACAAAACCAGTTAACAAAGATTTAGATGAAACATACATCATGAATGCCCACACCATGCAGTGGCAACTATATGTATGCAAATATATCGTCTTTATATTCTGATAAACAAGTTTATATCCTCAAAAATGCATTGAAAAATTGTGTATGAATATATTCTATCTATAAGCAACGAAAGACCATGAATGCATGGTTTGCGAAAGCTTGAAGTAGCATCAGGTTAGTTGATTGAACTGGATACCACACAATTTCATTGTTGGATTAACTATACCACTGGAAATGTACATTATGATGATATAAATTACTGCACCAAATGAAATCATAGTGTCTACGAATCTTAATTTATCAAAGCGTTTGATTACATAGATATAAATTGACACGCGAGCTACATAAAGATATAATTCATTTGACCTACACCTGGCTTATGAACTTGCTTGCGATTTGATGAAGCAAAGTATGTTTGAAGAAATAACATTGGAGCAAAAAGTGATCAATATAACTCGGTCATTAAAACGAGGAAAGTCTAATTCTTCAAATCTCTGACCGTCCGACATTTATAGTAAATAAACCAAGTTGTTACTATATAACGTTTAGTATATACACCATATAGCTGCTATTATCATATGGCAATGCTGGAATGACGGATGAGAGGTCTCCGCTCTTAACAGACATGCATTTAAAAGTGTTCATGCAATATTGCAAGTAAACATTTATCTGCTCAAATTGCAATACACGATTAGTATTCAGATCCTCCCATTATAATGATATTCCAAACTCCACCCTGCATGAGAAATCTCGTGACTAAGAGTAATCTTGATGTATATCAAAAACCATTCAAATGTATGATAAATTTGATACCATCTTTTGGTACCAACTTTGTTAAAAGCCCCGAAACTTTGTGTAATGATTAACTAAAGATACCACCACCATTTGCATTTGCACCAAAACACGTATATAGTCAAAAATGTAAGATACATAGAGTATTATAACGTTAATTCTGCACAAAAGCTCTTGACTAATGTAAATATAAGAGAGATTTAAGCTGGAGTTTGGTAAAGAAAAAAACTAGCTCAGCAGTCAGCAGCTACTGCGTTATCAGCAGTCAACAATAAATTGTGAAGGCTCACAAGGTCAAGAAGAATACAATCCATGCAATTGCTTTTAAAATACATGATATGGTTCAGAGACTGAACTTCCTCGAGTAATTAACGTGGATTAATGTATCAATTAAATAGAAACATGTCATGCATGTATTTCATCGAACTGGATAACGCAATACTTGGAAATGAAAAGAATAGTGAGAAATCGTTAGGGGCTAAATGCACCCTGAAGAATCCCGAGTAACTTGTATATTTAAGAAACGATCGTCATTTTTACCGTTTTAAGATGATATATATTGTTTGTGAGAGAAACTATAGATACTCTTGGTACTAATTCAAAAACTGCTCTAAAGAAACACTACACCGTATCAATACATCGACGAACTACTCGTAATGTTAAACTTCATTTTAGAAAAACCGCATCTCTTATGTATTTTACGCTCTCTTACTCTAGCAACTAGAACGCACCAGCCTGGTTGGTGCCATGCATTGAGGTTTTGTTCACATCACGAAACTATTGCGACACCTACTGAATACTGTTATGAATTTCAAATCATTCAAAAATTGCAGTGTGTACACGATCACCTTAAACAACCAACAAACCGTTATCAATTATGAACGTACAAAGAGCAGCCAATCAGGTGCAAGGTATACAGGAAGTTGACCAATCAGCGCTCATGCTGAGTATGGTTCCCCTCGCGTGGTAAACGGCCCGTGCTCACTTGCGGTATGTCAGTCACCACACGTGGACACACGGGTAGACAATTCTGAGTGCTAGAGAGAGGTGGGCATTACGCACTTGGAGCGCGCTAAAGAAGGAGGTCTGTACGCAGAAACGACACTGAAAACCGCATTTATCAACACTCTTAAACCACGTTGAGATGGGTTTAGAGCAGCTGAAAAGAACCTTGGATGAACGAATGAATGCAAATTGCCGCGGACATAATAATGGTGTTTTAAAGGTCAGTATGGACAAACCCCGTTGAATGAAGTTTCTACAACCCCAGATGCATGACTCTTGCTGTATTTAATGACATATTTCCCCTCTTATTTACTCAAGATATCTTTGATCTTGCGAACCCTCAGGATGTTATCAAAGTAGTTCAATACATGAAGCATAGCGCGGTTCACATTGCCGTTGCATAATCAAAATTTTAAATTTAAAACTGCATGTATCTTAGGAGATAAGATTGAGGATATCAGCTAAGTTCCAACATACGCTATATATGTTTGCAATAAATGTGCTTTTTAGAGGTCAATTCTCAGTGGCGTTCATAATAATAACTGAGTCGGTTCCTTTTCACAAGCTTATTAAATATTCACAACTGATTCGGCATAATTTGTGCAGTGATCAACATGATAATATGGAACTAGATGCGTTTCCATCGAGGTTAATAATTAAGAAAGCCGGCGGTGGATATTTAACCAGGATATCTCAATGGAACAAGTATTTGTGGGTTGTGGTTTAATTCTAGAGCGTTCAAGGCTTCATTTACATTATTATTTACACACAGGCAAATAAGAAACCATTAATGGAAAGATACCGAAGACGCAAGATCAACAACTATTTAGAGGAGTTGAAACGTTTGGTTTTGTCAGCTCTAAACAGAGAAGTGAGTATGAGTTTTGAAGTAATTCTTGCAATATAAATCGTATCGTAGCCAACATAGCGAAGGGTTGACTGAGCAGGCAGAATCCGGGCAATTCTTAACCCACGCATAAAATAACCGACCACAATCATTAGGACAATACCAAACAGCAACAATCACATTCCTGCAAAACCAGTTAGAATTACACCTTGACTCAAACAAACCATTTCAAACAAGTAACGGCTCTCCTTGCAACGAAATTCAAATATTCAAAAATTCCCGCCGAGGTAGACGACTAACGGATATACACTCCGTAGGCCTACTTCAGATCTTTTTAATCAGCTCAATATCATGTTGAGCATTTTTGAATCACTCGAAACTTCTTAAGCGACTGGGAAACCTTGTCACGATTTTATTCCATTCAATTGCACCTAGAGTATAAATCTCAGGATTATCGTCAAACTGTACAGAACGTTAGGCTCCGTTTGTTGGACCAAACCTTCCAAGACAAATTTTCCCACCGTTTTTTACAACAATCGGAAATGGGTGAATGCAACACCTTCTGCTTAATATCCGGTATCGGAAAACGGTTGAGTACAACTTTACTGAGAGTGTTCCTTGTTAAGATGACGCCATTTGTTATGCAATTTTATTTGTTTCCGCGGCCTAACACGTCGCGTTGAAACAAGTAACTTTAAGTTCAACTTCAGTTTTGAAAGCAAGAAAAACTGTTTCAATGAACTAATACGGATTTGGGAGAAAGATTACGCCGATCATAATCGGATCCTTCCAGAGAATTCATATTCTTCAAGAATGTTTGTGTCTGACCACGGAGCGTGGAGGAAAAAAAAGAAGTAAAAAAAGCTATTTAACAAAACACAATGACGATTTGAACGAAAATAACAGGAAATGAAGCAATTAGACTCGCAAATAACTTGCGTCTTCTCTGTCCTTCGATTACAATCTTTATAACCTATTCTTAAATCTATCCATTCAAGGTTGCCCTTTACAACAAAATGGAAAAGGCGGATATTTTGGATATGGCTGTTAGGTACATCAAAGCTATACAAACACATCCCGACGTCTCTACGACAAGCTACGAACCGGAGCACGACCAGGGTACGACAACGGCCCGAAGTTATGAAGTTCCCAGTCCAACCGCTTTTCAGGCTCGTACAGAGAACACAATTTATGATAATTTATGCCAGCAACCAGCGAGAGTTTTGATTACGAAACCAAATCAAAAAGAAAACTATACGAAAGTTCATGAGGACAAAGTGGAGACACCACGTCAAAACGTCATATTCCAATCAATTTCAACAAATATAAATACCGCAGAAACGAACAATAACAGGGAAAAAACAAGAACTAACACAAATTCTGATGCAAGAATATGGCGTCCATGGTGAAAAAGCTTAATTTATAAACGCGAAATTCTCAGCATGTATAAAATATAAAACTAAATATATAGTAGCGTTTATATTATAGAAAAAGATGTAATTCGGTATATTTTTCTGTCATTTACGTTTGTTACAAAATAAGAATATATAAATCGATTGTTAAGACCATTTAATGGATTTAAAGACTTTCCCGAAATATTATCCGCGGTAATTTGATGTTCACGCACAGATCACGTGCACACAGCCGAGGATGGATATTTTAGGATGGGGTATGGAGAATAATTTCCTCCCAACTCAAATATTTTCACGTAAATAAAAAAGAATAAAGTAAAATTTCCTACCTTTCTTCTGGTCAACTGCTTCCATCATGAAGATCTCCGGTGTTTCCTTCACAACGAATTTCTTCGACGTTGTTTCAATAACTTCTTTTCCAGTATCAACGCCGTCTTTCCTTTTGACTGTAGGATTAGATTCAGAGAAAACAATCAAACATTTTTATGAAGCTAACGTTTATCACAACGTGAGCCTTCTCTTCAGCAAAATCATTTTTGATTTAAAGTATTTTAGACAAGACAACAAAGAAGCACGTCTACAAACCTTTTGAACTTTTCTTCTTTTTAGATGAAGTTCTTGCCACTTTCTGCGTTTTGTCAATATATTTCTCAGCTACATCATCATCATTATCATCAATATGATCATTATCAATAGAATGCATATTAACATTATGATCACAATTACCATCGCCAATATTTTCTTCAACATCATCACTTATATCCTCACAATGATCAATATCATTGTCAATGTTATCATTATAATCACAAATATCATCATTATTGTCATCATCGACATCTAGTTCCGAGTCCTCCTCTTCACTCTCACCACTGTTTAGGTCCCAATCTCCCTCATATCCCGGCTCATCTCGAACATCTTCGTCGACAAATTCCACAGTAGCTTTTATCCTTCGTAAATCCTGTTTCACCTTTAAAGTCATTTTATCTTCTCGTTCTTTATCTATGGAATTATTCCTTTCCTTCTCCTCGTCACCCTTATTCACCCTTTCTTTCACTACGTCTGTGACGTCATCAACCTCTTTACTGACGTCACCTTTGGAGACGTCATCACGTTCGTTCGTGACATTTTGTGAGATATCCACGTTGAGATTTAGTTCGTTTGTTCCAGTATTTGTATTGTCATCTTTACGAGCCTTTACTTCATCGTCATTTTGCGTGACGTCATGGCTATGACTGATGACGTCACCACTAGTGACATCACTCTGATTCTCAGTGTCACAATAAGCGCCGTCTTCAGAAATAGTTGAAGAACTTTTACTGGAACCTTTCACAAATGTTTCTTCCAAACTTGGAATTTTTATGGCTGTCCCAGCCTTGTCTGTTTCCGAGGAGGCCTGGTGGTGAATATGACAAATCGTTAGCGTACAACTGGCAGAATAAACTACACATTATGAAACCAGCAAGAAGTTGTAATTCTTGTCAACTTACCGGCTGTGACGGCGGAGACACAAAATAAGGCAACTTTCCTCTCTGGAAATCATTCAAAACCATCTTAGCAACGGTGTTGACATCTGCTTCACCTCCCTACATAACGAACAACTACAAATGAATATTCCAGTGAAATGATCGAGATCACTGGGTCAGCGGGAATACCTTTAATAATTTTCCACTCTTAGCCGCGAGTTTCTCAAGAAACTCCGTCGCGTTTGACCAGTCTGAGAGTTTGTACGTCTTTGCCAGGTACTCCTTCTTCACACGGGACAGAACAGCGTCAATATAATCTGACGGATTCTCAACATTTTCCACACGAACCACGCCCTTTAGAACAATGTCAGTTGGAGAGTCCCCCGAGGGATAGACCACACCTGGACAGTCGATGAGGAATATTCTCCGCATTAATGTCACATATTGCCAAACCTGTAAGAGGCATAACACCCTTAGTGATCACAGTTAACCATCAAACCCTTAGTGATCACAGTTAACCATCAAGCACACCCTTAGTGATCACAGTTAACCATAAAGCACACCCTTAGTGATCACAGTTAACCATCAAGCCACACCCTTAGTGATCACAGTTAACCATCAAGCCACACCCTTAGTGATCACAGTTAACCATCACACACCTTAGTTTCTCCTGCAATTGGCGCGACATTACAAACTTTCTTTGATCGTAACGTATTAATGATTGAACTTTTGCCAACATTTGGATAACCAATACAACCAATACTAAATCAAAAATTAGTTAAATTACCATCCCTTTGATCAAACCTTTGGTAGAAGAATCCTCTACAGACAATTTTTAAAACAACAGGATCTCTCTACAGACACAAGGGAATCATAAACTTCAATCCAGGAATCTTCAATCCAGGAATTACTTATCTTCATTGAAGTACATGAGCCCATCAACATAGAGTTTGATACAACTAAACTAACTTACCTGATGTTCTTTTTGTCACTGTGGAGCTGAGAGACAATAAATACTGCTTGTATTATCAATTACATGATACAAAACAATGAAAGTTGTCAACCAGGTCAACTTGATACCTTAGAAAACTGGCGTAGTGTGTTGATTAACGCTCCTTTTCCAAATGGGTTGGTTAAACTAGCGTGGAAAGCAAGTGTCGGATACTCCGAGGATAGGATGGTCACCCATTGTTGCTAAATAATCAAGTCAATTGTTTAATGTTACAACAGAAGGATTACAAAACTTCAAAAGTGATGCCATCAGCCAGTGTTTCTTCTTGAAATAAAATGTCCCCTTAAAAATCTAGCAGCATGATCAGACATATAAAATTTTAATCCAGACTTACAGTCACCCAGGTTGGAACCAGATCGCATTTGTTCAAGACGAAGAGAAGATGTTTGTGTGGTTTTTCTTTGGCTAAATATTTCTCAACTTGTAAACACCTTGTTCCTTGTGGGTCTCTAGCATCAAGAATCTGCAGGAGAATTGTATATGTGAGATTCATAACAGGTTGTTATGTAATATTTCCTTGATAATTCATTTGTACATCAATACAGAAACTGTCAGACACTACAGTGAAATTCTTTAGTTATATATGGCTAAATAGATATTGTATTATGTGATGATTTAATCAAACCAGTTTACCTGAAGTACAACATCAGAAGAATCTATAACTTTATATAACTCATTCCAAATCCTCTTTGATTGCCCTTTACTAAAGACCGACTCCATTGCAAGGGATCTAACAGTAATAATGAAATCTATATTCAGCATATGTTTGATTAAAATAAAACACAAGTACAAACAAATCCTTACTTTGAATCCGGTTCATTTCTGGTCAAATCTTGATCTTTATCACAATCATATTTATCTGAGTAAAGAAGTACATATATAAGACTATTATGTACAGTTTCTCATCATTTTTTTTGATACTTGTACTAAAATATGTTCAAATGTACAATACCTGTGGACTCCTGCACATGTGAAACAAGAGACTGAAAAACAAGACAGAAATCTTTGAGACACTTAAATATTGTGAAAGAGAAATTATAATCACCTATGTTTTATATTACTAAGTCAAAGAAAAATCGAAATATAATTATAACCCTCCATAAATTCATAGCTTGGTCTAGATTCTCTGCCCTAGTGAGAAAGGAAATCTGCTAAATGAAGTAATTTTTCACTCACTTCCATATCACCTGCAGCTATTGTCGGTCGCTTTCTTTGGGCCTTTGGACCAAATGTTGTGCCAAAACTTTCTGTGTCCAATAAATGAACCCTTGATGTCTGAAATCATTACAGAATGTCAACATTCCACAAGTGAGAAATGCTATGATATAAAAATGGATAAAAATTGGTGGAAATTTAGCATACCTTGGATCTGTCATGCAGTAAAGATAGAGGTAGTTTACTCTGCTTCATGATAACCTGAAATAAATTGTTTCATGTAAGATTTAAGATAAAAGTTGAAGCAATTAGAATTGCTATTGGAAACTGAAATGCAATGGCTTTGTATAAGACATTCTTACTTTATAAGGATCTTTTATTACTTTTCCCATTTCACTTTGAAATGTTTGCAAGGCACTTTGAGTAATAACCCTGGTGTTACCTGATCAGGAATAAAGAAACTAAATCTCAGTGAAATTTGATTACTATGCCCATTTAAACATTTAACTCTGAAAATAGATTGTTCAAATGACTTTACCAAACCATTTTCTGTTTGGTTCAACGCGTGCAACTTCTCCGGGGGTTGCCCTTGATTGGAAAGCTGCTGCCTTTATAATCTTCCCGTGTCTGTTCCTAGTGGGTTTCCCCTCATCTCGATACATGTTAAGTCTGGCCACAGTGTTCTTCGTTCTTGCATTCTGACCTCCATCTTTCTTGGAGTGGGTATCTACAGTTGTTTAAAGATGAAAGATCTGATTTTACACAGAGTTTGATGGGCTCGTTAGTTTTGTTAAGCCAACGAAACTTTGCGTCGGATTTGCATCCTGCATTTGACGTCATTATGAGAAGGTCTATTATGACTCATCTTTCTCTCAAGAGCCCAACAAGAGGAAACCTAATTCAACGGTGGAATACAAAATATACTGGTCTGATCCAGTGCCAGCCGCCAGGAACAATGGAGACCTCGATAGGCTAGGGCTGGATATAATATTCCACGATACACTTGAAATTGACCAAAATTTAAACAATTATCAGACGTGTCACACGTGTTTAATAGAGTTGTATATTAATATAATTGCAACATACATACTTTCGTACAACTCAAAACTACATATAACACAAACCTGGGTTTGTACTGCTTCCTTTACTCTTCTCCTTGTTCTTTTGATTCATTTTAGCTTTACGTTTTGATGTTTTAGCCATGATTTCTCACTTTTTAAATCCTAATATTTGCACGTTGCTTTGTTGCAATTCACGTGTTGGTCACTTATATTGGGAAACGTCATGTAATTTTAATATACTTCAACTTTCATTCCTAAACGGTAACAACATAAAAATAGGAAGGATGCCCCACAAGAAACTTGTTTAAAACGATTCAACGGGTTAGTTTAGTTAAGTAACTGTTAATTTTTCTTTATAACACAACGCAAATTTGGATTTTGAGAGTAAAAACTAGTTTCTGAGGAACGCCCGCGACTAGGCAAGCATCTTCATCTTCTTCCTAAATTGTCAGGCGTTGTCATGACAACTGACATCATCCAAGATGGCGGCCCGAGCAAACATGTCAGATTACGAGATTAGCGTTGAAAATAATGATATTGAACAAGAACAAGACGCGATGTCGAAGAGCTCAGAAGAACCGCTTGGAAATGTCTCGGACTATGTCGCCGAACCAGTTGGCTACAATGGCGAGAGTCGAAAAGGAATCTTAATTTTTGATGCAAACTTTGAAAGCGGCAACCTTGGTCGTGTCGATTTGATAAATGATTTCGAGTACGATCTGTTCGTTCGCCCGGACACTTGTAATGCAAGGTTATTTCTCTTTTTATCTTCTTTTGATTCATACCGCTAAGTGAGGACAAATCCATAGCATTCACGTCTTCTGTGGAAGATCTCAACTGAAATATACGTTTCACAATTCCGCTAATGTACTGTACGTACTAACTTCTTGCCTGAGTTTACTAAATGCAAACGCGTTTAAAGCCTAATCTGTTCTTATTAGCATACAAAAGAAGCACAGTAAAGCTAGCGAGCATCTTCCTCAATGCTTATGACTTATAGCTTACAGCTATGACCTTCTGCATATCGCATTTAATACATTACGTTTATCGTTTTTTTCTGCCAGATTCTACGAAATATATAACTTACTGTAGACCGCCATTGCCGAGGTCATCTTTCCTTTGAAATCGTTTTTCTATAATTTGAAACAGCAAAGAACGATATTACCAAAATGCACTTGATAATAAATGACTTGCAGTACAAATTACTTAGTTCTAACTTCTTAAAGGACCAGTTATTTTAATTCCAGTCAAGTTATCTACGATTTGATAAGAAATTGCAAAAGATAAGAACGGTTTTAAGATATGCAAGAAAACAATATACGCGTATTGCTTCAAAGACAAATTAATATATTCCTACGAGCAGTTTGAAAGCTAAATGAGTTTGTGGCTTAGAAGTGACAAATGCTCCTTCAATTTGCCAAGGTTTCGAGCATTTTTATATTTCCCAAACTGATTTCCAAGTCCGAAATCCCGTTGCATGATAACGCAAATTCTGCACAGAACTTAGTTATCAGAAGATATTTGCATCGCATGTTGAACAATGGCGATGATTTACATGCTGTAAACGCCGCCATCCAAGCTAAGGAACGTTTTCTTTGCTTCGTTCAAACAGGTTCCGAGTCTGGTTTAACTTCACCGTCAAGAATGTCTCCGCTTACCAGCGAGTCATCTTCAACGTCGTCAACTTCAGTAAAACGAAAAGTTTATATCGCGAAGGCATGACTCCTGTTGTGAAATCATCCAGTAGACCGAAATGGCAAAGAATTCCGTCGAAAAACGTGTTTTATTATCGATGTCCTGATCATCGCAAGAACTACGTTATGTCCTTCGCGTTCTGTTTTGATAAGGACGAGGATATTTATCAGTTCGCTTACTCCTACCCCTACACGTACACCCGACTGCAGAAATATTTGAATCAATTGCAGAAACGCGGCTTGGATTATGTTCAGAGGGAGCAACTGTGTCTTTCAGTTCAGCAGAGGAAGGTCGATCTTTTGACGATAACGTCGAAGGACAACGATGCCAACCGAAGGAAGAAAGTTGTCTTTTTTTCAGCAAGAGTGCATCCAGGTAGACTATAATTCAGAACGGCTTCGTTTCTCATCAGGAGACATGTCTCGTCAACTCTCATGACCTGGTCAAACCGCGAGAACAAGAGTTGCATGAGAGTTGACTGGATATTACCACACGTAGCAGTCAAACCAGCGAATACTCTTGTTAAAATTTGAGCAAGTTTATAGTTGTTAAAAGTGCATGATTTACTTAAGAACTTTGCGGCTAAACCCAGGCACTATATCCATGAAATTATGTATGAACTCTTCTTCCCTTTAGCGCGCGGCTCTGATTTGATATAAATTCTGTTCTTGATTGATGTAGGTGAAACACCAGCGTCTTTCGTGTGTCAAGGTATCATCGATTTCTTAGTAAGCCAACACCCGATGGCCAAAGTCCTCCGAGATTACATCATCTTTAAAATCGTGCCAATGTTAAACCCAGACGGGGTGGTGTTAGGCAACTATCGTTCGTCGTTGATGGGCTTCGACCTAAACCGTCACTGGAACGAGCCGACAGTCTGGGCTCACCCCAGTATTTCCGCGGCCAAAGACGTCATCATGGCCTTGGATGAAAACACGAATGTTGACTTGGATTTCTTTATCGATATTCACGCTCATTCGACGCTAAACAACTGCTTCATGTACGGGAATCTTTACGACAACGAAGAGAGATTTGAGCGGCAAATGGTGTTCCCCAGGCTTCTTTATGGCAACGCGGCTGATTTCTCGATGGCCAGCACCTCGTTTAATCGTGACGCAATCAAAGCAGGCACTGGCAGGCGTTTCCTAGGAAACGCTTTGAATCCCCGAGCGCACTGCTACACACTGGAGGTATCCTTTGCTAGCTATATCACGGGATATGGACAGGTAAATACGCCCTACACGGAGGATTCCTATCACCGGTTAGGACGGAATGTCGCCAGAACGTTTCTGGACTTTTACAAATTAGATTCGCCTGGGTTGAGCGCGCGTTTGAAGCAGTCGTATGTCACAAGAGGAAAACACTCTTCAGAGGACGAGTCGTGTTCTTCCTTGGATCAAAATAAAAGAAAAATCCACAGCGAACCTAGAGTAGCCACCACCACCTCCTTAAACAGAGAAAGCTCAGGTTCATCTGTGGACTCCAGTGGACCCACTCCGTTAAGACTAACTCACAGGATGAAGTAGAATGTCGACTTTTTTATGTCAAAAACGAATTTAATATCTGGCTTATTTAAATATATATAATTATCTATTTAAAAACTATACTTTTTTAAACATTGTTGTAAAAGTTATTTGATATTTATCATGGAATTAATTTAAAAGAAATTCTGTCGATTTCTTGTTAGTATTTTTGGTGCAAATGTAATGTGTGTTGGTTTGAGTAGGAATGACCAGAAGATATTTTAAACGTGGTTCTGGTCCAGTGTTTTGGTAGTATTCTATTTGTGAACTGAAGACATTGAGTTGTTGGTAAAAAAAACTGAGTCAATCTCTGGCTAAGTTAAATATAAAAACTATTTATTTAATCCTGCTTTGTTAGACAATGTTGTAAAAGTTATTTGATATTTAACAATAAATTATTTTAAAAGAAGGAATGGCAATTTCTCGTGGTTTTTTTGCTGAAAATGTATGCAGTGTTATTCCACAATACCTGCACGTCCGAATGAGTTGGAATTACCAGAAAAACACATCTTAAACATGGTGATCTAGTGCAGGTACATTCCACAATAAGGTGTCGTAATCGCGTTTGAACTACCTGAAAAAGACATCTGGAACGTGGTGAAGAAGCGGGTAGAAAAATCTAAGGAGAACTCACTTCATATCTCTTTATTCAAACAACAATAGCTCTACAGTCTACAGTTATAAATATCTAGAATCTAGATACAACCTAAGCGTAAAAGCTAGGTTTTGTCACACCAGGATCTCCACAATCACAAAACGTCCTTTCGACCTCTAAATAAATAGTCCTTTGTCTTTGAAATATATTACCACCAGGGGTCAGTTGTATCAAGCCCGTTTAGCTTAAACGGTGGATAAGTTCAAAATAGAAAGCAAGTCTATCGTTTTATTCAAGAAGCAAACTAAATGTTTTTAACCATAATACAAAGATACTGTTTACAACTACATATTCAGTGTATAATATTCAAGTTACTCATTCAAGAGAGTTGTAAGAGTGTTATTTAATTTTGACTTATCCACCGTTTAAGCTAAACGGGCTTGATACAACCGGCCCCAGGTAAATACCGCTGTATAGAATTGTCTTGTTTAAAATATGAATTATTGAACGTCAATCATTCTTGAACGAAATCAAAGCAACATTTCTACACAAGCGTAACTTACGGGAAGTCATATATTTTGAGCTTTTTTATCATGGCATTTGAAAATTGATAAACTTTAAGTAGGTTTATCACTGTCAAAATTGGTCAGGCAGTACACAACGTTTGTGAATGATAGTCAGTCAAAACTTGTAATATCTGTAAGCAGTGTTGGAGAAGAAATGAAACACCATAAACCATTCATGACATGGAGGAAAAAACTGCCTTTGATTGTCAGACGATGTCGGACTATCAATGCATTTTACCTCTCCAACATTTGCGTTCAGAGCAGTTTTACACTACGCCCAAGACTTCTTTAAAATAACTTAAGGTTCTAGTCACATTACTCACATATACTAATTTACAGATTGGACACAATTCTACTAACAGACGTACAGATGCTTATAGCATATTAACCACTTTCGCCATCCTCTGTGTCGATTATCGACTGTACTGGCTATAGAAGACGACGAATTGTAAATAACAATTCCTGCAGACACAGCAAAGTCAGCCGTGACACAAGAGAAGGCGGTTTAATAAATAAAATAAATTCTCCCAAGACGGGTTTGGTCGGTAGTGACAAAAATACGGCAAAACACAGAAGATTAGGCTGACTGGAGCCATCGTAGTGGAATAATAAAGTCCTCGTTTCCGAGTGTGATCGTAACGTCACGAGCAACGACCGTGTCAGTGTGGCCTATGTGAAATAGTGTCCTGATGCTATATAAAACATTTACACTATCTCTTCTAATGATACTTGGACTTGCTAATGACAGTTACCACCAGAATTTGGAAACGAATCGTAGGGTAATGATGACGAACTTCAAGTCTAAGCACAAGCAGATAAAATGTGATTCGTTTTTGCTCTTCCACGAAACACGCCAGTGTCTTGTGCTATTTTGAAATAGAACTATATGTAACAATACTAATGACTAATCTTTTCATTTCTTAAACTTCGTCATTATTACCCAATCAAAATGCCGACTTAGAAATCCAGAACCTCCTACAATATGAAAATAAAATATCGCAAAATAAGATTTCCAAACAATATAACCTAATAATGGATTCTGAACATCATAAACTTTCACTAAAACTACAAGCTAATAAAAATTTTAACGAAGAAAGCTTCAACTTCACGTGATTTTATGCATCTGACGAAAGTCAATTCTTAAATAAAGGAAAAGCGCAATTTTGAATATGACCTTTTTTTCTATCATCAACAACCTTATTCACATACGGAAATCTTTCCTCAGAAATTCCTACACATTCTTTCTGTGATTTTAGGTCATCAGTCACTGAGAACGACTCGACATACATATGTCATAACAATCACACTTGAAAACGATATAAATAAATATTAACAAAATAAATATCGCGATTAATGGCTGGGCAATTTACTGATAATGCACTGTAAAATCCGTTTACCCTCTGCTTAAACCAATTTCCTCCGGGGAGAATTGAGTTGAATCGCACGTGAAGTTGAGCTTTTAAGCTTTTATGTTTCGCGCGCAAATACGCACAACTTATACCCCCATATGCACCTAACACTATACCAACTATACTTCTAACCCCACCTACTAACCCCACCTACTAACCCCATCCCTCAACCTAAGTCTACCCCTCACCTTAAACCTCCCCAGGATCGTGTCTAATATTCGGGCGCCAAACATAAAAGACTAGGAAGAAACATACAATATACTTATCAATGAAATCGCTGCTTTTCATGGCACTGAATGCGTTGTCAACAATATCATCAGCCTTCGTATCGTGCGCTCTTACTCGTCTTAAAAATCTAATCAAACCTCATCATTTCTTCACGTCATTTTTACAGCTCTTTTGTTTGCAATGAATTCGCAGTTCAGAGATCGTGGAGAAAGCGGTCAGACAGTCCAAACATTCGAAATTACTGTCAGCCCACGTGACGCAGCAATTCGAACGAATATGCATGTGAACGTGGAAACGATCGCTAAACTCGTTGCCGCATTGTCCGCAGAAGAAATGCGCTTTCCGTCGGTGCATTTCAAACACGTGTTCCTCGAGATCGGAACTGACCTCAAAGCCAAGCCCACACACTGGACAGAAGCTCTTCACGAGTTCCGGGTGATTGCACGTGACGTGCTCTTGGAAATCGTGTTTGGCGGTAAAACCCATCCGGCACGATTCACATTTATAGCGAATGCGGAACAAATGATAAACATCGAAATGTTTCTGCGCGTCAAACTGCTTCTCGAATATGATATTGCAATGTCTGCATTTAAACGTGTTGTAGGATGACTCAGATGACAGTTGGAATGAATGAAGAGCTGATGAGTGTTTCTTCAGGTGGCAAATATCTTGAAAGGTGATATCGCATTTCAAGCACTTCGCGTCGCATTGCGTCATCGGTGTTTCCTCGGTCGGATGGAAGTGAGACTGACAGAAATGTTCGACGATTGTTACATATTTATCATCTTTGAATGAGCAAATTGGACAGGTGAACTTGTCGACCCAGCCGTGGTCGCCACGCAGGTGGGAGGTCAGAGTTTCCTTGGTGAACTTCTTAAAGCAGAACACACACGTATCTTGACTCAAACTATGATGATCGTACATCACTGGACTTGCTCTGGTCTTCTCGTCTTGACCTGTTGTACTGTGGACGTTATCTTGCACGCTTTTACTTGGATCAACTTTTGGACTCACGCCATTCGAGCTGTCAGCGTCCTTCTTGATACAGTGGCTGTTATTGGCTGCGCTGATTGGGGCCACGCCATTGACTTTCGGGCTCGTCCTATCAGAGGCTGTTGTACTGATTGGAGCTACGCTATTGGCTTTTGGACTCAACCTATCAAAGGTTGCCGTGCTGGTGGTAGGAACGCTATTGGCTGTGGGAGCTGACCAATCAGATTTGATATTTCTGTCCGATACAAACACGATCTCGAGTTCATCTTTCAATTTTTCTCGATTGTCATTGCCCTCTTTTGTACCTTTATGTTCACTGTTACCATCGAAATGAGTTTTATATCCTTTGGTACCATCGGCTACCGCTTCTGGTCCCTCATTACTCACCGAGCTCCCGCTTTCACTCCCGGTATCCTCGCCCAAACCATCTTGGAGTTCTTTGGGAAGTTGGAGCCCACGATGCTCTCTCAGGATATGCCAGCGTAAATGATAGGCATCCGTTGTGGCTGCGTGGCATATCGGACACGTGGACAGCACGCGCTCTTTGGACTTCCGAGTCAGCAAATCCTTGTGATGATACTGGACGATGTGTTGGTGCAGTTCTCCGAGACACTTGCACTGGCAAATGGGACATTTCGCATTTCGCATTTCTTCAGTGTGAACAGTTTTAATATGCGAAGCGAGAACTTCCTTCGTAGCGCAAGACGTTGAACAGTAAAAACAATGCATGTTTTCACCGTGAGCTTCTTGGATGTGTAGTTGTAGCATGTATTTTTTCGGGAACTTCTCAGGACAGTGTGGGCATTGTTGTTTTAGACTATTTGCCGTTCTCTTCTTCGGATTCTCAACGAATGGTACAGTTGTGTTGGTAGGTGAATTACCCATAGTTTGGTTTCTGGTATCGCAACCATTTGTACCATTTGGGCTACCAAAGTTTACATTGTTAACCGTACCTGGCGTATCAGCATTTGTCGACGTTTCATTGCTTGCGTCTTGCGATTTATTCGGTATGAAGATGCAAGTCTGACCAGATGTGGAGTTCTCGGTCGTCAATGGTGCATCAGTAACTACAACCTTTCCATTTACCTAAAACAACAGCGATAATTCAGCATTGATTTTACGAAACAAATACTTTATAATCGGCTGAAAATGAACTGAAAACAAGAATTGACGAGAGAAGAACTTTTGCTCCGAAAACACTCGCATTTCAACTCTCCGTTGTCTTCTGAACGACGTTTAACACAAAAATATTAAAACACAAACCTCTGCAACGCTGATGACGCCGTTGGTCACCTCCATATGTGGTTTTTTCGCTGGAGGATTTGAGTGAGTATTTTCACTTGCTCGCTTAAGAGCGAGGTTTAGTTGATCGGCATTTGAGGCGTTTTCCACTGGGCTGGCATTAGGATCTGGACTAACACTCTCGTCTGCATTCTCGTCCAGTGGCAAGGTGGATGGTTGAGTGAACGGCCTCCATGTCGAGTTCTGCCTTCGACTTTCTAAAATACGCGAAACACGACATAAATAAACCTCGTATTCAATGAAGATAGTTAAAGAATTCGCATAAATTGCTACTCCCTAGAGTTTTAAACGGTTTATATGAAATGTACGGTTTAAATGAAATAAATGAGATAAACTGCTTTGCTTCCTGACAAATGTGAATATGTAAACAGGCGATTAATGAGCAATTACGTGGCTGGTTTGCCAGGGTGAACTTACCATGACCATGGACTTGTACAATGTGTTCTTCTAAGATCTTAATTTCAGGAAAGGCCTGCCAGCATTGCCAACACATGTATCCCTCATCTTCCTGAAGGCGAAAACCTTTGTGTCTGTTGCGAAGATGCGTGCGAAGCTTCCGTTTTTGGTTGTAAAAACGACCACAAAGTTCGCAAGTGAATCCTTCTTCATTGGTCTTCTCGGCATGATAACTATGTGAAAATATCGCGAAAAAATTTAGAAATATTTCGAAGGCTTACAATTTGCAATGTGTCATTTTATCAAGATTGTTATTTACACCTAGTGAAAGAGTTATTGATCTTCTGACAATAAAGTCACCGGTGGATATTCGTTGAGGATTATACGTTTTGTAGCATGAACTGAGTGAGATCTTACCTTGTTTGATAAACTTTGCAAGTGTGTCCCTTGTCGACCGTGCACTTGCACAGCGAGCACCAGATGCTGCCGGGTTCTTTAAATCCTCTGGTTGCAGTGGCCAGAGAAAGGACGTCAACAATTTTCACTTCGCTGTTGACAACGACAGGTTCTGGGTCAGGCTCGTCATTCTTGCTCACGCTTGTTTTCGAGTCTATGGAGTAAAAATAAAACTTTACATACATCATACTTACTAACTCATCGAGACCTAGAGGTCCAGTAAGGATCATCTCTTGTTTATCCAGTGTTACTACAGGAGGAAACCTAAACTAAACTAACTTTATTTATACTGGATAGCTCTATCAGTTCTAAACTGTTCTTCCTAGAGATCCAGTAAGGATCATCTCTTATTGATCCAGTGTTACTACAGGAGAAACCTAAACTAAACTAACTTTATTTATACTGGATAGTTCTATCAGTTCTAAACTGTTCTTCCTAGAGGTCCAGTAAGGGTCATCTTTTATTGATCCAGTGTTACTACAGGAGGAAACCTAAACTAAACTAACTTTATTTGTCTTTGTTAACGTGGTCTCTCGAACATACACAACAGATATCAAGCACAAACCTTCTGCGGGTAATATTATAGCTTCACTGGTGGGTGGTCCAGAAGATATCGTGGGTGAGGGGGGTGCTTCCACTGGTCTTTGCACCACAGCCTTTACCTTCTCCTCACCAACATTGCCAGCAATATGGATACCGTGACACATGACGTGCAACTGAAGTTCACGTTTCGTGAGGAAAGCCACGGAACATAGGTCACAGATGAATGGAGGTGAAGCAACTGGGTCCAGAAGCTGCGAATTAATTCTTCTTATGGCTGCGTCTTGTCGTAATTGGTCTCCCCCTTCTTTAGCAAACATTCTTGTTAGGGGTCGTTGTGGTTGTTGGTCATCAGCAATTTTCATTTCTGAAACTGCTTTGTCGTTGCTAAAAACGAAATGATTAGAGCATAACGATGGCTGCTCAGAGATATACGTCTCTTTATGCTGTCGAGTAGGGCAAATACAGTCACGAACGACAATGGAATAGACATATCCTTTCATCCACGAACCTCTCGAGATAAATATAGAAATGTGACAGTAAAGGTACGAGTGCGAGTGTCTTAATCTCTCAAGGTACGAGTGTGAGTGTCTTAATCTCTCAAGGTACGAGTTTGAGTGTCTTAATCTCTCAAGGTACGAGTGCGAGTGTCTTAATCTCTCAAGGTACGAGTGTGACTGTCCTAATCTCCAGACCCACATTGGTTTAAAATAATGCAATGTTTTGGTGCACGAGTTTGTAAAAAAGATTCAATAGCCCATACCTTTGAGTGTTTGGACACTCGGGAACACTTGTAATTGAAGGTTCCTGCAAATGAAGAACAAGCGTTATCGTAAAATGCTCCTACACAAATATAAGCTTGGTTGCACGTCTTCTTTCGAATTAATTTGTGAAATGTTATACCAAGAAATCTTTTAGAAGTCTATAGCGTAGCTTGCTAAGTAATTTTTGTACAGAACCACGCTCAATCCCACTCATTTTTGCAGTTTCTTAGAGATGACCAAATTATCGACGACGCTAAACAAAAATTTATTTAAATCGTCGTAATATTGTCGACGTAGGTATTTCTTTTAAAAAATCAGCTAAAACAATCCTCTCAGGTGGATTAATATTACTGAGTAAAAACGTTGACCTCGTTCGGTTTTTAAATCAGCGATATTCACAATGCCTTCGGGGAGATATACTATAATATGACATGTAATACAATATAACTATGTTGCTTGAACGTTGTCAGAGACACACGCAACCCGTTCTAAGCATGCAACAGGATCTTTTAAAGTATATTTGCAAATAATAAATTACATGTGTGTAAGTCTCATGAGAGTAACGAAAGCTTGTTCAAATTTCAATGTTTTAGTGCATTTTTACTTTAAATAAACTATTCGCTGCTATGGTCAAGTGATATTAGTGGAGCGGCTTTTACTGCCTCTGTATGGTCAGTGCTAAATAGTTTTGGCCCATTCAGCCCCCAGGAGGTGCTTATTTTCTGTATTTTGGTAAAGCGTGGGCAGGCAATGATTGATAAGTACAGCGAAATTTAGTGTGAAATGCATTGTGAAAATAAAAGTGTGATCACAAAATTCATTTCACAGCGAAATTGCACGACACGGGTGCAATTACTACCCAAATTTATGACCCGGAACAAAGTCACAGGCGCGTATATTGTACCAATCAAAAGTGTGTGCTCACACAGGTACCATATCGGTAGCCTAGCAATCAACAAACAAAACTTTTCAAAATATGACTTGCATTAAATTTATGCCTATGGCTTTGCAACTTATTAATCTATGCAATTTTACGATCAATAAAGCATTTTTCAGGGAATATTGAAAGAATATATTGGCAGATCAAATAAGTTGAAAAAAGCCAAGTCATCAGAACTTTCATTTATGCCGATACACTAAAAACATAAATCAGTCTAACCGCTTGAATGTTATTTCAAAACTTTTTGCGTTCTTATAGTGTTTCAAAGCGGGTTCATTTACGAGTGGAAATTGTCACATGTAGACCGTGGCGTAGCCAGCCTGACGATTTTGTCCCGTTATGTAAATTTCATGTTATTATAATGATTTGTGTCTTTAGAAATTTATTGTTTTCACAGTCAATGAACACCAAAATATCAGCATAGCGGGACAAATCTTCAGGCTGGCTACGCCACTGCATGTAGAAATTTTATTTGAGGCTTAAGCTGCCTTTATATTGTATAATCATATTGAGCTTGTGTTTCTGTCGAAAAAAGTTTGCACTTGTGTCACATGCAACATGCACTTCTGTTATTCCTACAGTTATTTCTTGTTAAATTTGATTGGCTAGTTGGTATATCTTAAAACTGATTGGTTGGTGATTGATTTCAAACTGTTGCGTCGCCCTAAGGGCAAGGGGGCGCATATAGAGAAAATAGCGTGGGTGCCCTACGTTCTGGAACTGACTTTTCGTGTTTGTATTTGACAAGAATAGGCTGGTATTAATAAGCGCATTTTTTGCAAGAATAGGGGTATTGAGGTAGGGGGGGTGCTTATTGGAGTAGGGGAGGGTTACTATATGAAATGGGAGGGGTGCTAACTGGAGTAGGGAAGGGTTGCTATTGAGGTGGGGAGGTGTACTTATGGTAATAGGGGGAGGTGTACTTATGGTAATAGGGGATGGTGCTTGTCGCAATAGGGAGGGGTGCTTATTAGGAGGTGGGGACATGTGCTTATAATGTAGTAGGGAACAGTCTCACTGGAGTAGGGAGGGGTGTTTATTAGTGTGAAGATAGAGAGGTGGAGTAATTACTGGGGTAGAGTTCTTGGAATGTGGGATATTGGAGTTGAGCAGAGTTAAATGCTTGTGCAGGAAAGACTTCTTAGGCAAGTGCAGCTTGATGCTCTGGTAAACATTCTAGGCTTGACATGTTCAAGTGACTGTCATAATCAGGTCAACATCTGATTAACTGGAATTAGAAAGGTTGAATGGATTTATTTGTGTGGAAGCAATGCATCTTCATGTTTATGAGCATTTCGGAATGACACAACTATAAAGAGACCCTCTTTGACAAAAATTAGCCTGCATCTTCTGGTTGGTGTGTGAAATTACACATATTTGTTTTTCAGGCAATCTCCCCGCTTCGCAGTACTTGCCTAAAAAATAACTCCCCAAGCTATTGTTAATAGGTGTAAATAGGTTTACCTCACCTATCAACACATTATTATCTCATTCTTTAAAACCAGTAGGAACTACCACTTAAATTTTTGCAAAAAAACAACTCATTATCAGTTTCTAATACTGTTTGCTTTCAAGATCACAAATATGGTTGCATGTTTATGCTCCATTGTGGTCGCTGTGTTGTCAAGTGTATCTGCACGGAAACTAATAATTTCCAAGTTAAAGTAAACCTTGAATTGTGTAATCCTTCCTGTCTCATCGGCAGTGAATCGCAGTGAGCTTTCTTTAATCTTTCAAAATGTATAACAGCTGTAACCTTCTAGTATACTGGAATAGGTTCATAACTGAACAGTTCTCCTCTATCATGTTTCCCTTGCTATTAATTATTCGAAAATTTTATTAAAAACTTGACACCTCAACTTGACAGCATATCATAAATCATTGTTTAGTAATCACCCTCAGGGTTGGCGATACTTGAGTGCTGATTTTTTACAACCATTTTTAGCATTTATTGGATGGATATACAATAGGCATTTATTATAGAGGTGTTATCACCAGGAATTTCCCACTTCACAAATAAAGGTTTTCCCCATTTTTAAGTGTTTTTTTATTCTGCTTTCATCAGTTCGGACCAGCTTAAAAATATTGACATAATTATTCTCAAAAATATGAAAGATATCAAAATCTCTCCAGTTGACTGTTTTTAGTAATGATGAAGACCGTTCTCATGGTTTTTTCACTTCAGAAACTGCTAGCAGAGAAACAGTTTTTTGTTTGATAATGCTTATACTCCTTATTAAGATTAAACTCTAAGCATGCTATAAATAATTTGCCTGTTTTTATGGGGGTGGACTTTGAAATGCTCCAAATCAGGTCTTGATAATCACTCAGTATGCTCACATTACATGCAAGCTAAGAAATAATTAAAGCCATATGATTCTAAGGTCCTGCTTGGCCCATCGCCAGTTGACGAGTTGCAGTTAAGTCTACATCTTTCCTTCAACAGTCACCATAACACTCCCATTCTCCCTAAGACCACTAAGTAACAGTTCTTTCCCCACAATCAAATTTGCTTATGGTTATCAGATTAAACAACTAAAGTTGGCAAGATTCATTAGGAGCATTGCCAAGCCACAGAATGCAACAGACAATAGCAGAAAGCTTTGTTACCCTATTACTGGCAGAACTCTTCAACTGATGAGTTTAATCGTTTCACAGCAGACAGAAAAAAATAGCAAATTGATGCATATTTCTAGCAATTGTTAGTTGTGAAATCAAGAAATTCCTTTATACATAATGTCTGACCGACCCATTTTCAAATAGGCCAGCCAACAAGATATACATTGACCGATTCTAGTTTTGCACATGCTAAATTTGCAATATGAATCTTTGTGCAATGTGATCCGTTTGAGTCGAGACTCGAGAATAACATCACCTTGGGACTGTCAAGGGTCTGTACATTTCTGTTGTTTGATCTGTTGCTAAACTGAACTTCTCCCGCTTAAACGGGTCAATCTTCCCTCCATGTTTTAGCAAACTACTCAAAGATTTGTGTTTCGTAGAGGACCATACGGAATTTTTACAAACAAGCATGCGAACACAACTCAAATGAGGGTTGACCAGATATTCCAGTAAATTCCACGAAAGTCACAATTCTGTACTTGTTACAATTATCGAACAGATTGCCGCAAAACGTGTAGAGAACGATCGCAAACGATCGACTTCGCAAAATGCGTTCATATTTAAATAAAAGATTAAGGACAATACCTGTGTATCGGGTTCACTGTTTGAATCCACGTTTCCCGATATTTTCGAGATGATCGAATGTAGGTTTTTCCGTCTGAAATTAACAAAGTCGTACCATTGTCATTAAATATACCTCTTAAGCATTGATTCTTAACGTTGTCGTTCTATTTCTGGTACTTTGAAGCGAAAACGAAGCCAACGCGGATTTTTGGCTCGTTTCTGTTGTCGGAAGGGTCGCAAACGGCATGTAATTTGAACTTACCTTTCTTTCATAGTTTTGATAGGATTTTCTCAGGCTGAACTGTCAAGTATGCCCCTAATTTCAGGCTTTGGATTATAATAATTATGCACCGTTTTTCAACGCGATTTTTCACATCGATCGCGTATGCAAGCTGAAGATCTTTCCACCAAATTCTGGCGAGTTTTGCTTGTAATTACGCATTCTTTTTAGCTTCAATTGTATTTATCATAAAAGGTAAACCGCTTTCAAAGCCCTTTGTTTACACGCATAAATATAATAGCATGAAAATGAGGCTGCGAGACACAACAATAGATCCGTGGCTAATCATGCATGCGCTTGCATTTTAATTTTTTCAAGTGAGCGGAAAAAATCGTTGTTTTCAAACATAGGGGCGCTTTTTGCTCCTCGTTTGAAAGCGTGATCAAATCCTTTTGTTCGGGTGAAATCATTTCCTCGTGAAGCGAATTCCTCGGGGCTGTTTTATTGCGAGAAAGAATGTTTTTAATGAGCTATTAATTATTAACCAGCAAAGCACGGCTTTTGTAAAGTCGTTTTTGAGATGCAAATTTTACGTGGGGGAAACATCAAAACTCAAGATATTAAAATTTGCAGTCAACTGGAACGATTTCCTCGCGGGCCGTAGAAATAACAGATAAAAAAGAAACGGAATAATTCCGTGCTATTATTCTTTCAAATACAAAACGTTTACCATTACTTTAAGGATTCAGGAATTTAGAAAGTTCGCCAAATTCTCTGACATATAAACCGAGTGGCGCTTCGTAATCTTTATTAATAAAATTGTTAATAAAAGTTAGGAGAATAAAGTTAGGATACCATAAAACCGTTTGTAACGTTTTGCCAACCATTCACAACCCTAAGTAACAAACGCAACAGGAATGTAACAATGTGCACGTGAGTGGTCGAATATACAACGTAATTACGATGCTGCGGACTTGAGGAGAGATTTCAAAACCGATATTGAAGAAGAAACTATAGAATTTGTCCTGGGAATAATACGACTTTAAAGATGCGTCATTACCCAGCGCAAACAGGAGCTCCGTCAACACCCGTAATGCAAGGGTATGTGAGATTTCCATTGAATATCCTTCTTAACCAATATAGAGGATTTATTTTGACACAATAAGATTAGAATTGAGCATGTGGTTGCTCCTGTATCAGAAATAGGACTGATTGAATGCGTTCAGAAAGAGTGCAAGTCGATCATTTGTGGAACACTGCTGTGGGTTTTTCCAATGCAAACATTCAAAAGTACGACATGATGGAAAAAGAAAATCCAGTATTCCATCCACAATAAAATCTTTAAGTTTACGCAAAAATATCCCAGGAAATCTCGTTAGCGAACGAGATGAATTTCTTATACGTCAAACGACTTATATATCACGTCAAACTAGTATTTTTAAGCACGACGTTTAGAGAATAGTGTCTACCTCATCATCCTTATGAACGCATTTGGAAACAGGAACAACGATGTTTGATTAAATTAGATATAATCTGTTTCATATTCTCCCCTTTGGTTACTTTCAGATTTCTTAAAGATATCTCTAAGCACCTAATTCCTCTTTTTAGGTAAAAAGCTACTGTACAAATAGTGTTCAGTAGAATACATACTTTATACTTTATCCTAGCGCGCAAATTATGGCTCCGTTTTACCATCAAAGTTCGCAAAACAATATGAAATTCATTGCTTTCTCCTCGAGGTAATCACAAGCAGACTTGAACTGTCGCAATAGATGGTCTTTTCACACGCACTACGACGATAAGGAGGCGATGAAGTAAATGACAGCTCTCAAGCCTATCCATTTACAATGACAATGTTCAGTTCTAATCCAAGGAATCTTTACAGATCAAAGCCCAGATAGCCGAGCGCCAGAAAGGTTAAATATAACAATAATATTGAGCCAATCAAGATCCACCAAATGCTGAATTCTCCTGCAAAAAAAACACATCAAGAAAGTCAAAATGAATGTGATTTATAGACACAAAGAATCTAGAAACGACTTTGCGTCGGAAATGACATCAGTTAAGCTACAAATCTAATTCAAAACAGCATGATACCGAAATGGTCATTCCCTGCTGGTCATTCTCTGCACAGTCATTGGTCATTCTCTGCACAGTCACTGATTTCACGTGGAATAGCAAAGGACTTGAGTTCTCAAAAGTATTGCTTCATGTACTTACTTCTGTTGGGTAATGTCACAAGCCTACACGTATTGTCTGCAGATATTGTGAGCAAACCAAATTCTTTATTTGAGTCTTCCAGCGACTGAGATGGAGGCAGAAACGCCAGTCCAGTCACAAAGATATTATGAACTTCAGGAATAGAAACAAGAGGCTGAAATGATGCAAATAATTGCATTAGTTTTAAGTGTGCACTCGAGTAATATAAATATGAAATTAAGTAAGCAGTTGAGCATTACCAGCTGGGCTGGTTTAAGTCATCAAAATCAGCCTCTGGCTATTACAGCACAATGCAATATTTCTACAGTAAATTTTGATCAAACTTAGGGATTTCTTTTGGCATATTTCATGCAAGTTTTTGAGCTGCAGTAAGTCTTGAGAGAACCATTCAGCCGAGCTTAGCTTTGATGATATATTCTCTGAGGTGTGAGGAATATCATGATTGTTTCAGGAATTACCGCTAAGTTCCAAGAAATGTAAACAGCAATTGAGCCGGATGCAGTGCCGACACCAACATAATGACCGTCATCACTAAGACAAAAGAGAATTCATGGCTTTAGAAAGATGTTAGATTAATCCTAGTATTTCAATAGGAATTAAAAGTGTATATTTTCAAGAAAGGATAAAAACAAAATGGATGGATAAATATTTAGACATATTTTATCTGCATGTACCTGACAGCCATCTGTGTGAGAGGTTCAAGGCCAGCAGAGCGGCTCAATTTAGGAATCCATTTTGAACAATCCCATTTGACAATAAGAGATGGCGATGGTTTGTGACGATCAAATTTGGCAGGAACTTGGATTGTGTACAAGAATATTTCACCTTTTTCACTCGTCAAAAATCTAAAAATTGTGTAAATAATTTGGCATTTGGCCAATTTGTTAATAATCCATTTGATAAACCTTTATATTATGAGTATATCTTTCCAAATCATTACATCTGGAGACCTTGTTCTCATCTGATCTGACCAAAAGGTCTGAAATGAAATTTGAATTTACATCAAATCTTATTTCTGGTCATTTACAAGGGGAGGTCAACTAACCTGCATGCTCTTATTCTGAAAGCGTCCTCGCTGTCATCGCCATTTGGTCCAGTGTAGAATAACTCAAACTCTCGCTTGCCCTCTTCCAGTCTCCAAACATAAGCTTTTGTGTCTCTTGACACAGTCACAAACTGTCATATTAAAAGATTCTTTAAAACTAGACCCAACAACTTTGCAGGTTTGATTTAACAGCATTTGTTTAGAATAAGTAAAGCAAACATCAACAGATGTTGATTTTAATTTAGTTGAAACATAGGCAGCACAGAAATGTTTTCGTGTACGCGAGTGTATATACTCAGTCACAGTTCGGTCTGTGACTGTGGTTCTGTCTATCATTATTATGTCACCATAATAGACCAAGTAGACTCGCGTACATGCGTGAGCGCCACAAGTCGAGAATGAAAACATTTCTGGGCTGCGTATGGTTGAAATAAAAATGTAAAATGACTTACCCTTTTGCTGTTTGGATGGACGGCAAGATCATCAACATCTGTGTCATGAGCTTTGAAATTATGAAGACATTTTAATGTTGGATACTGCAATTTAATATAAAATTAAATTAGTTCAGCCTGCGTATTATAATATACTTGCCATTCAAATGAACAGGATGCTCTTTAAGAGCTTGAAAGATCACAAATCACCTTCAGTACACAAACATATCCATTTGAACCTCCAGTAACAATATGTTCCCCATCACCAGTAAACCGTACAACTTTCTGAAAATCACCATCATCAATTTCATCAACACTTTTCACTGTCACTTCAGAACAAAGTGTTGACACCTTATACCCTTCCTTAGCGTCATTTTTCTTTTTATCAGTTTTTGATTGTGTTTTCTTTGTGATGTCTATGGATAATAAATGACATTCATTCTCCTTGCCGACGGCCAGAGATTTTTCCTTGGGATGAATGGAACAATTCATGATGGCCTTTCTCTCTGAATCATGCTCATGAACTTTCTCAGCTGTCATTTCTTTATCACTGTACTTGAGTTTAAATATTTGCTGAAGGATAAAAGGATTGATGATAAATGGTAATTTGCACAGAATATTGACAATATTTCATTGTCTATTATGATCAAGATTCTTTCCATAGAGCTTTGGCATCTGGGATGAAGTTTAACACTAGCAACTCAGCTAAAATTACTAGCAAAATAAATTACTAAAATTAGCAAAATTTTATAAAAGAGAAGTTAGAAAACTGGTCTAAACTATAACCAGAAGTGGAGGTTTGGATCCCCATTCCCCTCCTTGGCTATACTGCTGGGTTTGGGTGGTTTGGGCCATGACTTCCTTTATTCCTTATAAATGTTTTCAAAGACTGGGGTAGGTGTGTCAATGCAGTGCCCTAAACCCAGTTTTTAAATACCACAAGACTTTCCCTTTTGCAATAACATGCATTCCATAAATTGAACGAGATTACCGAGGAGAGCTTCCAAGGGTAATAAGAGCTGGTTATAATACGATCGAGAGTCTCAATTAACAATTTAGTGAAAACATGATTGTTGTTCTATAAAGAAATATTCGTTATCACCTTACCAAGGCATTAGGGACACCAGTTTTTGCAGACCCTCCACCGCCAGCAACAACAAAATGATCTTTATCTAATACATCCACTGTATACAGAGGAAAATTCGTCGTGTGTAGAGTCACAGCGCTCATTTTCAAATAGTAAACAACAAAACAAGTAAACAAAATTAGAAAACGTGGCAATTTGTTCTTTTTTGGCGGATACTGCTAGCACTAAGTAATGCGGGCGTCAAAGCCGACATGGATTAAGTTTGGGATTTATTTTAAAATCCAGGCAAATAATCGGAATATGGCTTTCGTATGGTTGAATATACGATATGGCTGAATGTCTTTTTTGCTGTTTTACTGCTGTAATGTTGATGAAAATGCTGATAATAAATGTTTGATGTTTATGAATGATCTCTGCTAGTTTCTTTCAGAGATTCAGCTATGCAGAGACTGGGGAGAGTATTCAGGGTTAATTAAGGTGGTTTTTAGTCGATATAATTTTTTTTTTCGAACCATATCCGTTCCATATATGTTTAATACCAGTATTTTTTTGTATGTAAAAGAAAAATTTGTAAAGCATGCCAAAAAAAAAAATTGGTAAAGAACGTAAAAACACCCAAAAGAGATCATCCAGCTCTATGCCACAATCTAACCGGTGATATTACAACCAGCTGCGATATACCAGCATAGATTACAACTACGAAAGGTGCAAGGACAGTTGCTATAGGAAGAACTCCCCCCCATAACTCACATCTTAACGGCCGTCTAAGGGGGAGATGCACTACGGCCCCCAGACCATGATGTATGTGCACCTAACCGTTACGTCTCAGTGAGAAACAGAGTATGCATCGCCACAAGCCTAGCGTCATAGACGAATCAGCTACAGTGGCTAGCCCTGAGAGCGAAGATAAATTTAACGTATTTAAGCTTTTCCTGGTCTCGGGGGGCGGTCTCTAACAAGTATATGCATAGAAAACGATTAATAAGGCATACGCTTGGAAATGTCAAGATTTAAACGCCTAAACGTTTTTTAAGTGATTTTAGCGAGAAATTTTAGTGTTTTGGTATTCTTTTAGAAATTTTAGTGTTTTGGACTCGACCATGGTCGAATGTGCCGAAAAGCGGTATACTCGACCATGGTCGAATGTACAACTATGATTATACCGAAAAACGGTATATTCGGTTTCGGCCTATAGTTAATCCTAAACCAAAGTTTACTTAATCCTATACTTAATCTTAATCAGCCAAATCGTGATTCGTACCCAGTGTTTTTGTCTGCGCGTTCTTTATACAAGAACAACAATCACAAATTATTTTGTTAGTGTGTGAAATGTGGTCCCCTCCAAAACCTTGGGAAATACCTTCAAATAACTTCAGAAATTTACCGTCAACATCGACTGGAGCGAGCTACAGACCATCGAGAGGTGTTAGACAAGTTAAACCTACGATTATGGCCGAGGATGATAAAAAGGCAGCTCCTACAGTACCACCAAGACCAGCAACCAGACCAACACAAAGTTTATACCCTAGTTATGGTAGGTTGGAACTCATCAAAGTAGCATGTAGTTCAAAATACGGTATATTGGGCGCTCTTTAATGATTTTAATAATAAACGTTGTTGTATTGCGTCATATGTACATCAATGCATATTGTTTAAATATTGTTTTAATTTAATACCGAGGTTATTTATAGCGAACTTTTATCATATTTGGTACGTCACCCCCGTTGTAAAGATAACACTATGATACCCCTGTTAATACACCGTCTTCTTAAACTATAATTGCATCACTGCGCTTGGCACTTCACTTTAAAAGACTCTAGTATAAAATATTTTAGTATATCTAAACTTCTAAGGAATTGTCCTTTTATCTTTCTTGGGATGAGCTGACCTGTTTTCTGTGACAGGGCATGGTACCTATGGAAACTATAGTAACTTTGGTGGATATATGGGGCCTTATTCTGGGGGATACACCAATGGCTATGGAGGATATGGAGGGTATAATGGGTACAATAATATGTATGGTGGATATGGAGCCAATCGATATAGCCAGGGATACAACAACGCTCCCTCTAGTTCATTTGTTGAGCAAGCCGAACAGAATTCACGGATTGCGTTTGATTCTGTACACTCAATCGTTCAAGCATTTGGCTCGATAGCGATGATGCTTGAATCAACTTTCTTTGCTGTCCACAGTTCATTCAGGGCAGTTCTTGGTGTGGCTGATCACTTTAGCCGTTTACGTGAAAATCTTGTTCATATTGTTGGATCTAATTTTCTAATCAAATGGTTGCGAAGCATATTCCGTAAAATAACAGTTCTGATTGGCTTGAGCAGCTCTGCAAGTGTCGAGGAGGTTTGGAACGAGATGAGATCTATGACAAGGGAGACAGCGGCAACACAGGGAGGACAGAGTCGCGTCTGGAAATCATGGCCGTTGCTGTTGTTTTTTGCTGTTGTGTTAGGAACACCTTGGTTGATTTGGAGATTTTTATCCTCACTGGGTGATGAAGATATTCACAATTGGATGAAAGGTCTGTACCACCATAGTCATTCTAGGGGTACCACATTGCTTGGACTCACTGTTATTACTTTGCAGATGAGCTAGGACAGGAAGCAGCAGGTGAAGACCATCCTCTGACTTAAAACCTGTGGTAGAGAGAACAGTTTAGAACTGATAGAGATATCCAGGATCAGTGAAGTTAGTTCAGGTTTAACTTTATCGATTTATAAACAGGTGAAGGTGACCATGTTCTTGGTGAAGTTTTGTACGATTTTATCGCTGAGGCTGAGGATGAGCTCTCAATAAAAGCAGGGAAATATATTAAGATTGCTCCAAAACAACGACAACCAAGAATTAGAGGCTGGTTGTTAGCGACTGTCAATGGAAAAAGCAAAGGAATTGTCCCAGCAAACTATGTAAAGGTAAGACACTCTGCATTGAGAATATTTTATCAAACATGTTATCTTTCCTAACCTGGGGTTTTGCATGAAGAATACAAACTAAGTCCAATTGTAACTCACCTATTCTTTCAGATTCTTGGTTTCAAGCGTGGAAGAAAAGCAAATGGAGGCACAGAACAGAAATTAAATGCTTCAACTTCAGGCGAGCAAGAATGTGATAACGAAGAGATTGTTGATTTGGATGATGTTTACACACGAACTGTTATCAACGACTTTGAAACACAACAATTTGATGAGGTTCCCCGTGAAATAAGCCGTGATCCTAGCAGTGATTCAGAGCTCACAGAACCCACAAGAAATCCAACCACTTCAAGAACTATCCAGTGAAATAAATTAGTTTTTTTAGTCGAACACTTTGGCAGACAATGGTCAAGTGTAAAAAGCATTTCAGAGCAGTGACTAGGACCATCTGCATACGGTTTACACGCCTTATCATTTGTGAGAAACACTAATAATTTACGACAGAGGTCAAAACTAGTCCACTAATATTAGTGTGGCATATCTTTTATTGTCATTGGACTGGATAGAAACGGCGTGAAAACAATAAGAGACTCATAATAAAGGACACTTGAGAAAACGTGCCTGAATTCTTCACTTTAAAAACATTTTTGGAATGATTACCTCGTTTTTAGAAAACATAGATTGGAGTTGGACCGTGTTGTAACTGGTCATATAAAACAAATCATCTAACAGATATAAAAAGACGCTAAGGTCATGTAATTTCAGGTTTTTGAATCAGTCGTAGATAGAACATAGAATAACAAATAAGAATTAGGAGGGAAATAAAGATCATAAAACACAGAATTTTATACGCAGCTGCATGGAGTAGCACAGAGAAAAAACTGTTGCGTTTCTGGGGTTGGTTGTATCAAGCCCGTTTACCTTAAACGTTGGATAAGTTCAAAATAGAAAGTAAAGTCTATCGTTTTATTCAACAAGCAAACTAAATGTTTTTAACCTCAATACAACGATACTGTTTACAACTACATATTCAGTGCATAATATTCAAGTTGACTTATTCAAGAGAGTTGTAAGAGTGTTATTTAATTTTGACTTATCCACCGTTTAAGCTAAACGGGCTTGATACAACCGGCCCCTGTCCCCTGTTAGTCAGGAAAGTTGCGTTTAAGATTAACACAATAAAAAATGAAAAATGTTCAAGTATTTTGTGAAGTAAAAATGATTGTGTCTAGTTTGAGTGATGGGTTAGTTGGAGACCATCTTGAGATGAAGCGGGCCCCGACGCTGGCACGCTGCCATTTCGGTCATAGAAACTAGAAAGCAAATATACCTTGACAAGTAATTACATTGTTTATGAAGCGCAAATCAGAGCGAATCGTTTGACCTCGTTTTTATCCTATTTGGCGAACGCAGGTTTTCACAATGTAAAAGCCGTGCATGAGAAATGAAATATGGTAATCCTAGCCGTGATAATAGCGGTAAATTCTTGTTCTTATTACGCGTTTAAAAAATCATTTAACGCTTTGAAATTGATTAAAAAAAGAACATTGGTATTTTTCTTGGCAATTAGCGTGTTCAACAGCCAATTAAGTCTAGTTAAAGTTTCAATTAATCTTCAAATTGGTTTGTAGGAACAGCGTTACTTGTATAAAGTAGCATTTATCGTTCTCTTAACCAATATTCAACTGCTTTACTCAACTGCCAAGCTAAGTCAACAATGCGGCGATAAACCGCCGATAAAATTTAGTATAAAAATGGCCATCGTGCTACAGAAACCACCCAATTTAATGAAATCAGTTTAAAGTACTGGAAAAGACTGGTAGTGTTCACTGTGAGTTTCATCAGCATGGTTTTCAAAACCGGAGCTTTTTTTTGTCTTGCTATATTTTATTTCACTGGCTGTATTGAAGGTACGTTTTCTTCTGTTGTGGCGAAGACTATAGATGCATGATAGTCAATATGCACTATAGTAAATGTGCATGGTATAGTTTTGACTCTTGTATTGAGATTGCTTTCTATGCTAGTTTAGTGCTCTATATGATCTAGTATACTAATTCACCCAGCAGAAAATGTCTTTCAGTTGGTGCAACAGGAAAACCCGAACTCGGCACCCAATCAGTTCTTGGGAAAGCGATCTACATCCCAGATGAAGACCTTCTTGGATCAATTCCAAACGGAATTTCATTCTTCAAGGACGTTCCCGAAAGCTGCCTGCGTCGAGTCAACCTGGCGACGACTGTGAAAGATCAATCGTTTTACAAAAACACAGAAGAGTTTTACAAAAGCATTGCAACCCAGACGAACCTAAAGGCGAATTATGAGAGTCACTTCACCCTCGGCTTCACCTTGGATGCAACAACAAAGACAGTCAGCGGCAGTAAACGAGAAGTTAGTGGCACATCACTGAACCTTGCAACCAAATCGTATGAACTGCAATTTCAACCAAATTGCCTCTACGAAACTGCGCTACAGGATCGTGTGATCTCTGACTTTGCACGATTAGGTATGTCTTTACAACCATCACGTTTTGTTCTTCTTTCCACTGCTTTCCACTAACTTTTCTTAAAGCCATCTTCTTTCTAGAAAAGAGAAAATAAACGTAATTTCTGTAGCTTTTCATACGAACATTACCTTGTGATGTTTTCACCGATGTTCACTTAGTATATATATTGCAAAGCTTTTGGGTTATGTTCCGTTTTCTCAGACAAAGAAAGGTCGAAAGGTAGTTTAATTTAAATTGTATCTTGTGAATTAAAAATTACTTTTGCAATGATATAGATGTTGAGATATCCCAGCCCTGGTACAAGGTTTCCTGGCGTGACTATCATCACTTCATGCAAACACATGGCTCGCACGTGATCACGGCTGTTACCTACGGCTCAAGTGTTGATCAATATGCGTTCGCTGAGGAATCATCTTCGTACAGCGCCCGCGATTTCACCGTCAAAGCATGCGCATCGCTCGCTGGTAGTGTCGCCGTTTCGTCTTTGTCTGTCGAGGCATGCTCTGGTGTTACCAAGGAAGAGATAAGCAAGCTTTACAACAGCAAAATGACAACGTCGATTACAGTTCGAGGCGGAACAGTTGGAACGAGAAACAGTTTGGTCTACGAAAGATCTAACGAGCTCCTTCTACAGTTCCTAGCCGAAGGCCAAACCCACCCTACCCCTATTGAGTACACATTGACTCCAATATGGCAAATTCTTCGAGGCCAAAATCATATTTTGGTCAAAAATCGTAACGCAGGCGTGCAGGCTGTTAATCTTCAGTATTATTACGACGGGTACCTTAATTTTGGCTGCCCGCTCATCGTTGGCAAGCGTGGTCCAGAGCTGCAGAAGTTCCACCACGCCGCGCATTCCACGTCATCCGACCCAGTCTACCAGTGCAGTCTCGCACCATCTGGTTGTCATAGCGATGATGATTGTCATTGTCGTGGATGTGATAAGTGTCGTTGCTATGGAGATTCGTGTATCGTCTACCGCGCGACAGAGAAGGGGGCCGCGATACGAGTGACGGCAGCACCAAATTACAATAAGGAGTTGAAGAAAAACGGCTGTGACAGGAAATTCTGGGGCGTGAAGTGCTCGTGTGAAAATCAAAACACACGAAGACGTATCATCTTCTGAGTCAATGAATATCTTCTCAAACAGTAGTTCAACTTGTACTCTATTCGCTCAATATATTTCAATAATAAATAATGCTATCCGACAATGTCTTTTGTCGTTATTTCTGCTACTGTACTGTAGCAAAGGTGCCTCAGCACATGATCCTGGTTGAAGTAGAAAAGCGGAAAAAAAACAAGAAGTTCTTGGTGATGTTGTAGTCAGCTCAAAGTCGTAAACGTAAACTTTTTCGTAAACTTTTTTAATACCTTAAAAACATTTCACGCTTTGTAAAATTATACTCGGTTAGGCGAAATCATTTTCCCCAAGACTAAAATCACACAGTTCGTTATGTTCCTGGATTAAATGTATCATGAAAGTTGCCTGGGATTGAAATAGATTAATCAAGAATGGTGAACATTGCATTTATTCTTTGGTCTATTTTTCTTTATAATTTGAAATATTTATACAGAATAGGCTGTGTTTGGTCAGAGGCAGTCAGCGACAAGCCGAACTGAGCTTTTCACCCACGATTGAAACGTGATAAGGTAACTGTATAACCACTGATTAATACGGCCAGCTCACCTAGGAACTTTCAAATCACTACTGACTCTCTGTCCATAGATGCGAGTGACATTCAAAGAAAAATCCCTCAAACTAATGCGCGGCAATAATAACTGACATAAAATTTGATATACTCAAGTATTTCACTCGTAAATTCTATAATCTATAATCTATAGTAATTAAAAATCTGCAAATACATTCGTAGCTTTTTCATTAAGTGTAACATTTAATCTAAACAGAGCGTATTCTGTACAAATACTTCAAATTATAAAGGAAAATAAAGGCCTTAGAATGCTATGGTCACTTTTTAATTATAACCGAACCTGATACATGAGAACCTACATGAAAGTTTGAATAAATCTTGGAAATTTTCCTACTAACCGTAGAAATTACAGGAAAGGGTGCTTGATACAATCACTGCCACATGGAAGAATGATTGAATGAATAAAAGGAGACTGAAAATTGGCTCCTTTTTGGTGAAATTATTCACACAGTTTATTACAAAACGAAATGAACTGCAGTTGAATAAACAGAGGAATTTCGAATTTATTAACCCTTTAACCAACTGCTCAAGCTAAATAAAGATTAACTGTAAAGACCAGAGTATAAAAATGCAACAAAAACTACAAGTTTGATCAGTTTTTAGGAACTACAGAAAGTTGGGAACTGCGGTGACTACTTCAAACAAGGTAAAAATGACTTGTCGCGATGTTCTTCTCTTACAAAGTGTCGGAATCTTATATGTTTTTTTCAAATACTGTATTGTCTTAATATATTTAGCTTGATTAATGGCTTTTCTTCGAGAAATTAACTTCGGAACACTGTTTGTTTCCGTGTTGGTTTTAACAACCACAGGTAAGGCTTTGCTTCCGACAACCATGTGTTTACCACAAATACTTCGTTTTCAAAAACTACCGGCCTTCTTTCCTACATGAAATGTTTTATACATTCTGACCACTATAGTCAAAGGCACCTTGAATAAGAACTTAAACTATTTTTCTAACAGTGTGCTCAGCAGAATTTCATACTTTGCTTGGAAAGTCTATCTACGTTCCGAGAGAAGACTTGTTGGGGGACATTCCGAATGGAATATCGTTCTTCAAAGAAATTAAAACCGAAGAATGTTTGCGCAAAGTGAACTTAGCCACCACGATCAAGGATCAGTCATTTTACAAGAACACTGGAGAGTTTTACAAAAGCATCGCAACAGAAACAGGTCTTGAGGCAAAGTACGAGGGAGGTTTCTCTCTCGGTGCTTCTGTGGACGCGACAACGAAGAGCGTGAGCGGCAGCAAGCGTGAAGTCAGCGGTACCTCGCTCAATCTCGCAACGAAAGCTTTTGAACAGCAGATGAAACCAAACTGCCTTTACAACACAGAGATGCATTCAAGACTCCTAAGCGATTTTGAGAGTTTGCCAGAAAGGATCTCAACGCCTTGGCATAAATCATCATGGCGAGACTATCAACGGTAAAGTTATATTGTAGAGCGAACCGTACACTTATTTGGGGTTCACAAGCCATTTCCCAAGGAATTTTACAATTTTACACAATATCAAACTATATTGACGAAAAAACCCTAGCTACAAGTTTGATACAAAAACATGTTGGTAACTTTATGCATTTCTAGATTTCTGAATACGCATGGCTCTCACGTGATTACCGCTGTCACATTCGGTGCAAGTATTGACCAATACGCGTTCGCTGAAAAATCGTCATCATATACCGCCCGCGAGTTCACAGTCAAAGCTTGTGCTTCGTTGGGTAGGGACCTCAAGGCTGCATCAGCGTCAGTCTCCGCTTGTTCTGGTGTAAGTCAAGAAGAAGTCAACAAGGTACTGAATCCATTGTTTCCAGTCTCCAGTGGATAATTTGTTGTGTTATCTCGTATTCATCCTATTCACTGTGAAAACAGGAGCAAATTTAAATTGATTACCTTAGATTAATTTAATTAAACCATTTTTTATTGGTTAAACAACTGAATACGTGGTTAAAACAACCAATTTTTGGCCGGTGGACTAAACCGATGATGAAACAATATTAAAGATTGTTATTTAGATGAGAATCCAACGAGAAATTACAATTTTTTACGCTTTTGCTTACAAAATTTTGCCCCTCACTCCGGTCCAATTTTACACCAAGATATGACGTAATGAACAAAGGCATTGTCGAAGGTTCTCTCGCATTCCCAAGGACAATAAGTGGAAGACTTGAGAAAGACAATGAAGGAAGACTTGCCCCCCCCCTGACAATGCAAAATCTTTTTCAGATATCCAACGAGCGTATGACGTCATCGATCACAGTTCGCGGAGGAACCGCACCGACACGTCAAAAACTCCTCTACGATCGTTCTAACGAAAATATCCTGAAGTTCCTAGATGAGGGGCACTCTACCCCTACCCCAATACAATACACCCTCACCCCAATTTGGCAGGTCCTGGGTGAGCAGCAAGGCGGAAAAGTCAAAGCTATTAATCTTCAATATTACTTCGATGGTTTCCTCAACTTTGGCTGTGACTACAAACCAGCAGGTTATATAAATTAAATACCGTTACAATTATAGAATACCAGGCCAATAGTCGATTATGTTAAAAATCTGTTAGAGGGTCAATTTTAGAGTATAGAACTGCACCGTTCTTTAAAAATAACGTTTATTCTTGTTCTCTGGAAGTCCAATTCATGGATTAAGTAACATAAAACAAGGTACATGTATCTAGAAGACGATATGACATTCACTGTTAAGAGGTGGGTTGGCCAGGTATTCTATAATTGCTCCTTTATTCAACCCTTAGGAACGAGGTGAAATTGGATCAGGGATGGATCGAGCGGGCATGGCTTTGTAGGATGGGGGGAGGGGGGTGGTGTGCCAAGTCATGGGGTGAGGTGGGGTAGAAGACACCAGCTTCTTGATAGACTGCGAAAGGCAGTAGAAAAATTGAGAATGTGACAGAGTTAAGAAAGCTTTGCACGCGACAACGCTTGTGGTACGTATTATCTAACCCTAGAGTTGTTGCATTCATTGTGTTTCAGCTAAAAGAGGACCATCTCTCCAGACTTTCAACTTTGCCAAACACTCAATAGCCTCAAATCCTGTTTATGAGTGCACCATTGCACCATCAGGCTGTCACCATGACGACGATTGTCATTACACAGTTGGAGTATATTGCTCGTGCTATGGTGATTCCTGCATAAGACATCATGATAAGAAGACCGCAAGTGGAAACATCCGCCAAGAGCCTGCCCTTCAGAAAGAAAGTGGTTGGGCATGGAATGGGTGTGGCTGGGCTACGGCAGGGTTTAGCTGCTACTGTGAAAAGGAAAACTCTCAAAGAAAAGCTATCTGGCCGATTGTTTAAAGAAAACAATTGGAACTTCAGAAATAATGGAATGAAATTGTAATCTTGACTTGTTTGATTAAAATCAAAGTCAATAAATGTGATAGCAATCATAAAGTTGTTATTGTTGGTATCAATCAAAGGCTGTTTTTTGGGGTTGCCAAGTTTTCTCTGACCATACATTTGCAGAAAACGTTATCCCTTCTAATTCTCTATAAAAAGTAAACAAGTGATTGGTAAAACCTACACAGTGGTAAATGCTGTTTTAATTTACTCATTATTTCACAGATAACATTTCAATGATTTAAACTATTCCTTGTGTATAAAGAAGAACTAACTAAGAGAAAGTTCCAACTTCAAAAGATTTTGCAATTAGAAGTCCACAGAAACACAATTAGAGTTAAGTTAAAGTTAAAAAGTTAAAGTTAAAAAGTATTTATAGTTGATTAACTTAAGTCAATCAAGCATTTTGCAAAGCAGTTTTCGCCAAGAATAATGTACCAATTATACCAGCATTGTTGCCAAATTGGCTACCACAAATATACTCATTCAATCCCTCATCAGTTTGAAATTTCTCAACCAAAACGTAGTCTGCATTCAGTTCCTTGAATACTCTTCTACAGTTTTGAAAAATGACCTTTCCTTGCATCACCCCACCTCCAAGAATTATTACATTAGGTGATAGTGTCAAGGTGAGATTAACACACAAGACACCCAAGTAATATCCAGCTATATTCCACACCAGGTGGGAATCAGGCAGTGTGGCAAGTTGAGAGGGATCTACACCTGCTCTCGCAGCTAATGCATGGGAGTTGACCATTCCTTCAACACAGTTTCTATGAAATGGACAACTACCAGAGTAGGTATCACCTGGCATTACACCCACAATCATGTGACCTGCTTCTGGGTGTAACAATCCATGAATGGGCATGTCGTTTACGTATACACCAACACCAACTCCCGTCCCAACTGTAACATATACCACATTCAAATTCCTTGGACCACCAGATACCATTGCTTCAGCCATTGCTGGGGCATTGACATCAGTCTCAAACATGACTGGTACCTCTGGAAATGCCCGAGTAAACACACCGACAACATTGACATTTTTCCAACCAGGTTTCGGCGTGGTTGTTATGTATCCGTACTTTGCCGATTCTTTTCGAAGGTCAATTGGACCAAAGGAAGCAATTGCAATCGCCTTAAAACTTCCAATCCCATATTTTTTCAAAAGTTCCTGCAAATATTGGACCAAAGTATTCAGAGTTGCAGTTGGAATGTCACCTGTATCAAAATCCTTACGCTCTAAAATAATTTCTGGATTTTTAATATCAGACATTGCTACAACACATGATGTTCCTCCAAGTTCTATACCAGCTATATATGCCATTTTCAAAAATAGTTACAAAAAATCTATGAAAAAATGCATTAATCTTTGCTTTGCGCAATTATCATTTGCGTCACATGCCAGTCACATGAGTTAGCGCATTGTGGGTACAACTTCCCACCGGAGATAGTGACCAAATTCGTGCAACAATATTCACAGCAGATTTTTGGTATTTCGAGGTAATACGGGACTGAAAAAAGGTTATCATTTAACATACCCCAATAGCCCAAGAATGTGAAACACTATTTAGCAAAACTCACCTCAAAGAACTGTGAATTGGAAGAAATATTTCAGGTTAATTTCACAGTAAAGAACTCTCCACTTGAGCTTACTGAGTCACTGTGCTCCGTCGGCAAGGACTCGCGAAACAAATAATGACGATGCCGCCCATTTTTGGGCAACGCCGACCTGCGACGGCCGACGTCCATTTCCGATATGACATCATTTTGAAGCTAAAAATAGGAAAGCTTCCTTGATATTTCAAAACACTAAAACTGTACTGCAGTTATTTGAAATCTGCTGTGTTCTTTGGACAAAAGGTTGAAAATTTGTTACAAGAAAGAAAATAATAAACAAGATGTCTCTGTATCCGTCCTTGGAAGATATGAAAGTTGATCAATTGGCGAAGGTATAGACTTTTAAACGCTTTGCAAATGTTGCGCATTCTAATTTTTCAAAGGAAAGATTCGTTGTTTTGAATTGTGTTTTTTATCCTGGAAGAATTGAAATATACGAGTCTAGTATTGAAAATTAACACAGCAATTAGATCTTAAATGGATACAATTTATTTACGTAGAAAGTCTGTAGATTTTATGGCAGAACGTAGAACGATCTCTGTTACATAATATTATTAATATATGAAACATCAATTCCATTTAATTAAAATTTAATATGGTGCGATTTATCGAATTTTAGGCCCAAGTTCAGGCAGCAAACGCAGGCCATGCCTTGCCACCAGCAACAGTAAGTCTGATTTTTTTTCTGATTACAAAATGGTGATAGTGAGTTAACCATCTATGAATATGATCAAAGTGAAACCTGACCTTTCTTTTACAGGCAAGTGCCCCTGGTTCCAGCACAGGGCATAGTGGACTATATCCATCCCTGGACGACTATATGGGACTTCACATCACAGAACAAATGGTCCGAGACAACGTCCCAGGATATGTAAGTGACTATCTCATGTTGTTGCTTTCTGCAAGCTAAAATTTGTGGAAATTTTGACATCTGAAGTTATACTCTAATTTTTCAGCAAGTAGTTCCGAGTGGTGGTCGTCAGCTCGCGACTGTGGCAAGTGGTGCCATTGCTCCAGTAACTGGCGCGAATAACATTGATGTTAAACGCTCTGAAATCAAGCAAGGTGTCCGTGAAGTCACGTTATGCAAGGACGCCAAAGGGAAGGTTGGTTTGCGTGTGAGACACGTCAACAAAGGAGTGTTTGTGTCGTACGTTCACAGCAATTCACCAGCGGCCCTGGGTGGTCTGAGGTTTGGTGATCAGATCCTGCAGATTGATGGTGACACCGTTGCTGGTTATGAAATGGACAAAGTGATGAAAATCCTCAAAAAAGCATCACCACAGAAGATTGTGTTTGCCGTGAGAGACAGGTATGAAAGAAGAGATGCATCTTAGCATGACAAATAGAGCATAGGTAAAATATCCTGTGGCTAAGTTGGTTTATTCTGTTTAAAATTTCAGGCCTTTTGAAAGAACAATCACTTTACAGAAGGACAGCAATGGAAATGTTGGGTTTGTTTTCAAAGATGGAAAAGTTACAGCTATTGCCAAGGAATCGTCAGCTGCAAGGTATTTCCTGCATTCATGAAGCTTGATAAACTAGTTGACATGATCGACTGACCAGCAGAAGTTAGGATAAGGTCTTGCTAGTAATTACAAAATAATTTGAAAAATAATTGCCTCATTTAGAAATGGTTTGTTGACTGAGCATAATCTGGTTGAAGTGAATGGTCAAAATGTTGTTGGATTGAAGGTAAACTACGAATGCTTTTTTGAAATTATACATCAGGAAAGATACAATATTCCAGCTGCTAGTATACAATGGAAATTGAAGAGTTTCTATCTCAAATTTTTAGGATAAAGAAATCAAAGAAATCATTGCAAGAGCTGACAGATCAGTCACATTCACCATTGTGCCAACATTTGTATTCAAGCATATAATGAAAAAGTATGGAAACATGATCACAAATAAACATATTCTCCATTACCTGATAGTACCATTTTAACGATGACCAAAATCATTATCTTAACATTTTTTTTATTATTTTTTGCAGCATGTCAACAAGTCTTGTGAAGGGAAGCATGGATCATTCCATTCCTGATATTTAAAAAATGAACAAACATTTGCATATGCCAACTTAGTCCTTAAGAATAAACGTAATAAACTATTCAAATAAGTGGTTAATAAATTTATCTTATTAGGGCTTGTTTTTATAAGATTAGAAGATTTAAATACCAGGCTATATCTCACCAAGGATACCAAAATTATGCCATAAAGAAATGCTTACACAAAGTCACAAATTCCTTTTTAATAAAGAGCCCAGATGAATTGTACTGCTGTTGCTTGATTTTATTCATTAGTATCTAATACTTTGAACAAAATCAACGGAGAAATGTATAATAGGGGTAGTCCAATTCATTATTATATATTTACCATCCCGCTAGACCACAGATGATTGAGTAGTCAGAGTTATACTATAGCAATGTTTTGTATGTAGAATATAAGTTATAAATAACAATTGTACCTTTTGTGAATTTGTGATGCTCTTATTCCTGTCTAAATAATGATAGGCAAAAAAGTGCCAGTTTTACTGTAACTCACTCCTGACACTCTAGCTTCTACCATCCACCAAATCTCCTAGAGGGTCTGGTCTGCACTGTCCCCCCCCCCGCGCCTGTACAAGCCTGTGGAACTAAAGTAACACGTGTTTTGGAATCATAATAAAGATGCAGATTTGAACTTCATGAGTTATTTTACTTTGAGAGCGATCAGGCAACGTTTCAGTAAACTGCAGTTCACAATAATGCCGTATTATGCTGTACGCGTTGGCCGAAAACCGGGAATTTATTTGACATGGTATGACCAAAAATCTAAAGCAGAATTTCTCGAAGTATTAAATATTTCTTTAATATACCAATATTCAACACAATCACTGTTTTGAACCATTTGTTTCTTCAAAATAGGGAGGAATGCAAGAAGCAGGTTGATGGAGTTAGTGCAAAATTCAAGAAATTTCTTACTATAGATGAAGCCGAAGAATTCATGGCAATAAAAGACCCAAGAGATAACAAAATAACACGCAAATTTGTATGTTTCTTTCGTTATTCTCAGAACAGTTTTAAACTGATAGCATGATCGAGGTTAGTTCAGGCTTTTCTTAGATCCTGTAAAAATGTGTTTAATAGCATGCCAAACCGAAAAAGGAGCGTAGCCAGAAACGAAAACACGAGGAGCCGGAGGAGGAAAATTGGAGTTTTGAAAAAAGATCAAGACAAGGTCTGATGATGTGATGACGAGTTCTGATATTGTCTTTCACAATGCATAGTGTAGAAGTTCTTTTAAATTTAAGTCATTTAACAATATCATATGATTGTCTTTGACAGAATATGATCATAGGCGTACGGGCATATTTTTTTTAGGGGGGCTGCGCTCAATTTGCCCGAATGACATGACGTCATAGATTTTGTGACGTCATCATAAAATTATATAATCTGAGAAGACTACAAATGAAAGGATTTCCTTTGAAGATTGACAGACGTAATATAAAAAGAAATATCATCCCTAGCCATTTAAATTCTAAACTAAATATATTCATTACGATTTACAACGAAAGAAAAAGTGACTAACATAATAACATTTTATTTGATATATGAAATTCCGTCATGTTTTGCACTAGACATGCAAGGAATTTAGTTTTGTAAAACTATAATCTAGACTAGAAGAAATATGATTTACGATTACGTCGCTGTCCAAAAATGTCAATTATCTTTTCCATATCGTTCTTTAAAGTACTATTTGCATAAGCTCTCTCAATATTGATAAGGGCAATGCTGTTTAAGCGTTTTTGCCCCATTGTACTTCGAAGATAGGTTTTCAAGCGGCGAAGAGCGCTAAAAGATCTCTCAGCAGAGCAGGATGTTGCAGGGATCGTGGCCAGAATCGAAAATACTTTGTAAGCAACAGGAAGAACTTCATGAACACCATTTTCAAACATTTTCCTCACAATTTCAGCGGCGTTTTTTCTTTCAGGATCAGGGTTATCAGCATCAATATCTCATAGACGTTTTTCTCACTGCCAAGAAGCTCACTGTCGATACTATAGAAGTCTGATACCAACTCAATATTCTTCATGGTCGGAGAGCTGCTGAAGACTATGTCTGCAAGTGCCAATAGCACCTCTTGATCATTACCTTCAAATCTATATTTCATCTCCGCGACAATCCTGTCAATGCTTAGGTAGTAACATGTGATACGATAGTGGTCTTCCACTGTTCGGTACTCCACTTCTGCATTCACTTCAGGCATTTCGCCGACAAGTGTCTGCAGCCGGCGTGATGGCTGTTTGAGTCTTGGTACCTTTGCATCTTTGAAATTGAAATCAGTACCCTCAATTTGTTCCTTGATTTTGTCTGCCATGATTTCAGCGCGCGACCACAAGAGATCAAAATTTTCCTGGGTACGACATTCACTTAGTGTTTTGATCACGCCATCAACACTCTTCTTTGCCGTTACGACATCCATCTGCTTTCCTTGTAGGTATCTGCTCAAACCATCGGTGTTGGACAAAACAACCTTTAATACCATCAAACCAAAAACGAATCGAAAGTCACAAATCGAGTTAAGTAGGGAATTGCTGTCATTGTACGTCTTCGGATCACGATCTTTTGAGAGTGAGAGAAGAGCCTCGATGATCTTAGGCATTTGGTTTACCACTGCCTTTACAGCTGCCCAGCGACAAGACCATCTAGTAGCGCTCTGCGATTTAATTGTCAGTTTAAAATCTTCGCCCTCATCTTCGACTTCGATATCCTTGAAGATAGCGTGGCGTTTGGGACTTCCTTCCAAAAAATTATGGAGACTCTGGATCACGCCTAAAGCTTTCTGAAGTGGCTCAATTGTGGTCATAGTATCTTGTAGCGCCAAGTTAAGCCGATGTCCATGGCAATGAACGTAGATACTAAGAGGTGAACACTCCTTCATACGTGCGGCAAGCCCTTTACGAGCGCCACTCATATTTGCAGCGCCATCAAAGCATTCTGCAACTATGTCTTCTAACTTCAACTCCAGCTTGCTAATGGCTGTCTTCACTAGCTCATATAATACTTCCCCTTCCGTGGATTTAGTTGAATAGAAACCAATAAATGTCTCTTTAGTTTCGCCATTGAAAACATATCTAAGGAAAATGGATACTTGCTCTGTTCGACTGATATCTGCTGTTTCGTCTACAACTATTCCGTAATAGTCGCTACTTCTCGCTTCAGCTGCTATCCTCTCAAGCATGACGTTTGCTACTATTTCTAGTAGTTCATTTTGAACAACAGGCGATGTCCACTGAGCATGTAACTGGAGCTGGCTTTGCAGTTTAGACCTCAGCCAAGGCAAATCGTTGCATCTTATGCAAAGTAACTCGAGAAAGTTCCCTCGATTTATGTCAGATACCTCCCATATATCATTCCGGGTCTCTTCATGACCTCTAATCGCAACATTCTGTTGCGCAGTATACATCAAGGATTGTATGATTACTTTTAAGTATTGTCTGTTACTGGCAACCTGGTCCTTGTGTGCAGTACTCAGCTGCTGTAGGACGGAAGTTTTGTTTCTCTGCATTGCTTTGAACTGAAGCCATCTTGCCATGGACCTGACATGGTTCTCGCTCTTGCCGTGTTTTGCTAGCTTTGCTGACTTCTTCCAATTCTTAAACACAAATGAAGTATCTTTCCCAAATTCCACGCAGGCAAAACACACGCATGCATCCTTATCCACTTCATAACTTATCCACGGATACTTCTTGTACCATTCAGATTGAAATCTTCGCACAAATGTTTCATTGCCGAATTTTCTTGCAGGATACTCCGCTAATATAGGCTGTTTTGGGGCGTGAAGGGACGAAATCTGTTCTGTATTTTCACTGGGAATGGAAACCTTTTCAGGCTGTTCGTCTAGAATATGTGCTGGTGAACTAAGATCATCCATTGGTGTAGCTGCTAGAATACTAGACATCGTCATTGATTCTGGTGTAACATTTTCGCTATCTGTCACTGTATTCTGTTCACTATTTTCTCTGAGCTGTGACAATGCATTTAATTCAACATCATCAATGAACGCCGTTATTGGTTCTTTGCTCACGAGTTCCTTCACATTTTTGTCCGGCAGATCTTCATCAAAAGACACTGTGGCTGCAAAGTCTTTACTACCACTCGATTCAGTTCCAGGTTGGGTTATGTCATACTGCAGGTCATCGTCCTTGGTTGTCATGTTACTTTTTAGAAAGAAATTACTGATTTTCGACTGGGATGAGTCTGATGATTCCATTACTGGATGGCATTTTACTTTTTTACCATTATGAACCAATCGAGAATGCACCTCTTGATAATCACTATCGATTTCCTTATTGCATTCCTCGCACCGAACACGGTGTCGGTACCGCCTTTTACGAGATGCCATACGCTTTATTAGAGCTTGGTTATTGAGTTTTGTAATATTCCAGGCGATTATTTATATAGCGACGAAGCGGTCAAAAAAGATAAAGGCCTGAGGAAAGACTAGTGTAAGTTTACTTCACATGCACACACATGTGGTTTAGATCCAACTCTATTATTCAATATTTCGCATTTGGTATTTATGCTCTCGTTCCATAGGGCGTGTACGCTTCCTTTATTATCTAGAATGCTATATTTATTATCAACTGCTATATTTATATATTAATCTCGGACGCACTTGCAATGGTGCATCCGCGGCAGCTTACTTTTCCTTATTCTATTAGTATTAGCCTATATTTACATTTAATCCATTATCCGATATCCGTTACACTAGTCTAAACCGTGTGGTATAAAATTACTTATCCGATTGTGATCAAAACCAAATCCGGTTAATTTATAGCACTTAACCTTTAATAAAGGTTAATTTGACGCACATGCTTGAACCAGTTATGCGATCTATGCTAATATACACAACAGTTTCAGTTTAGCGTTATTGGGTGAATAGATTCCCCGTGTAATCACCAGACCGTCGTAACGTCTTTGCCCGAATGACAAGACTCTTTTTGCCCGAATAGATTAATTCCCCCCAAAATTGGGGGGGCTGCAGCCCCCCCAGCCCCACCCCCCCGTACGCCTATGATTATATGATACTGATAGTGATAGAGTCGTGGTTTATTCTGATGGCTGTTGCTTTGAAAATGGTAAAGCTTTAGCCAGGGCTGGTATAGGAGTTTATTGGGGCGAAAATGACCCGAGGTGAATTGAGGATCTGTTAAGCTTATAAGATATAAAATATGAAGAATAGAATTCACCTCTTTTTATCATGTATAAATGAACATGTTTCATAGAAATGTCAGCGAGAGATTGCAAGGATTGCAAACCAACCAAAGAGCAGAATTGAATGTAAGGTTCACATGCTTCATAAAATAATACATGATACATTCATAGGTAACCACCAAACTAGTACATTTTAGTGAACACACTGGGTTCCCCATGTTAAAATGGAAAAAAGTCAATGAAAACGACATGTTTTGTGATTTTAGGCAGCAATAAAGGCTATTCAAACAGCCAAGGCAAGCAACATAAACAAGTTGGAAGTTAGAACAGATAGTAAATACACTATAAATGGTAAGTAAAATACAAGCAAGATGTTGATAAGGTACTTGTTGACATGATGACATTGAAATATACCATGTTGTAATATACCACACTGTGACAGCATACGTCTTTTATCAATCCTCAATGCGATGACTTAAACATTTTTTAACAGCTGTAACAAAGTGGATGGACAAATGGAAACAAAATGGTTTCAAAACTGCAAATGGAACGGACGTAAAAAACAGAGATGATATCATTAAACTTCACAACTTATGTCAGAGAATCAATATAAAATGGGTAAACTATAGTCCTTTATCAAGAGGTTCTTAGGGATTTTAGTTCTGATTACAAAGAGAGAGAAGCATTATAGTTGAATGTTCTTGAATTTTAGACCCATGTCCGTGGACATAGGGGCCATGAGGGTAATGAACATGCTGATAAATTGGCGAAACAAGGAGCAAGAGCTTAAACTTGGATGCTAAAAGTGATCCTTTGGGTGTGTCCATAGTGTTAGTTACGTTTTGTGTTCCAAATGTTTATATATATAATGTATATATTTTATATGAGATAAATTCAAGATATATATATACGAGATATGACAGATATTGATTGAGATTTTGTAAATATGAAGTAAAAACTTGGTGAATAAATGTGAGTGAACTTCATTCCAAAGGTGGAAAACATTGTTAGATACAAATGAAAGATTTGTGGAAAACAATATAATAAATACTGTTTTCTCAATAGAACAAGTTAATAGTACTCTTTCACAAAAATACCCCGGAATGAGAACACAAGATATACTGAACTTTCCTCTTACATTTTGATAAATCCTGTACATGAATTACATTATTAGGCACATAGAAAAATATGAAACACAAATGCTGTATATTATTAACCAACCACCCTGATAGATATTGTTTAGCAATATTGGTAAGGGGGGGAAGTAATTATTTTAACAAAGGTGATATTGGGACTATTGGGAGCAAATAGGGTAAAGGATATACACATGCATCTCCTGATTACTATTTGTATTGTCCTGCAAATGGTTTATCAAATTGAGTGGGAGGTTAATAATTTACAGCATTATAATAGTTCAACTAACATACAACTTTTATACTAGGGTGATCTAACTACAAAAACACACAAAACTATCACATTTGTTTATAAAATAATCCTACATCCAGAACATCTGTTATCATATTACTTTGCCATACTCTTTGTCTTTTGCCCTTAGAGCTCGTTGTAGCTCGTTATTAATAATTAATATTTCTCAGCAATCTAAAAAATTAGCAGCCATTAACAATTCCAATGCAATCTCTGGTGCGATCGGGAACTCTGGAATCTCAGTGCTGCTGTTGGTATACCTCACTTTATATAGGAAGTACATGCAAACTTTTGCCAAGATATGAGATGGGATTTCCCGGAAATGAACCTCGTTCGTCTCATTTTCTGAGAATTGACCTGTTGTGGAAAATACACAAGTTACTTTCTTTTCATGAGTAAAGTGAAAATGAAAATGTTTTATTCTAATCAAAATAAAACATGAGATGAAAGCAAAGATATTTAAGAGGCTTTCTGTGCAAATTTAGACCCTAAACTCTTCAACTAGGAATTATCACCTGGTCCACTCAGCATAGCTTTAATTGTTCCAGAGGTCAATGCATAGTGACGCTTTACTACAAACTCATGTCCATCGCTTGAGATAAGTTTCACATATTGAGCTTCAGGCCCTTCACAACCACCATATGCCGGTTCAACGCCTGGGTTAGCCATTTTATGTCTTTATAACCTAGCAACATTAAAACATGTCTTGGAATATTTTGTGGTACATTTTGTTGTACAGATCATTCTGGTGGGGGGGAGATTAGATCAGTTCATGATATTGCTTCACTGCTATTATTAACCAAATATCTAATGCTAATTGTGCAGAACGCTATGTTTTAAGCACATTATATAATTTCACATATTCGATGAGCAATATCTGAGGAGAATTATAAGACCAGGAAACGAACTTAGCATTCAGCGAACCACAATATCTATTGAGCTCACATGACACACTTCATGAAACATCCTGAAAAAATGCATGTTGCCAACGTCAGTGAAGTCACAACAAACGTATTTTCAATAAATCTTACCCTTTCGCTTTAGTTTCGTGAGAACTATGGTTTAGACACGTTCCATCGTTCGTCTCGCGGGTTATTTCTTAAAGATTATTGGTGTAAAAGACTTGTATTTTCAAAGAAACTTCTCCACCTTTTCAATAAACACAGAGATGGAGACAAGATGGCGCATGGCTAGCACGGTTATTATATACGGGACTGGACACGAAACGAGGCTTTTCGCCGAGGTTTGATTTCCCTATTCCGTGCCGAGGCCAGGCACTTTCCCCGGTAGTCGCTTAAAATATCAGGACTCAGGGATAATGCCCGGCGTTTCGCCATTTTACCCACGTTTTCTCGACTAATTCCTTGTTTCTGTAACGGTTTCTTGATTGCTCAAGATAAGCTTCCTTTTTTTCCATTCATTTAACTCCCATCCACTCTGGTTCTTCACTCCATTCCTACATTCTCATATTGAGATGATGGTATATTTATTCCTCAGAAAAAAGTTGCTCTTTTCTATCAGTTTTCATTGCTAGCTTAAACTGTCGTTTCCTCTGTCATTCAACCAGTAAATAGCTTCTTAATATCTTCAATTTCTTTCCACCTTTTCGTCTCACTTTCTTCTCCATTACCCATCACTCAAATGCCCTTTTTTCCAAGGTCCTCCTTCCATCATTTATTCCTTCTTTTTTTCATCTCTCGTGTAAAAAAATACCACACTCTATATTTACAATGTTTCATTATTTATTTACAAATCTATTGTGCGACCAAGACTTCTTCTACAGCTGACCTTCATGAAATCCACCTTCTTGAAGGATTGTAAATAAACGACTGTTTCCCGACCTGTCGTGGACGATAGGACGCTATAAGAAACATTCATGATTGATAAACACTCTGATAACAAATAAGAAACGTGAGTTTTCGTTTAGGGCAGACTGGAAAGTGGCCAGACCGTTCAATGCATAATACAAGTTCTTAGCCACGGCTCTGTTTTTCCTACTTTCATGACTTAATATCTTCATGGAGGGGGGCGTTTCAGGCTGTAAAAGATATTAGAATGCGTTTTTTCCTTGTCAGAATGAGATGATGCTGTTTAGATTGACAGAACCTCCGACAGGATTCTAAACTTAATCCCCCCTAAAATTAAACTAATACTCAAACTTGCACCCCGTCCTAGTCCTGCACCCACTAGGGGGAGGGTAGGGGGGTACTCACTATCCCTGGTAGATCCATCCTGGAATTTAGTACTCACTGGGTCCGGGTATTTCCATCTCAGCCTCCCACGTGGGATTCCATCGGCTTGTTGTTGATACAAACATGGAACTGGACATGAATCGCTTTCCTTCGCCTTCGTAATTGACAAGGTTATAGTGTCCAGGCCCTGGCGTCGGTTCTACGTCAGGCAGAGCGAGCGCTGGTGCCGAGATACTGAGATAGTGCTGACGTCTTAGAGTAAGAAAGGAAATAAGTTAAGGACGAAATCAATGTAAATTCAAAACAAAGTTGCCCTAAACATGCGATGATTTTGAAATTGCTCAAAAAACTCAAATTTTAAGATATTTAATGTCTCTTAGTTCTTAATTGATAAAGTAATAAATGTGCTATTATGAGTAAATATAGCCTTCATTCCCCCCAAAAAGCCATTAAAATTGCGATTGATTTATATGGGGGTCGTTTGGTGGTTTGGAGATCTTGAAAACCCGTCTGCGTGGTATAAGTGTTTTCGCATTTCTTCTGAAAACACTCAAAAGTGTTTTCGTGTTGCAACTGAAAACACTCAGAAGCAGACAATTTCGTGATTCTCAACACAACCACAGGAATATCTGGACACCTGTTTTTCTCCAAACTCTCCATACGACCGTCATTAATTCCCTTATCGAAGTAAACATTATGGAAAGGGCTGAAAGAAAGATTGCGCTGAACACGACAGTTTCTCAGTCGACGCTCTCGCATTTAAATCGAAATCAGACGAGAGATGACTTACTGGAATTTATAACCTTTTCGTTTCGCGTGTTTCGCGTGATAAGGATTGTAAGAGGCGGGGCCTGGGCTGAGGTCAGGTGTACGCGTCATTTTACGGTTAGTCGTGGATTTGAATGATGCTGTGACGCCAGATGATGTTTTATGGATCAAGTCTTCTTTAACATTATAGTGACCTGGCAATGCAATAAATGTTTATAAGATGGTTTTCTTGAAGATAAAACACGGTACTTCATGTAGGATCGTTGTAACTTACATGGTGATGGAACATTAGAAGCATTTTTCTTGTTGATAAAACTTTCTCTTTTGGAACTTTAAGAAAAACAGATCTAATTAGGAATCAACTAGACATCTTTATGGCAATTTTCTTCTCCTGGTGTATGTTATTGAGAAAATTTAATGCAGTTGATTACTGCACTTTGCCTAGCTTATGTAACTCTGTATATAATTCACTCAATAACATACGCTAGGAAGACAAAATTGTGGACAAAATTGGCCTTTGCAGCTGTGGTTTAAGAAACCAATCTGACCATATATTATTCAAATACTTACTTTGACTTGAAAGCGGCGTACGCGGACACATTATTATCATGAACTACTCTGCCAGTTGCTTTGGATATCTTGAAAAAGAGAATGAATGTACAGATGGTGAATTTGTGAGAAAGATGAGATCTCAATAGGATGAAATGGATGTACCTTGTATGAGTTTGGAGCTGGTGCTTGGCGCTGTTTTCTCTCACTTGGTGGTATTGCGATTGGCAAATGAAAGTTGCTAAGAAACAAAACATTGCATTTGTTCAATTTGAAGGCATTCCAGTGATTTGTAAAGATGTGTAGTTATATAAATAATGTGTTTTTTCTACCTTGTGACACTTGCTTTGTTAAAATCTGTTTTGCTTGGAAGCTTTCTTGGTTCGTATTCCCCTGCAGTTCATAAAACATGATTAATATTTCATTGCTCATTTATCAAAACAAAGTGGATTGAGTTGTGTCCAAGTCATGGTCTTTCCAATGTCGATCGTTCATGAACAAAAACAAGATTCTCATAATCTAAGAGCATCATTTCCTAGAAATACTCACCCGGACCTGGCTGAGCAAACTCCCTTTTATCCCTGTTAAATCTTCCTTTCTAAGAATAAATTATTGATTTGATAAGAAGTGGGATTCATAGAACGAAATACTGTGGTATTTCAAGTCAATATTATATATGATACCTTAGAAGCGAACGTCCCTGTGCCATGTTTGGAATACGACGGCGATGGTTCATCTTTCGCACACACAGGATCTTTGTAAGTTCCTGGTCCTGGGTTTTCATTCTGCATCACGGCAAAAACAACAGATAAGATTCACAGTACACAATTGTAATAAATATTAATTCATTGTTTTATGCGATTTCTTCTAAAGAAAAATGTCTCTTACAACGTATCCTAGATCTTGAAATCTCTTAGCTCTGGACAAAAAGCCTTTCTTTTCCGAGTTATCCACAACAAATGTTTGATATTTACTTGGAATCGAAGACGAAGCCGCCACAGTGCCATGTCCTTTTGAAATACAAAAGTTAGACCATCGAAATCAATGATCAGACGCCCAAATTTCACGACAGAAATCTGACTTTTTTACAAGGGTGATACTTTAAAAATTTAGCGGTATTTGATGGAAATGGTATTAAACTATAATTTGAAATACGAAATTTACCTCTATGTAGATGGCCAAGTGAATTTCCACCGACAAATCTGCCTCGATTGCTTTGAAGTAATACACTATCAGCCGCCATATTGCCTCAGTTACCATGACAACCACATGAAATACTATACTGACGCTGAGCTGTGAAAAAAACTGGACTCATCACCTATCTTTACCCTAGAAGTCCTAGAATACATCGAGTTTTACGTTTTTTAACTTTATATTCTGACAAAATTCAAACATAAAGGATAAAGCAATAATAAAGCTAGAATATTAACACTAACCTCTATGAACCCTTTTGAATGGCAGATAGGATCAGCCATCTCCTTATTAAACATTTACTCCACAAGAGACTCTGGAAACGGTTGCCTGAGGACAATTCCTTCGAGGGAACGAGCAAGTATTCTCAGAAGCAATACATTCATACAATTCGAGACAATTCAAGTCGAGTAGTCGACTCTCTATTACTGCACATTATTTTCTCACATTACTCTCACATTATTTTCTCATATCTCGATAAAATAAATTGGAAGAAAGACTGAAATACGAGTTGAAACAGAAAGCAACGATTCAACGTTGGTAACATGGGAAAAATTTTAAAATACGATCCAAGATCAATTCATTCCACCCAGGTTTCTCTTCTGCGAGGGGAATCGCAAACCTCAGTCTTGATGAGCTGTCCATCATCCTGGCGCCTTATTATTATACTAGATGTAATACTAATTAAAATCCTCAACTATCAAAAAAAGAGGTTTGCCCCAAATCCCTTTGGGGTTATCGAAACGAACCAAATCCAAATTATATAAATATGCCAACGCTCCAGTGGCCGTGGTTATCTTTCTTGTATAACTGAACTGAGTGTGTTTCAGCGATGGCAAGATTTTTGATATGATATCTACGTCCGCAATGTTTATTTTGATAACCGAAAATAAAGTTTTGACAAAATCTCGGTGAGCGAAACTTGGAAGGCAATTTTAACCACAGTTTGATTGCAATAACGCAATCATTGTTATCTGATCAAATTTAGATCAATTTCAGTGTTAAGAAATGATCTTTGGTTTCCATATTCACAACAATACCGCGGCCAAATACGTGCCTCTCTGGTTTCTCAGCAATCATGATTGAAGTCAGGTCTCATTCCATGGATAATTTCCGAAAAATTCTATTCGTTTTAGAAATCTTCATTTCAGCTTTCAAGAAAGTAGTACGGACCACGACACCTGGGGCGACAAACTAATTTAAAATAAAAACCTTTCCAATACTCAAAGACTCTTTTAACTTCCTATAGGCAAATGTTCAGTCGTACTGTAACTTATCAGTCAATACGATTTCAGAAAAAATAGTCTGGTTTCTTGATTAATCCATGCCACTATAATTTTCACCTGAAATTGTGTGTTTGTAATATATTCATTCTCATAATTCATGAGAATGGCTGACATTCAAGACGACATGAATCTTATGAAAATCAACTACTTCAGTTTCGACTTTTGAGTTTGTTCAACGGAAACAATACTAAACTATTAGGTCAGTGCTATACTAAACTGTTTTAGATAGAAGCATCATAGTAAGATAAAAAAACACATTTAAATTGCACAAACGATCGTTAAAAACGATCTATATTTCATAAAATAAGATAAAAGCTATATTTTTACTGTCATATTTGGAAGTCAAAAAAAGTGGACACATTGTCTGGTCTGGTCGCTTGTGTAAATCATGTTTATATTTTTGTCCTTTTAATTTCAAGCTGATGTGGCAAGAATATTTGAGTTATCCCCAACCAATCTATATGGAAAACATATTTAAATTTCTGCCAAACTTTCCAGAGAAACTAAAAGGACAAACCGTGAACGTCGTATATTTCGAAATTCTCATCACAATAAAGCATACACTATATTTATATCATCAAATATAGAAAGCATTTCAATAGGCCATAAATAATCTTTTCCACGTCTGCTGCGCAGGAAACAAACAGTCATGAACATCTGTCACTTTTGTCAACTTGCTGCGACCAATCAGAGCGCAGGAAATAAGGCGTGCAGCCAATCACAACGCGTTTCGTTCATCGTTTTAGTTTTATCTTTGTTCAGTAATGTTTGGCGCCTCAAGCCGGATGGGTCATGACATGATAAAGTGATTAGAAGAAACTGATATACGTCAAATGAAATAGAACTTATTAGTAATTCAAACAGAAACGAGCGCCACATTGTTTTGGCGAGCGGGACGCTTAGTTTAAGTCTGATGTCCGCGTGGGCTTGCTAGCGCACAATCGACAAAACAGTCGACATTCTGCCAAAAACTCCGCTCGATAAGCACCCAAACATCTTAGCTCTGTTCCAAATAAAGCTATATTCACAGACGGACATCATTTTTGGAACTGAAGTAATGATGAATCCACCCGGGAAAGAGAAAAAGTGGCTTTTCGTGAAATAGCAGAAGGAATCTCGATTGGTTGGGATCACAAAGCCAGAGAAGTTGACGTGAGTCAGTCATAGAAAAACCCCAAAGAAAATGCCGCAATTTAAAAGACATAAAAGATTAAAGCGTATATCTTCGAGGCAGAAATTTGGCGTACGTTATCTGCATCAGCACTTATTTAAAGACGACCCGACAAGCGAAGAAGACTCGGCGGTCGAAGATAGTCATCTTATACCACACAAGGCAGATGGCCGCTTATGTTTTGTACGCTCTCTTTCCGGTTTAATGATTTTGGCCGGGCTTGTACTCGCTTTGGTTGGGGGTCTGGTGAAGAGGCGAGAAATCAACTACCGGGTTCATAATGATGGAGAAGAAGAGCCGGTCGGGGATGCGGTCCAATACAATTCAATGTTAGATGCTGTAGTTTTGATTGGAAGCGTGTTGATGATGTTAGGGGCTGTTATGTTAGCCTCAGTACAAATATTGATTTGCTATCCACGAAGGAAGTCTGGCACTAGGAAACCCAGGGTAAAAGACCCCGAGAGTTTTCTATACCCGGAGAAAAGCGAAAGTGAAGTAGCAGCAAAACAGCTCGAGAAAGTTCCCGTATATGCACTAGTTCACAAAGTACAGCCCAAGAAAAAAGGCGGGAATAAAAAGGACCGGACCAATCTTATTAAGAAACAGAAATTTAAAACATCCATCGATGAAGAGGAAGAAGAAGATAATTAAACATCATATTTTTAACAAAGACTTATAAATAAATTAAATTATTATTTATGCACAAATATCGATGAAACGTGTATTCTCCAGAGTGGACATAATTATAATAATTATAATATATGAGAAATATATTTGGCTCTGGTTTCTAGAGCTGGTCATGAGATCTGCTACGCTCCTCGAAGTCTCGGAAAGATGAAATTAAATCATGTTGACTAGCTCAGTGATGTTAACCAATATGTAACTATTCTGCCAAGGTAACAAATCTCAATTCTCGAAGTTTATATTTCAGAGAAACCGAGAATTCCGTTCACACACCAGTGCAATTTCGCTCAGGCCGATCTGATCCACGCTAATGTTATTTTGAATACGCGCGGCGTGCTTCAGCATTATGGCTCGTTAACCACCGACACTCATCATTAACATTCATCAAAGCCAAAATTGGCTCCACAAAATTCCATTTATGTAACCCACTATGAATACATTCCTTTGAGGAAGGAATTGATAGATCATCAGCAATCATTAGCCTACACGCAGGCAATTTAGTCCCAGTCTAAAGCCACGCGGAATTTGACAAATCGTGTTAGTTTGTTAGTTACTAATCGCTAGAAATTTTAAAACATTAAGTTGTAATCACAAAAGTGTATAAAAAGGTTCAAAAAGATAGCTGAGCTATTTATTCAAGAATATTTGGTGGAAAAGAAAAAGGTAAAAATATGGCAGCGGTGGGATTCGAACCCACGCCTCTTACGAGACTGGTGCCTTAAACCAGCGCCTTAGACCGCTCGGCCACGCTACCAGTCGGCTGAAAATTGCAAAATTATAGTATATAACCCGCAACTCTGCCCGTGTTTCCAACCAACATAAAGTTCCACCAGCTTTGATTGGTTAGTTCGCAAATAATCGAAATTCTACTGTGCCAAATTTGGTGAAAAAAACAAAATTAGACAGAAAAAATGGCGCGAAAAGACATCGGCTGAAAGAACAGCACGAATTTTAAGCCTAGAATATAATTTTTAAATTAGATATTTTACATAATATTGATATAGTGTAATTCACAAGAAATTTCATTAAGAAAGATAGTCTGAAGCGTTTAAATTTTATTGACAGAGAAGCATATTCTGGTAGTTCATTTTACAATCTAGAAACCTGCTAAATAATAGAAACATTTCGTTCAAACAGATATTGCAAGGCTTCATAGAGGTATTTTAAATTGCAAGATTTTAAAATCTTACTTCTAGTTACAGCCAAGGTATTCGGCCTCGTCTATAGACGAAGCGTGGAATCGTAACTTCTCATTTCTGTAAATTTGTAAGTTCGGGTTGAATTTTTTTCACTTTGGCTTTGCCAACGAAATTCCCACAAAGCGCCGCATCAAAATATAGAAATTGATTTGGAGTCATTTGCTCGACATTCTTGACGTAAAGATCCCCTGTCGTACACCAAAATCCCGGAGTATTTTGTGCATGTACCCGCCCGATACAAACAGGAACTAGCAAACAAAATGAAATCAAAGCACTGCCTATTGTCAGTACAGTTAAGCCCATGATAGCTATAATATGGATATACATTGTAGGAACATCCAAAGATTGCCAAAAATATTCTTTCGTTTCATCTGATGAAACAACAAATGACACAACGAGAGATGAGATTCCAATGAACACAAAAAGCGCTCCAAAGAGGACTCCCATTACTTGACATGATAACACGCGATTTCTTCGCTTGATTCTGCTGACAGTTTCCCTGTCAAGTGGGTGACAACATAAAAACCAATTCTCTTTTGGTTTTTCTTCATTCATTTCTCTGTGGTAGCCTCGTATGAGGCCAAAATGATAGTTATGATAATACTCCGAGTCCTCGTAACTAAATAAATTGCTTTGATAAACGGTTGATTCATCGTGAGGCATTTGAGAAGCCATAGAGCAAAAATACTCTTGCGAATTCGTTTCATTCAAGTGCTCAAACTGCTCGCAAACTGGCGAAGAATCCTCGTCTATTTCATATGTGATTCTGTTATCAAATTCCGCATTAATTTTTTTACTTGTTTCCAATGCGTTACTTGATTCATCACCCATGTCACATCATAATAGCACTTCAATTAAACATATTTTTGTCGATATTTTAACGAATACTCCATACAATCACACTTGATATTCCGAACAGAACATTTTGTGGTTTTACCGCGAACTATTCCTACACGGTGACGATGAAGCGCCCAACCCAGGAAAGATTTTAACAGATATGGACAGTCGGTGTTGATTATTTTCTTTGCGGCTTTTTTATCGAAGGAGAAAAGCTAACACACAAAGATTAAAGTTTTGAAATAGGAATTATTTCCTCGCCACTCGTGATAAATAATGCATTATTGAACGTCTGACCCCATTCAACTTTAAACGACCAAATTTCCAACTGTTTTTCGCTTTTCTTTCACGTTTCCTAACGTAATTTTCGGCAATCTTTGAATAGATCACACATTAAATACAAATTTCTGCTTAAAATTTAGCCATCTGATCAACACTAGACAATTTTACAGCCTCGTTCCAGCTCTATGGCAACAAACTCCTACTTGGACACCTGTTCAATTCACATGTTAGTTTAATTTAATATTGCAGTCTCTCAACAAACTCGTCCAACGAAACGCATTCACAAAAAAAATGTTTGCAGACAATTTCGGTTAATTTTATTTAAAAAAATGTGGTTTTAACGAAATTATGAATCGCACAATATGCACTAAGGCGGATAATGTTGCAAGTTATAACCTGTTCAAATACTGGTGTTTTCCTGTTGAAGAGGATAAGAATATTTCTTGATATTGTGTTCAATATGATATTGTATTTCTCTCAACTTAGAGCAACAAACTCCGTTTAAAAATGGTCAGATTTCTGCTGTGCTTTCCCTAGTTTTATTAGAGCTATGAAAATATGAAATGTCTCTTGTGTGTCTCAGTAAATACTTATAATGCTTCAATGAAAATTGTTCATGTTCCAAGAATATGAGTTGTGAAACACAGTTCTAATTCGGCGCACAATATCATTTAAGATTTACAAATCTTTTAAATATTTTTCTAATGAAAACAAAGGCGTGCTTAAAGCATTGCTGGAATTTTCTGGACAACAATTGCATCAGGGATATACAAACAAAACGTACGAATGACATAAGCACAAAACTTGATCTCATTTCAGTTGGGTTAAGGTATGAATACCAGTTAAATATTTCGTCGGAAATTTCGATTTTTTTCCTCGAAATTTGTCCTCAATTCGTTCTCAGTGCATTTCTAATCTTCTAGTCATAACTAGCCGTCATTTGGGTTTATATCCGAGGGTGACTAATTTTTTCCCATTTTGAATCAAGTGGCTAAATATTTCAACCATCATAAGTGCCAGTTAAGAAATATAAAGCTCCATCCCCCAAACTCCCCGCTGTTTTGAATTCATCTCTTAATCTAAACCTCCAATGTTCCTCAAGGTCTAGTTTCACCACGTTATCCCTCAACGAACTACGATCTGAGCTGATCACGCATATCTTCGCCCCAGGACAAAATTGAAAGCTGCGCAGACGTTCTTTGGTCACGTGACATCCGTTACAAAGATACAGCAAAAGTCCACCATATCGATTGGAACCAGGCTCCTCACGGTCGGAGCAGGACGAAGTACGATAATCCACGGTAAGCCCTGGGCCCAAGTCAATGAAACAGTCAAGTAGTAAAACAGGGTTTGGCACGTTCTGATTGGCTGTCGGGAAAACCTTCTGAGTCGATTTGAGTCTTAAATATTCCTCTAGAAGGTAATGAGCAGGGATTGGAATCAAGTGGCCTGGGTCCCGATCAGGAACGGAAACAATGTCGTCAATATGAGGTGAAACATCGTAACGGCGACCACCCCCGGCCGGGATACATTTCGTCAGGACGTTCATGTGGTTATACCGCAGAATAATACCACCGTGGGCGCTTAGTTTCAAATTGAAGTCCACTTGCTCCCATGAAAACAACCGTCTATTATAAGTCACATGATGCGTGGTGTTAATATTTAGAAAGAGCGACGAGTAAACGTGGCAGACTGAGTACGAGTTTAGCTTATATTTCGTCTCAATTCCAGTTCCCCATTGGTTGAACCCGATGATGGAAAATGACGTGATATTTGGAGAAAATTCTACAACTTGCATTGCTCGGAACAGTGACCAGTCTCTTGGCTTGCCAACATCATCCTCCTCGAAACTAGAACGGTTTAAATTTTGAAAGTATTTCAAATGAAAATACCCTCGATGGGCACACGAATCCTACAGACATCTCTCCAATACAAATATAAGACCTACCCAATACAGGCACCTCTCAAATACAGACCTCTCTCTAATACAGATCTAGACATCTCTCTAATACAGGCATCTCTCTAATACGGATCTAGACATCTCTCTAATACAGATCTAGACATCTCTCTAATACAGACCTCTCTCTAATAAAGATCTAGACATCTCTCTAATACAGATCTAGACATCTCTCTAATACAGACACTCTCCAATTCGAAAACGTCTTTATTCAATTAGAACTTACTTGCTCAAGTCATCAACGCTCAAATTTTGCCACATGACGCAAGAATCATCCATGATGTGAACAAGCGGCCACAATATACTAGCCGAGGTGTTTCCAATTTGTTGCCGTTGACGTTCATTTATCAGGTTTTGAGTTGCAAATTCCTAGAGAGAAATACTGTCACATACTTTGTACAAGAAAACAGCGCATGAAGAAGTAACTGACCTTGATTATATCTTTGATCATTCCCAGGCCTTCGTAGTTACAACTCGGTGGCAAGGCAACGATCACGTGATTCGACCATGCCTTTTGGTATAACGGCATTTCACTGTGTTTCACAAAAGTAACGTGAACACCATCACGACCCTCCATAGCGTGGTAAAGGTTCAGCAAACCTGTTGAAAAAACAAGAAGTTGTTCTTTGCTGGGAAATGGTTTAAAACTGATACGGAAGTTCAGTTTTTATAAGTAAACAATTTTTCAACCAGTTCTAGGAATTCATCATATTACATGAAAATGAGGCCGTACCTTGCTCTGCCCGCCCGAGTGATGCCATAAAGATGGGAGATTTTAGCGCATGCTCTGAGTGACGACTGACAATATCCCATCGCTCAGAGCTTGACTTTCGTGTCACAATCGGAAGTTTCAAGGTCTGCAGTTCGTTCTTGTCGTTAAAAACAAACCACTCTCGGCGCGTGCTCGGAACTACGAACGTGAGCTGTTCACCAGTCCCTAGTGTGAACACGTGTTTCGTAAACAAACTAGAGCCCAGACCTTCGCGGTAATTCTTGCAATCGTCACAGTGGTGATACGAATCGTACGCGGCAAATGATGACATCATTACTGATGACGTTGGTAAATCCTTAGCCATGACGTCATGTCCACTGACGTCATTATTTGTGAGGTTATTGCTGGCGCCACGTTTTCCACCGCTGACGTCACCATTTGACAATTTTCCTTCAATTGGCTTTGTTTTTTTGGCGTTACGATGAATAGCACTGACAGACGAAAACCTGGCACCAACAAGGGTCGAGTTGAAGGGGATTTTCGACAATATTTTGTAACTTGGTTGGTCCATTTCTGACCCAGGGATTTCTTCTGACGCTGCCAGGCACTCTGGGACTTCATTGTAAACATCTACCCGCTGCAGCTTCTGAAGCGTGTTGTGTAATAATTGAATAAAATGAAGTACCGCAGACATCTTTCCTACCTATGCAGATAAATACTTATTATTAAACACATATGCCACGGGGCTATTGTCTAAATGAAGTACGAATGCTGCTTACCTGAGGAGGACCGCTGAATAAAAAGCACGCCGGATAAAATTTCATAGGACTTGTATCCAGAAAAGTTTTGTCCTTTCCCATGCGAGAAAAATTTTCTACAACAGGGATGAGACAAAGATTCAATACAACCTTCAGTATTATGTTTACATCTTCAACATTCGTCCACTCTTATCAACCCTTATCAACTCCCGTCAACTGTCATCAAATCTTATCAACTGCCATCAACCCTCTTCAACTGTCGTTGAATTTCATCAAACCTGTTTAACTCCAACAACCCACATCAACTCCTATCCCCTATCATCAACTCATTAACCTTGATCAACTCCCATCCACCCTCAGCACCTCCTACCCACTCTCATCAACACTCATCATCAATTCTGATCCGATCAACTGTCAACAATGGTTCCAGTGTGTCATCATCTTGTGTTACCTCTGGGTTTTGTCCAGCGACGATAATATTTGGATTGCTCTGAAGGAAGACCACTGACCAAAGCTGGTCTTTGATTGTTGTTCCACGCAGTGGCCGGGTCTGGTCCAAGACTTAGGTTTTTAGGACAGCCAAAGAAATCCTTTTTAAGGGTGCTAAAAAGAAGGTCGATGTTGAACCATAAAGTTTCAGTAAAACACTACACAACCACTGACAAGTACAACCAACTAAGTAAGGTGTATGTATTAATCTGTTTGTACCTGTAAGCTGCTCGAGAAACCAGTAAAACTGGTAATGGATAACTGGAACAAAACTGGTTTCGGCTATCACCCTCCGTGTCGGAAACATCGCGCACTTGCTCGCCATGGTCAGCAGAATGCCCACTTTTCACAGCGGAGTGGGAACTAGTACCGAGGCCACTATTGATATACCGCGAGACGGCGTTAAACTCAAGTTCCAGACTGGATCGATACGAACAATGCTCGTCCAACAACCGAAAGTCACAGTACTTCAATGATCTACGTAAAGATGAAAAATTACAAACATATTTAGATCAAAGCATTGCTGTGGTTGTTTAGTTTGTACGCTGGTAGAGTCTTCGTAGTTGACAAGATCATACCTTGGGTACGTGTCCCCATTCCTCTCTTTACCGCTGACCACAACAATGGACGGAAGGTCAAGTAAATCTTCGAAACACGTCGGATGCCAATCGGAATTGGTCGTATTGCTCCCGCCTATTGAATGAACAAATGCAAGCAACTGACAAAGTTCGTCTGCACGAATGACGTCCAAGTTAGTTTAGGTTTCTCTTGATGAATTATGATCTCTAAGATACGATCCTTACTGGACCTCTAGGAAGAAAGGTCTAACAATCACGAACAAGCCGTTCTCACCTCTGCTATTTCTCCAGACGCGCAATCTTTTAAGAAAATGTTCTTCTATTTCCAAATCAGACTCGCCATCATCAAAGATTATCGCGAAACGATATTGAAAACCAACCCTACGAAACAAAACCATAGAAATCTTGTCACAAAACGGTCGTTCATCCCGCGATATTAAAACGGATCCCTACCTGTCTCTTGTATCCTTTAACTTCCTGTAAGCCCACGAGGAAAGCACGTGATTCGGAATCCGTATTATCAACATAGGTCCCCGACCAGAAGTACTAAACAAGGGACATTCAATGATATCTCTGACGACCTGCAGCGTCTTGAACGTACAGTGAGGCTCAATGGATCGCATGCCCGCTGACCACATGATCGCCGTAGTATAATGATGAATCAATACATAACAACGCACGATATTAGACGGAACAGTTGACAGGACATTCGCACGCAAAACCATACACTCAAACTCATCATCCTCACGAATCAATGGTATCTGATGCGTCCAACACAAGGTCTCGATGTACTCAGGCATCCCAAAATGAACCAGATTATCCTCATTCTTTAATAACTTCTGATCTGACATTGACACCGGACCTAGGTTGAATATTCGATAGAAATGAATGTAATCATCTTTTATTAACCCAATAGTTAGGAGGTTATTTACTTATACTACTGGACAGTTCTATCTGTCCTAAGCTGCAAAGATCATCTCTCATCGATCCAGGGTTACTGCAGGCTAAACTAACTGGACTGCTTTACCAAAGTAACTTACCTACAAAGTGTCCAGGATCGCTCCAAAACACCTCATTGTCGGGTCTAATTCTTGACTGACAGGTTTCAAACATGTATGGAACCGGTGTGACGAGTATGATAAGAGTGTTTGGTAGACGAGAAAGCTCCTGAAATGATGGCAAACTAGTAGCAACTTCAGGTGTGAAATATCTGTGAGCTTCGTCGCACACCAGCACAAACAAAACATCCTGACAGGATTTTGCACTCGTGAGAAAATGCTTCATTCGTTGCTTCGTCTCTTCTGAGCCATCGTTCCTGAAGAACAGAGGAGTATATTAATAATATTGAGCCATTCATGAAGTTTTGATCGTGAACTCTTCGCTTGCCAATACGAATGCCTGAAACTAAAACACAGAACCACTCATCTAAAACAACTGTAACTTACTGAATGACGTGTTCCGGTGAAAATCCCGCGTTTTTTGATTGCGTTGGAGGACTGAGGCCTAATTCGACGAGAACATTGGACCTTTCTACTTGATGTAAGATTTGATGAAAGTAAGTCTGTGATGGAGGAATAACAATCGTGAACTCGACCGATGAGAAGTGACGTAAATCGTACGACGGTGCCCCGTCTTTTGACGTTAAGACACAGGAGAGCAAATGATGCGCTGACGCCACTTGTGGCGCGTGGAGGGCATATTCTGAGTCCTGGTAACTATACCCCAGACTCATTTTTGGAACCATACACGCGGCTTCTTTCTCAGTGGCTTTTAGGATCGAGCTGCCATTAAAAGGTAGAAATACGAGCTTTGTTTTGGCGACGGATTGCTCAACTTGTTTCATGAGATTGTCAATTGCGGCGTTCACCATTTGATACGCTCGGTCCAGGGAACTCACGCACTCCTCTAGCTGAACTGATGTAAGTAAACTAGACTGTTCATTGATCAGTCTTTCTTGGATAAATTTTGATTGATTTACACCTGGAGATAGGAGCAAATGGTTAAATCTCTCTAATACAGACATCTCTCTAATACAGACATCTCTCTAATGCAGACATCTTTGTAGTACTGACATCTCTCTAATACAGACATCTCTCTAATACAGACATCTCTCTAATACAGACATCTTTGTAGTACTGACATCTCTCTAATACAGACATCTTTGTAGTACAGACATCTCTCTAATACAGACATCTCTCTAATACAGACATCTTTGTAGTACTGACATCTCTCTAATACAGACATCTCTCTAATACAGACATCTCTCTAATACAGACATCTCTCTAATACAGACATCTCTCTATTACAGACATCTCTCTAATACAGACACCTCTCTAATACAGACATCTCTCTATTACAGACATCTCTCTAATACAGACATCTCTCTAATACAGACATCTCTCTAATACAGACATCTCTCTAATTCAGACATCTCTCTAATTCAGACATCTCTTTTTTTAATTTTTCTTCCGCACTTACCAGTGACAAGTATACAAAACTCCGGGCTTTGAGCGGGAGGACTTGAGACAAGTAATAAATAATGTGGCACTTGCAGCTTGGTCTCCCTGTGTTGATTGTGTTTGGATATTTGATACAAAAAACCCAGGCCTTTGCTGATGGCGTCATTCAGAGACAGCACAGATGAGACCAATTTTACGGAGCCTTTTGATGGCAACGTCGCGACGCTTGTGAAGTGGACCAGATTTGTCGAATCTGTGAAAAGATTATAATCATAGTCAACTAAGTAAGTCTAGTACAGTATGGTATCGTAGATGTCCATTTACAGTAACGAATTTATTTTCAATTTTACTCGCAATTCCCACCTTTTGATGGATGTGAACGAGCGGATAAGTTAGAAATTTGAAAGTAAGGGAACTTGTACATCACAATATTCGTAACTCTCCACTTGTTCACATTGTTCAAAAGAAGAAAATCGCACTGAAACTCACTTCCAAAAATGCAGGTGTGAACCGTAAACGGGCCTTAAATTATAAGTCATAATATGATAAGGTATGTCACGAATAGTACAAAAATAAATAAAAATACAATATTAAAAAAGAAAAAAGTTTGCTTTTATTTACCTATGGTAAGAAAGAAAGGTTGAATGGTGGAGTTTTCTTGGTGTGTTTGCCAGAACAGTTCCTTGCTATTCTGAATGAGATGATGTATTTCGTTTTTACAAATCGTCGCGTTCTCTGGCAAAGTTGAAAGGTATTGCGCAACCAGTATGATGACGACATTCGCGGAGAGCTGGGGAAGAGTAAAACCGCTGGATGGTGAACCTGCAGTTCTGATGTCAGCCGGGTGATTGAAGGTTCCACGTGTTTGATGGCTTGGATGCGCTGGTGATTGAAATGGTCTTGATTGGTTGCGATCTAGACGATGAAAATATTGTAAGAAAATCTGTATATACTGTGTGAACTTGTTTAGGTAAAGTTTTCGAGACATTAACTAGAGCTAACTTGAATTACGAAGGAGCAGGGACCCAAGCTACAATTGAAGGGTTAGTTCAGGAGTTATCTATAAAACGTAACTCTCTTTGAGTGAGAAAAATCCTGTTTACCCAAAGAAAACATATAACTCTTGGTTGAACGTTAACTAACTGTTTTCACACATAAAAGTTAGAGTCTTGCACGAGGATAATTGCGTCCAGATATTTTCTTTTAGCCTCGAATTGAACGCTAAATATGATTTCTACTTTAACTTCTTCATCGTATCTTACTTGTTGATACTGGTCTTTTCAAAAACTCGAAGCAATCCAACAGCATATCAGAGAGTATAATTTCTTTATACGAGCTGATGAAATGTGGTGGTGTGTTAGGATAACCAAGAATCAACACTGGCCTAACACCACACACCGTCTCAAGCCAGGCGTGAGGAGGAAACATGTCTTCTGAAAGACAAGAGTAAAGTTTAGGGCCGCATTTCAACTACATACCTTACAACTTGCTAACGAAACTTGTAGCAAGCTTCTTGTATTTTGTTGCATATTTTATGAAGTTGTTATGAAGTAAGTTTTAAGTTGTACGAAGCCAAAAATTAACAATAATCACAATTCAAGGTTTCTTTACCGTTTTTCCCGTCCAAATCGTCTCGGCTTCGTTTGAAGACGGGGGGTGTGGAAGATGGATCAAAAGATGAGCTGCTCTCACAGGAAGACTGTGAACTGGTTGAGGATCTTCCTTCTCTCATGGCGTGACTTCCACCAATCATGGTAGGGTATGTCGTAGAGCTGACGTCAGTGATCTTGTGTGATGACGTGATATTCTCCATGACTGATTGGAAGCCCGGGGGGTAGGGAAATGTTCTTTTTCGAGGAGTATCTGCTATAACAAGACATAATGTTGTAGGATAAATAAAATACAGATGGCGCGACCTGCCATATAGTCATGATCATGAGAGTTGACGAGAGTTTTCCCTCGTTTGACTGTTACGTGCATGTGGTAATATCCAGTCAACTCTCATGCAACTCTTGTTCTCGTTTGACCAGGTCATGAGAGTTGATGAGAGTTTTCCTTCGTTTGACTGTTACGTGTGGTAATATCCAGTCAACTCTTATGCAACTCTTGTTTTCGTTTGCCAGAGGAAAGATAATTAATGAAACGCTCTGCAAAATCTCAATGATCAACTCTCATTAACTCCGCAGACAGCAGGAACTGAAGAATGAATTCAGACAAAAACAATGTTAATTTTCACGATTTAAAACACCAAAGTTACGTACAAACTCCTCTCCAAAGGATGCGCGGACCTCGACACAGGCGACCCAAATTATCTTGGACAATATAGAACTTCAAATGCTTTTGTTTCTTGGGCTGTGTCGCTAGAAGGAGGTTGATGTGTGTCGCAAACTCGGTGAAATAACGAAAGTGAACGTCCCCACAACCAACACAACACCCGGAGAACCCAAGAACCGTAGGAGTGGTTGTATCACATGGTAGAAATCTCTTGTTCACAGCTGTTACCAGGATTATTTTACCAAGTATTGGTGATTTTGCACCAGCAAGTACCATGCCCGATGGTACCTCCACTTCCAGACCATGTTGCTCCAGATGACTCAGAGATATAGGCTTTCCGTTCACACAGTAGCCTGCAAGTGGGTGGAATGATAAATTAACCCACTATTCTCTACTTGTGAATGCATATTCAACCTGCTCAACAATACCTGGTCGTTTCATATTGCTCTCTTGTGATGTACTGGGGTGTGAGTCTGTTGACATGGGAACAATTTCATGACTGTTTGATTCAAGTGCATTGCCTGAGTGAGAACAATTGAATGTGATTTTGTGGTTTTGTAAGATCTCTTTTGTGAAATCTCAATGCATCAGAGTGAAGGCAAAATGGAATATACCTGGAGCAATGGATGTCCTAGGATGAGGCAGAGGATGCTGTTCAGAATCACTTTGATATTGTGATGACCCCCCTGGCGGGGGCCAGCACATGGAGTAGATCTGATCGGCCATGTTTGTTATGCATTAACGAACAACATCTCTTCTTTTCCTGAAATAAAAAGTTACATACTACAACTGGACACTAACCTGTCAGGCACAAACCTATGGGCAGCTTGCCCTTGGGGGTAAGAGCTCAATAAATTCAACAATGGCAGCCCCTTTAAATTATATCACCCCCCCCAAAAAAAAAGGTGAGCATGCCCCCTCCTGGAAAAAACATCATGATATTATGATGGTCAATCTCCCTGTGAGCTGTCTCCACAAGTACTAAGCATCCCCCCCCGTAAAACTACATAATATCAAAATATGCATCCCCCCGTCATTGACCTCGGAAGAAAAGAATGAAGATTTAGAACACACGCGTCAAACGCGTTTATATCTACTGTTGTCATTCTGGGAACAGTAGTCGTTGAAGAAGTCAATTTTCAGATCTCTTGGAAGATACTGTTTATGTGAAAATGAAAAGTACAATATCAATCAACGTGAATTGATGTTAGGAACTTTAAGTATGAATGAAACCTCTCAGAGATTAGCATATCGTGATATTGGACTTAGCAAAGGCATTGCATTGCAATATCAACGATTAAGCTTCGTCGCATGGAATATAAACCTACAAGAAATATTCCTAAAACGTCGTTTAACATCGACAAACTATCAGATTCCAAGCTATGATAGCCTTACACACGGCATCAGTATCTCGGGCATAATTTGTTGCTAAATATTCACGCTTTGTAAAATATGATTTCATCAACGATATTATGCTTTGACAGAATTAGCATTACTAATACTCCACACGAAATGCCAAAAATTTGCTCGTGAAAATATCAGAAAAAGAACACTGCGCTATTTTTAAAAGCAGTTCCCTAAAAACTGGCACTTTTTGTGAAGATATTACAAATTGTTACATAAACTCGGACGCATAGTCTACAGACCAAATACCAGACGAAGTTCGGGTCGTTTGTGGTCAGACGTTTGTCACTCACGGGAATTGGTACATTTGGACAGGGCGCCTGGCTTAGTTCTGCTCAAATACGTCTTGTTTTCACAAGCGACTTCTTCTGAACGTAAAAAGCGAAATCGTAATATATATTGTGTGCTTTCGAATTCAACTTGTTCCGCGTATGAAAAAAAGGGGCCCAAACGCAGTCTGACTGTCGCCTCTCAAATAGTTTTCAAATGCATTTATAAATATATTCACAAATATTGTCATAGGCCATAAAGTTACGAGCCGTTTATAGCCTACTCTGACGGCATATGATCGACGATAGATGCCTGAAAGAACGTTGAAATATTCTGTATTTCCGAGCATTGCTTCTCAGATATACCAGGAATAACAGGGCCTCATATGATATTCCATAGACGATATCCACTGCAACTGCTAGACATCAGCCCGTCAGCTTTACTTTCGACAAACAGAGAAAATATACATTCTCTTCAAGCGCAAACCGTGAAAATCTTTGAAAACTATTGAACCTATGTTCAATAACTTTGCATTGTATTATTGTATTTACACATTTGGTCGAAAGCTGGATTTGGAAACAGCTGTGGCATAATATTCATGTCCATATATCGCGCTTCGGTTCAGCGATATTTTGAACATGTCAACATTATAATATTTTCACTTTGTTTTCGTCTGTGCGACGTACGAAAGTCCGCGTTGAAAGCCTGTACAAGCAACTGGAATACCCTCCAAACAATATCTTAAACTAATAACACTTTAAATCGATATTTAGTTTAGTTAAAAGCTATAAGACGGCCTGACATATTGAGACCACAGCGTCCTTACTGCCCTTTGTCCTCATCACACAACACCGTACGAAATATTCTCGTCCCATTCGTCCTGAATTTAAGCTAATTTTTGTGCAAGCTGAGATATATTATTGATACTTACAAAATTAGGTTTCCAGCCGCTTCAGGATTGAACGTACTGCTCCAGAAATTGGTCAAAAGCTCGCGAGAAACAACGGTTTACAAAATACAGAGTCCGTTCGTCCATGAATCTTGAAGGCCTGACCTTGAGACGGCTGTGCGCGAGAGGTACGACCCAGAACGCCGGCCTTGAATTTGATTGGCTTATCTGACATATTGGCCGTACCACTGGGGATAATATTCTACACTGAAGAGGTCATTATCTTGCTTTATGATTAAATATTAATAGCAAGAAAAATGCATCGAAACAGCCAGTGATTCACATTTTGTTTGATCGGAATATCACAATACGCTAAGTTGTGGCGATATATTGCTGCATTTTTCCTGGTGATAAACAAACGTAAACTTGTTATCTGAAGACTGAACAGAAATGTAATAAAAATGTTAATTAATGAGGGGCTTGGCTGTGTATGCTTAGAATTTAGCGCCTATTTGGCAGTGCTCCCATCTTCTTCATTATCTCTTTCTGACTGTGAATGCCAAAGGAGTTTATCCAAGAGCAGGCAGTGCTCTAACAACAACACAATAGCTTTGATCCTCGAAAACAAAGGAAATTGCAACTGACACACGTTCGTGAGCGCTAAAGTAGCTGAAAAACTGTTTGCATAGTAACCACCACACTATCAATTCATGACTATGTTTTATACCTGGAATCATCTTGAAATTTTCCGTATGTAATTTGTAACGCTTTGACCCAAACACAAGTCTTTTTGTTTTGCGGTTTTATTTTGCAAGAATTCAGACGTTTTTAAAGGTGTTTACTCTAATGCACCCTACCTGAAATTCATACAGTGGTCTGCACCATGTCAGTCAACCCTGCGCTTGACCCACAATGCGTCACGATTCAAAATGGCGCCGATCTTGTTTAAAAGGTCTACATTGATGAATAATCAAATTTTCTATGCCCAGTCCTCGGCGCAGAAGGCGCGCGATGTTGCGTCATCCTTCTTCTCCACATGTTTTAATGGAAAATTTTCAAAGTTGTTTCAAATCTTTTCACTGAAAATATTTTCAAAATGCCTCTATCTTGTCGTTTTTATAAACATAAATACCCCGAAGTGGACGATGTGGTTATGGTTAATGTAAGAAATATTGCCGAAATGGGCGCTTATGTAAATTTACTGGAATACAACAATATTGAGGGAATGATTTTGCTTAGCGAGTTATCTCGGAGGAGAATCCGATCTATAAACAAACTCATCAGAGTTGGAAAGAATGAATGTGTCGTTGTTATTCGTGTGGATAAGGAAAAAGGTTATTATGGGTTGCTTTTCATTGGTGATAGAAGTGGATTGACAATCTTTCAATGATAATAAGGATTCTTTATTAATCAAAATAAACAAAGATCCCATGCAGATTCTACCCCAAAGATATGTCAAAAATGTTGAACATTTACACCATGCAATTTTCAATTTGAGCACATAAATCTGAAGGCTAGAAGCTGAATGTTAATATGCTCAGATTTATGGTAGATTCCTTATAAACTTTGCCTGAAAGATCTTGCAAATCTTAGGCTATTATTTTTAAATCCACCTTGACCAGGTCACTACATCAGGTTGAGACCTATACCCAGCCTTGTGCGAAAGATCTTTGGACTTTTTTTTGGACTTGTCACATTTAAAATTTTCCAAAAAAATCAACCCCCAGTATAGAAAACTCCTGTCTTTAGCCCAAGGGGTTAGAACAATGCATATGCAGATGTGTTTATCAGTAGCTGGTAGGTTTGAAGTAATAGTTTGCTGACCATTTCACAGGATATATTGACCTTTCCAAACGAAGGGTCTCCCCAGAAGAGGTGAAGAAATGTGAAGCGAAATATTCCAATGCGAAAACAGTAAGTCAAAGTGATAGCACAATGATATTCTACGTCAAAAATAGGCCAGTAAACTTGTGTTTCACCCTAAACTTTTCTTGCAAAGGTTCATAGCATACTACGACACACAGCAGAAATTCTCAAATACGAAACAGATGAACAACTTGAGGACTTATATGAAAAAACAGCATGGGCATTGGACACAAACCTCAAAGGAGTTGGCAAAGCCTTTGAAGCATTTAAAAAAGCTGTTACGTAAGTTTGTATTCCCATCTCTGAATGAAGAATTTCAAGGTTCTAATGTTCTCATGTTTCTTGCAGGGACCAGAGTATCCTGGATGAACTAAATCTTGATGAAGATACCAAGAAAGTTCTTTTAACTAATATCACTCAACGCCTGATGCCTCAAGCAGTGAAATGCAGAGCAGATATTCAAGTCTCTTGTTTTACTCACGAGGGTATTGACGCTGTGAAGGAAGCCTTGATGAAAGGCTTAGAAAATGACAATGAAGATATGCCCATAAAGGTCTAATCATATGACACAGATTTCTCTAGTAGAGACACCTCTCTAATACAGACATCTCTCTAATACAGACATCTCTCTAATACAGACATCTCTCTAATACAGACATCTCTCTAATACAGACATCTCTCAAATACAGACATCTCTCTAATACAGACACCTCTCTAATATAGACACCTCTCTAATGGAGACATCTCTCTAATACAGACATCTCTCTAATACAGACATCTCTCTAATACAGACATCTCTCTAATACAGACATCTCTCTAATACAGACACCTCTCTAATATAGACACCTCTCTAATGGAGACATCTCTCTAACACAGACATCTCTCTAATACAGACATCTCTCTAATACAGACATCTCTCTAATACAGACATCTCTCTAATACAGACATCTCTCTAATACAGTCATCTCTCTAATGGAGACATCTCTCTAATACAGACATCTCTCTAATACAGACATCTCTCTAATACAGACCCTTCTAATGCATATTTCTCCATATTAAAGACGCATATCTCTCTAATACTGGCACTTATACGAACACTTGACTGAATTTTTGCAGATAAACCTGATTGCTCCACCTACATATGTTGTAACAACGACCACCATGGACAGAGAGGAAGGTCTAAAAGCTTTGGAAACATCGATCAAAGCCATCGAAGACGTTATTGTCAGCAAGAAAGGAACATTCGTATTACAACACGCTGTAAGTACCTTTACCCAGAAGTAAAGGTTGGGGTCTTGATAGTCCGGGATAGTGGTGGTGCTTGCTGGATAGAGGAGTACTAATGCGCTGATCTCATGTGTTCCTTTTAGCCCAAGGTTGTGACAGATATGGATGAAGCTGATCTCGCTAAAGAACTAGAGAAACTGGAGAGACAAAATGCTGAAGTGGACGGGGACGATGATAATCCTGATGACGAAGACGATCAGGATGAACTTTGACACAACTTTTGAATAATTTTCATTAAAAAGATCAAATTTAAAAATAAATATAAAAATATTCATTCTGTTGTAAGTTTCGTGAAGACTCGCCAGTAAACCCTGGTTCCCATTCTGTCGTAATTCCCATTCTGCCGTGAACATTTTCACCGATGAGAACTAGTCCAGGTGTGGTTTGTCTTCATTTCTGTATTCAAACCCGTCATTGTTGACTACACACACACATAGAAATATTCTATCACATCCCCCACCTTGACATGTTCACGACACTCACGATTAAGCGGCATTGTGTACTGTCTCTACCCCGAGTGATTTCCAAAGTAAAAACTGTTTGTACCAACAACAGGTCGAGTCCATTCTAGTTCGATTGCAATCTGATATGCAAAATATATTCACCACTTTTCCTGCGCTATGGAATGAAATCAGACAGTGGTATATTTTGAAAACATATTTTCACGAAACATAGTTTTCAATGATACGATTTATCCCAGAAATTGCCGAGATCGCTGATGCAAAACGAGGACGTAATAAGTCATTTGCATGATGGTAGGTGGTCTCTGAAATATTCAAACATTTTTGGCAAAAGAAAAGAGACGTTTCGCCTTCGTGATAATTGAGAATACAGAGATTTGAAAGTCTATATCTTACAAGGTAGGAAAGGTTGGGAACTTTTTTAAATTCCTAATTTTAAGCATAAGTTACACCACTACTGAAAGGGCAGAAAATTGTGGTTTGATTTACAAAGGAATCAAGGTTTTTAGGAGCAACAAATCAATCATGTATCACAAGTCTTCGTGATCAAACCGGCAACATAGTGAACTTGACTTTACGGCGTAGATTTTGACTGTGATTTCTATTGGTTTGTCAACAATTGTCGCATGTCGTTTTACCTACATTCCTAGCGACCAAAACGCGAGTTTTAAATAATGAAAATTAACTTATTTTGTAATGGCGTAATGAAGGAACGATTCAATGTTTCGTTATCACAATTATGAGCATTTTGTTTAAAGTTCTCCTTATATTGTTATGTAAAACTGTTTGTTTGTTTGCTTAAAACTGACCTAAAACGACGTAAACTGATTATAAAAGTTTGTGCATCAATAAAATCTTTCCGTTGCGTCAAATAGACTCATTGGAAATGATCACAAATATGCCGATCAAAATATTTATGACTGACTATTATTATCTTCAGATTATGCGTCTGATAAATAGTTGCCGGATGCATCAGCGATGCTGTGTATTGGAAGAGCTCAGCTATGAGTGACAGTTACACTTTATGTCAGAGTAAAACTAGACCAATACTGAACGGAAATCTCTATAAGTATCGACATACACACCTGAATATAACATATATCGATTTACATAGAGGCAATTTATCAGCTTGATTAATTCTTTCCTTTGTCCTCAACACAATACAGAGAAAATATTTGAAAGAGTTTCCAAGCAACTGATTGAATATTCACGGGGGCGTCGTTTAATAGCACAAAATGAGGTTCACCTTGAGAGGAAAACTCTGATTTTCGAATCATTTCTTTAATGCTGACATGTTCTGTACATATTCTGTTTTAGTGAAAATGAATGCCCGGGTGGTTCAGGTCTGCCTTATTTTGGCGCTATTGGGTAAGTTGAATCGAGAAAAAGTTTATAACATATTTCACTGCGAGGATAGTTGTGAGTTATAAATTATGCATCTCTTGTGAGTTTTAAAAGGATCCTGGTCAAAGCCAAACTGATCAGTTTGTAGTGTGAAAGCAAGGTTTTGTTTTGGTAATGTTTTCAGTCCTAATCTTATCGACAAAATAGTTGATAACAAAACTGTTAACTTGTCCAGTGGCTTGTACTTCGCTTATCAGTACGTTGAGGAGTTTCCAGGTTTCAGTAAAACTCCAATAAAACTTGGACTAAATCTCTGCTCCTTACGGTCGCTGATGAGATGAAAAATTAACATTTTGAAAAAATCTTTATATTTCCAGGCGCTGTGATGCATTACGTCTCTGGTGAAGCAGGTAGGTTAAAAGGTTTTTTTTTCACTAACAAGAAGCGGTGATAATTTATTTACAACTCTCTCGTCTTTCCCTCTGATATTTCAACTCACGAAAGATCTCTAATTTTGCTGATTTAGCGACAAAAGAGGATGTGAGTGAAATTGGAAGTCTTTTGGGCGGTCTCCTTGGCGTGATGGGAGTTGGGATCGTCCTCATCATTGTCATTGCAATCATCATGGGAATTATGTAAGTTTGAATCGATCCGTTCATCTTTCTATCAAGTAGGTTTAGCGAAAGCAAGAACCAGGGGCCAGTTGCTCGAAAGGCGTTTAGCTTAAACGGTGCATGTGGATAAGTTGAATTGTTGAAAACATATTAGCTACATATATTAAACAGAATAATGATCTATTCCTTGAACAACTGAGCTGAAATATTTCGACGTAAAAAGTTTAATTTTCAATGAAAGTACAATCATAGTTGATGCATAAGACGCAGGTTCAGTCATTCACAAGATGTATCAAGAGTATTTGGCTTATCCAACCGCCCTTCTTCCTATATTGTGTAAAAGCAGTTGATGAACGCAAATTTGTCCTTTGATCCTGAACTGTAATATCAACGTCTTTTTATCGCCTTGCAATTAAACTTTGCGATAATCTTGTGAGGAATATGTCAGCCGAAAAGCTCTCAGGAAACTAACGTTACGGCTCAAAGAATAAACATATTTTAATTTGTTTTCTTACAGGAGCTGGTCGAAGTACTAAGACGAAAAATGATGAAGAATATTGATAAACGTTTCCTTTCTATTTTCATCATCTATTCAACATAATTTAAAGCAACATTTAAGCAATGAACATATATACCTCAGCACCGCATAAGTATTGTAAATCGCCAGAAATTGTACGACTCAATTTTATTCTAAACTGCTAGAAGGGAACAAAGCTTATATATAACATTTTTAAGAAGTTCACAACTGCTGTTTTGTAAGGGTTTAGTGTATTACAATGCTGAATAATTACACTTACTAAATGGTTTTCAATCTTTCGTATTCTTTCGTTGGGGTTTTTCAAGTTAATGGGGGATTTCTAAGTTCATGGGTGTATTTTTTCGTTGGGGTTTCCGGGATAATCGGGGATTTCTAAGTTAATTGGGATGGTCTTGCATTGTGGAATTTTAGAGGGGGAGGGAGGGAAGGGTCAGTTCGGGGGCGTTACGAATTTCTTTATCTAGATCTACGGGAGGGGAGCGGGGGTTGCTATGCCGGCACTAGGGCGAGTTCACTCTTGTAACCTAGATTACAGAAACGCTGTAAGTCGTTACTCAATGAAAAATGGAATACCTGGAGTGTTAGGTTATGGTTTAAAGATAAACAACGATAAACACACGGGATATTAGAATTCTCATTCCTTTTAAGCTATGATAATACGATAGACATTAGTAAGTTCTCTATTTTTCTTGAATATAGTTGAAATGAAATGAAATGAATGATTAGTTTCAATGCAAGATATCGATTGTTGCTAGTCTATTTTGCAAGCAACTGCAAGCAAATGTTGAAAACTTTGAATTTTAGACATACAAGAGGTCTCTGTAAAAACTAGCATGTCCCGAGAACTCAACAAAAGATGTTAAAATCCTTTTCTACACGATTCATAAAGACTTTTGATGAAATACTTTCCCAATCTTTATCAACAATTTGTATTAAATATTCATTTTTGATATCATTTGAAACACGACTAGTTCAAATCATTAATATATATCACGATTCCTTTCCATATGTATTCCGTGATGCAGCCCATGTCATAACCAACACGTCTGATTTAGGAATGAGTCCAAAGGATCTTCCCTTTTATAATGCAAGCCATAAAACTTCGATGTCAAACTTGCGAACATTATGAGGTTCGCTACACGAAGTATCTCACCGAGGAATGCAAGACGGGTACATAACCGGAGAACGATTCCTACCGGGGGAAGGAACCTCGAGACGGATACTATCGTATAACTGGATACGGAGAAACAGGACAAGACGCCTGCGATGAAATAAGCCAGCGGGAACAGAGACAGGAGGACGGCACAGTCTAGCGCAAGTTTTACCACCAAATAACTCGGGGTTTTCATGATGCATCTTTCCAGGTCACATTCCCGCCAAATTACACCAGTCACGTGATCAATGCATGCTCTGATCTCTATCAAATAGCCAGTGAGATCAGTGACGAACCACAGACCAAAAACGACCGACAGCATTTCGGCAGAACCGATGAGGCGTCGCGAGATGAAGGACGTCAATAGAAAGTTTGAAACGTTACACAGTGCAAAACAGAGTAGAATCCCAGCCAGAATTATAGCTCCGGTGCGGACTGGACGCCAGAGACGTCCCAGAGCAAGATAAACCAGACGTGATGCGATGTAGAGAAAGGCTGTAAAGGCTAATATAAAGCTAGTGTGATGAGCCTCGTGAAGCAGAGATTTCACATCATTCGCTGTAACAAACTCCTTGAATGTCAACTCAAGTTCCCTCTCTAACACCTCGTGCTCCTTAATGCCAATCTTATCCCCTTGTGCCACGCGTGTCACGGCGTATGCATTCAAAACACTTTCCTTCAATTGCACGTGGACTTCACGCATTCGATCCAGCTCCTTCGCGTAGCGCAGTTTCTCGATCTCTCGCTCGTACATCCCACGAAACGCGAGGACACGCGGGTCGGTGGATCGCGTGTATTTTTGAAACTCGGGCTCTTTCGATCCGTATTTGAACCATATGCTCGCAGCCAGCAGAAGAAGAGTCACCAGAATCTCAGTTGAAAGAAAGTAAAAGGCGAAGAGAACCATTGTGAGACAGAAACCACGAAATACGGGGTGTGTAAAAATTTCCTTCAGCAAAGGACTGTCAATGTTTCTGTAGGTTTTGTAAGCATTCGTCAAGTTTGTATAAGTTTCGCGCATTTTTTCCTTGTACTTTTCAAAATTATTTTCATCATTTTCCTTCACGACAGCTGAGGGTTGTGTAGCTTCGGTTTTAGGAATGGGTACTGGCTCCTTTTTCGTAACTTTCTGTCCGTTCTTCGTCGTTTTCGTTTCGGATTTCATCGACGCCTTTCGGTCATCGCCGGCGTTCTTCGGGCTTATCAATTTTTGATCTCTTTTCAAAGACATTGTCGATCTTGGGCTGGTCTCGTTTTTCAGCGATCTAGAATCAGTTGGTTTGAAAACTTTGGAGTTTCTCTTCGCAGCATTCTGTTCAGTATTCCTTCCCAATTTTGGCTCTCGTTTAAGATTTGACTCACTCTTGCTCGTTTTTAATTCCTTCTTAATCAACTCTTTTTTGATAGTTTTATCTTCTTTCTTTAAAGATTTCTCATCTTTCTTTATGATTTTCTTAACAAACTTCCTCTCCTCTGATACAACTTTTTCTTCCGTCTTCACTTCTTCCTCTTTTTCATTAGTTATTTCACCTTCCGTCTTGGTCGTGTCCACAGTTGATTCTTGTTCGCTCTCTGGTAACGAAGCAACATCTCTCACTTGAGTATCGTGTAACCCATTCTTAACAACATACTTCAGAAATTTCTTCTCAAATTTAGTAAACTGGCATTCCTCTTTCCTCCAGTGCAGACACACCAAATCCGTTGCTAGGTAACGATTCCAGGTGCCCTCAAGTCCTGACTCTAGTCCACAGTCCTCCGCATCAATCTTAGGGTAGACCACCAGAACCTTGTCGACACTTTGTAATTTCAACAGTGCATTTGACAAGGTCTTATCACAGAGATCCTCAGGTCTTGGATAGGGGACATCACATAAATTCAACAATACATTATTGAAATCTGAGTTCTTGATCACATTCTGGATGTCCTCTAATATCCCCTTCTGACACAGTTGTCTCAACTGGGATCCATTGGGATCCCCGGTGACATCAACTTTTCTGGTTTTAAATCTGATGTCGCCCAAAAAGACTAAATCAGCCTCAGGTTCTGAGGATTCCTTCGACTCGCTGTATTCTTCGAACTTCAATTTCCAGACGTGCGCTTCATCTTCTATTTTAAAAACAGGTGAGCACACATGATATATATCATCACCCACCGACAACAAAGTCTTCAATTCAGGATTGATGGATTTCTCCAACACTGATTGCTGCACGACCTTATAACCATGAAGTCTTATTACCGTGGCAACCAGGCTGCTGCGGTCAGAGGCCTGGATACGACGTGGTAGTCGCATGTCCTTGGATGACATGACTTCAGTGTTTAAAACTTAGCCGTACGTGTTCAAATTCCCTGTAAGAAATAGTAAATATATTAACCAACAACATCTCGATAAAATTCTGTATACTCATAGACTAAGATCTCAAAATATTGCCACAAAATATTGCTCATTTCAAAATCAAATAGCATCTGACACTGTTATCTTATTTTGTCTAAAAAAGCTTTTCAAAGGCATTTAATTGCCAAAGAAATTAACTTGCTTAATTCTGTTTTAGTCTAAAGTTATTCAATAGAAATTCTGAGTCATTTATAATACACGAATCCCTCCATCTTGTGATTGGAGAATAATTATCCACCTATGCAAACACTTTTATTTTCACTTTCTTGAAATCTTGCTGCCAAATGATGTGTGTAGAGGCACACATGCCACCTTGTCTTACATCGGATGAATTTACATCAATCAATAAACTATCAGTACTGCCACAAAAAATAATATATCATTTTATATTCTCAGTTTCCCTTGAATGTTAATATGATGCAAAGCCCCTCCCTTGATATACTTCCTGTTGAATATATGCAATAAAATTATCATTATTGTAAACAATTCTGTCTTCAGACTAAAATACTAGAAGATAGCACCTATGAACTGGAATAACCTAAAATAATCATGCAAAATCACAATGCATTAGAAAACCTCTACGAAATCAATAATATTTGCACAAATGGCATTTCTGAGACAGACACTTAGTGAAATTAATTAGTAATGCAACCTCACACTACTATAACAGAAATGTACCCAATTATTTGCTGTTGGAATCAGTTGTTAATCACTTAATCCCTTCTAATTGTTTTTGCGGGGGTATAAGTTACAAATTAACTCGAGATAGGGTGTCATATTACAGCATACAATATGCATTTGCTGAAAAAGTATTAAAATGAAATATTATTTACAGCCAATATTATCTGTGAGAGAGCCAATATAGGAAGATGTCACTTATCACATGTATAAAAGAAATACGATATTTTTCGTTATAAAAATAACACTATGAGGATATTATTTAACATACACAAAGTAATTTGTTCTGAAAGGTTGTAATTTGAAACTTTATAAGTGATGTGTTATAAACTTATAATTTTATCTTTCAAGCTAAGCTCCTCGTGTTCTTAAAATAATGATGATATGACAGCCACGAGTGAATTATTAATATATCTCATGTAAAGAATTATTTTGAAAGAAGCTAGACCACCGTCATGTGTCTTTTATATTAAATTTATGTGTCGACTGTCGGGGGGAAAACAAACATCACAGCGCAAGTCAAATATCATTGTTTGGAAAACAAATCTCTAAAGATTCGCTTGAATAAAGACAGTGTTTAAAAATTACTACGAAATAAATGGAAATACAGTATTTAATAATGATCATGAAAGTCTATATTTGCCGTTATTTTGTTGCCAAATAGGGGCAGACTTTGTAGAAACGAAAAGCAAAATTCGTCCAGAATGTCAGAGTTGACATGAGACAGAAATGGATCGCATTAGAAACTTTATTTAATAGTCTTTCATACCCCAGCTCTGTCGACTATTTCGTGCAAAATATAAGTACTTCCTGAAAAATTAAAGCTTTGTTTTAAACTTCTCGCAAAGTTACAAAACTTCGAATAAATATTTAACGGTACAACCGCAAAAAAAGATGCATGTAAATATATTTCGCCATAGACCTGTATATTTCATTGTAGTTGACGCGGGTTGAACACCGGTAATTATTAATCCTATCGCCTGAAGGCCTACAAATTCATTTTGTTGTACGAAATAAGAAAGAAATGAAAAGAATAGAAGCGTACCTGTCTTTACTGTGCGTTTAACGTTTTAGAAAAGCTTTAAAACACATTTTCCTCTGTGTAACCGGCTCAGGTCACAGTCATGTTGTCGGAGAATAGAAAATTTTGTATAATTGAAAATTTGATTCTTCCTGACGAGTGGGTGACGACAGCCTACGGAGTATTGTTTCCGTTCGCCCAAGAAAAATAACACAAAACAGGAGAATTGTGCAGGAGTTAGGGCATTTCAGAATGGAGAGTTTTGAAGGAGAGAATTAGAGGAAAAAGATGCAATTATTCATGTTAGAATTAATTTTTGGTAGCAAATTAGGGAAAATTCTTCGAATATTTAACATACGAGAGTGACTCGACGGTCAACCGAAGATAAGCCGATGATGTAACTGCTTGACAACGTGGCTATATATCACGGGCTCGTTTAGGCAACATGGCGGAAACATATGGAGTGGTGGAAGGACAATTTGACGATCTAGAGAGCAGGTATGACACTGGAGTGATGTAGTTAGGGGGTAGATATATACAATAAACCATCGTTTACAAGGAGTGCACAGTTGCTATGTTATAGTATCGTTTGTGGCCTTATTATAAATAGATTACTAGAGGTGACGTATGGACCAATTTTATGACTTCATTTGTTTTATATATGGGGATATAAAGACTGGTCGTATTGGCTTGACGTCTGTATTAAAGTCTAAAGAGATGTCTGTGTTAGATGTCTGCATTAGAGAGAAGTCTGCATTAGAGAGATGATTGTATAAGAGAGATGTCTGTATTAGAGAGATGTCTGTATTAGAGAGATGTCTGTATTAGAGAGGTTTCTGTATTAGAGAGGTGTCTGTATTAAAGAAGTGTCTGTATTAGAAAGGTGACTGAATTAGAGAGATGTTGGTATTAGAGAGGTGTCTGTATTAGAGAGAGTAATGAGAGTTGTCTTTATTAGAGAGAGGTCCTAGAATTAGAGGTGTAGTCTGACTCTACATTTGTTTGTTATTTTTAGTGATGGTGATGAAAAACACAGTAGTCATTTACAAGGTATTTTGATGTATAAAACATCAAGAGTATTCTCTTTTCAACCTTGTTTCAACTCATTAAAAGTACTCTAATCTATACTTGTTCAGTTAACTGACATGTTCTTCAACAGTATTGAGCTCAGAAAGCAAACATCTTGAAAGTATGGACGTCGATGATGGTGATGATGATGAGAGCGATGAAGATGATTTTGAAGACTGGGACTGGCTAGAACAAAGTGGAGGTTGAATGTGAACGATTAGGAACTAATCACTGAATCCCACAGATTGACTTTGCTGTCCATGATTAACACTTTTCAATACAATATGTTTTAGACCTTACCAAGAATTACAATGCCAGCAGAAATCAAGTTAACACAATGGTAAATTTTGTTGAAAAGCATCACAATTTGAAGCTAGTGGTGAACCCAGTGCTATTTATTTCTTTTTTTGTTCATACAGAATGTCAACCAACCAAAAACTCAAAATCTTTCATACCAGGTGAATTTCACCATATGTAACTGATTATGTTGATTTAGTAGAAAGTCCAAATAGATTTAGAGACCATAGTTTCTATGACTTATTTCTCTGCATTTAGCCGAATGAAAAAGCTTGGCAAAAGTTCAATAACAAGATTCGAATAGGTATAAAAAATCTGCTAGTTTTTTGTAAAAACAGAGCTTTCAACTAACACGGCAGTGTTTCAGAAACTGTGTTGGTCTAACAAAAGTTGCCTCATATGATAATGCTTAGTTTCTAATATTGTGTAGAGAAATACGAAGGTCCTAAACTACCAAATACAACAGCAAACATCTTGATAGAGTCTGAGAAACGACGTGAAAATGACAGGTAATACTGTTGAAAATATCATCACTTGTTAAATTGTCAATATCGCTACGGGTAAAAGTGTCATTGCGTTGATCAAACACAACTCAATCGTAATTTTATTTATCGACTTAGAATCAGAGTTAAAGATAAGTCAGATCGAGCGACAATGGAGCAGGTGGGATTATTAAATTGTGTTCTTCAACGCGTGTACTTGTAGTAGTATTCACTAACACCTGACTGACCTAAGGTGAAACTCTCACAGGTCAGTCTTCGCTGGCTTGAACTGAAAGAAATATCAAGTTTAGTTCCACTTTCTCGATGCCCTTTTCCCATTCAGGTCCTCGATCCTCGCACACGAATGATCATTTTCAAATTGTTGTCGCGTAATTTTATCACGGAGATCAATGGCTGCATTAGCACCGGGAAAGAGGTAGACCATTGGACAACATGCTTGTGATATACCATATTTCTAATATTTCCATCGTGTTGTTTCACCCGCAGATCGAGCTTTATCTTATTCATGATCGATTACACCACAACTATCACTCTTCCTGAGCTTGAAGATTTCCCGCGCTCAAGTGGCTTCGGTTTTTGAACGTTTCTTCCATCATGTCTATACTAAAATTTTGATTTTTTGTTTTTTTTTCAAGGCGAATGTATACCACGCTTCTGCAAAAGAGGGCTCTGAACGGGCAGTAAAAGTATCCCAAATCTTCGTTATTCTTGAATTCTTTCCTGAAGAGATTTCTTTTCACAACCCACTTTTTTAATGTTTTTGCCCATCAGGTTTACAAGACCTCGATTTTGATCTTCAAGGATCGAGACAAATATGTGACGGGTGAATTTAGGTAAGACGTGAGATGTCGGGTTGAACAAGACCTTGGTAATGGTGCCGTCACTCGCGATTGTCTGTTTTCATTTGTATTGCTGGCAAACTGAATTCTCTAGCTGAATTCCTAAACCAAACTCTCGCGTTTAAGTTTAGTTTATCAATAAACACTTTGCCCTACAAGCATTCAGAAAAATTCTTTCATAACTCTTAGAATATCACAGAACATGAGCAAAAACATACTTGGCTTTGTAATCTACGACAATTTGACGATTGGCCGAATTAAAAAGTGATTCGTAAGAACGTCTATCCTATATTTCAAGCTGTGCAAGGCATGGACTCTCAATTCCATGAGATCACGGCGAAGATCCGCATACCCATATTTGACGAAATAGATTAAAGATTCCTATCTCTAAATATTAAAAGATAAAATAACGACAGAAGTAGTGTACACTACATTTCTCGGTTCCTTCAAACTTTTCAAATGATTTTCGATGAATTAAACGCTTTGAAGCTAGCATTCATTATGTCTTCATGAAAACATGATCAAATATTCTGACTATATCTCGCTGAATTGATGCGCAATTTTCAAGGTTTCGTCACGGCTATTGTCGTCATAACCCGAGGAAAATGGTCAGAACTTGGGCTGAGAAGGAGATGAGGAATCTTACAAGGTTCGACGACTTCGTTCATCTTCCGTTTTTGATTCATTTTGGAGTTCTTCGGCTTTTCTAATATTTCATCATTTAGGCTGCACAATGCTGGTATACCATGTCCTGAGCCGATCTTGCTTCGAAGTCATGTCCTTGTGATGGATTTCCTTGGAGTCAACGGATGGTATGCCTGTAGGGACTTAAAAATCGCCCAGGATAACAAAACCCAATTTCATAGCATTTTTAAAAGTGGTCCAAAACCGCTTCAGGTCCACATGTACGATAGGTTATGAAGTACTGGATTTCGTTCAATCAACTCTAAATATTTATTTTGCTTCTCAACAGGCCTTCCCCACTTCTTAAAGACGTCAATTTAACAGAATCCAAAGCAAGGGAATTGTATTTACAATGCATTAAAATCACAAGAAATATCTTCTGGAAAGCGCGTCTTGTCCATGCAGATCTCAGTGAATTCAATATGATGTAAGAAAGAAAACACTTTCAAAATTGAAACCAGGGATAGTTCATGGAAGTTCACCAAAGATGAGCAGGATTTTTCCTGCCGACCTACCTCTCTCTCAGTCCACAAGTCTTTTCCTTTTTTTTTATAGATATCATAATGACAGTATCTTCATCATCGACGTGTCTCAGTCTGTAGAACATGACCATCCTCACGCACTTGAATTTTTACGTAAGGATTGTACAAATATATCAGGTATTATATGCTTAAATACTATAGTTAAACGGCTTAAACTCGGTTTAATTTAGTTCGTATAAACAAGACTTTGAAAGCGACCAAAGATGCTCTTTATTTCTCTAGAATTCTTTCGAAAAAATGACGTTTGTGTGATGACGGTTCGAGAGACATTCGACTTCGTTACAGACCCAAATATCACTGACGAAAACATTGAAGAGTATTTAGAAAAGGTCAGTCTTAACTTGATCATATTTTAGCCGTGCAAGCTTCATGTATTTTGTTGAAATATTTGTGTTTAGGCTCAGCAGGTTGCATTATCTCGCTCAGAAGAGACAAAGAATGCAGAAGATGAAGTGAAAGAAGAGGTAAAATATAGAATATATTTAGGATTTTGTAAAATGTCTATTTTGTTGTAAAGTAAGCGAGTACTGCTCCTTCACTATCTATGAGATCACGATAGGACACTAGGCAAGTTGATAAAATTTGCAAGCAAAGGTTTCACTCAATCCTAGGTATTTAAGAATGCGTTTATACCAAGAACATTGGAGGCTGTGTTAGACTTTGAAAATGACATGGAGAAAGCCAGGGAAGGCGACACAGAAGAGGTGAAAAACCAGCGAAAAATATTACTTTCAATACCTATTACCACCTATTTACTTGCACATATTGTTTTAATATAGTTAGTCTGTTTTTTCAAGTCTTTTTAGGTCTGTTTAACAATAATTGATATGCATTTGTTTGCAGATATTATACAGAACTTTAACTGGAATGAAAGCGGATCTTTCTGGTGCCCAGGAGGTGAGAAAGACTTTAAAAAAAAAGAGTCGAGAATTGAACTCGCCGTTGTGTTTTGGTTGAAAACTATCAATAGAACTCCAGGTATGAAAGATCTGGTGTATATTTGTTTCAGCGGCCTGTTTTGCTGCAAGATTCACAGACAGAAATATCTCACGAGTGTTGTGAAGACGATGAGAGCGAGGAGAATACATGTTCAACATCGGATGAAGAAGACAGAGATGACTCCCACTTGAGCAAAGAAGAAGAGAAGTCCCAAAGAAAGGTATTCTTGGATCTTTTATTGTCTTCGGTTTGAAAACGGTTAAACGTATTCATATATGGAATAGAATCTATACAGCTGTATCAAACGTGTGTCAGATAAATAAATGAACAGAATTTAACAATATTTGACACTTTTCAAGGACCACAAAAAGACGGTGAAGGAAGCGAACAGGGAACGAAGAAAAACAAAAACACCAAAACACGTGAAGAAAAGAAAACAAAAACTAGCCCAAGTTAGGAAAGGGAAAAAATAGTTTGTGTTGATGTAATACGTGTGCAAGTAATCGTGCAACTTAAGAGAAATATAAATTATATTTTCTTCTATGGCGATATTTTTTTATTGCAAGATGTTTTCTCTTCCAAATTATTGTAATGTAACACGTTTAAACCTTTGTCACCACACGAGTTAACATGCAAGAAACAGGGATGTCAAAAACTGCTTGAACAACTAATATATTTTCTGTAGAATTTTTTCCAGTTTGGTTGCATATAGACTAGGAATCTCACAACTGTTCACCAATGAATTACTTTTGCAACAAGTTTTTTCAATGTCGGAGCGCCTGCCCATGCACTATGTTACATGAATTACATTTATCTTTGCCGTAGTCAGCGCTTTGTCCCAGCCCGCCTGATTTTTAAAGTACACAGATGTGTATCCAACATGAAATGGTGTGCCTGGACATTCTCTTTTAATTATATCTTGTCTGGCGTTTATAATTTCCTTCACACAATTAGACGGGAAGCGACTGTTGTAACAGGGAGAGTTATATGTATATAGGAATATCGCTCCAGGACAGACGTTGCCTGCCGAGTTTCGCTTGTACGACTGCAACATTTTCCCTAGCGCCAAGTTAAGAAGAAGATATTCAGAATGACCGGCATTCGCCACGGGCTTATTTAGATATTTATCAAAACCAGCAGTCGCTACATTAGGATGTTGATTTTTGCAATCACTGGCAAGGACTGGAATCTGAGTCGGCCATATTGGGGGCTTAAACCTCATAATAACATTTTTTGGACCCTTATTTTGAGCCCAAACATTTGCAGATGCTTTTATGATGTTTCTCTGGCCCCCTTTATCCACGACTGTACACAGGTTCTGAACATCGTAGACAGGGTCTGTGGCGACGCTTCCTTGGTGAAGATAAAGAACACCAAACTGTCCTTGCCCGGGGGGATATGCGTTGCGAAAGTTGTTGCGAAGGGTCGTCAGTATAGCTTTCTCATCTCCAAACACCGCAGAGGATAATGACAGGATGAGAACAAGACCAATGAACCGTCTGATTTGCATCTTCCTGAAGTTTAACAAAAAGAAAAACATCAGAGTCACAGGTAACAAACATGAAATTAAAAACATTAGAAACATTAAAAACATCTCTTTTTAACCAGAAAAGGTTACTGCATGAGGAAAAGTATACTGGAAAATTTCTTTTCAAAATTCTTAACCTGGGTAAAGCTAACCGCGGCTTTTCAAAAGCCAATATACCTGGTGTTAAAACGCACACTAAAACACTGCAACTGTTAAATCATCAATAACCGTTTATACCTTGGCTTTGCCTTTGGATAATGAATAACTTCGTCTTTAAGTTCGTGTGAGATCTTTACATGCGGATAATAAACACGAACGATGAAAAAGATAAATATATAATTGCGTGTTCAATACATCAGTTCTTCACATTGGTTTCATGTGTCATGTGTCATACGCATGAAGAATTATCGCAGGGTGTTCAATTGTACCAATTTCATACTTTAACGACTTCGTTGTATTCAATGGCACTTTAAACACTTTTTTGCGGGTTTTTTAAGTGTCCATTATCTTCCCATAATCTTGTATTGTTGACAAAATGTCTTGTAAAAGACGAAACCATTACTTCTAAACTGTTGATCGAAGCTGCATGCTTCTGCGTTTAGCATTTCCTACCGTGACTTCCGTGAATATTTTAAGAGGAGATTTCTTTAAATGGAGAAACTCGCGCTCAAAAATATCATGATGCTTTGCAAAAGATATGTAAATTTTGTTATTTTTTTGAAACATGACGACAAAAAAGTGAATTTATAAATTTTTTGTAGGCTGAAGCGGTTCTCGGAAAAAAACCGAAACCGATATAGATAGATACCAACTTGAATAACTTGAGGTGATTTTGAGGGACAAAATTTTTCTCAAGAGCCAGGATTTAGAGTTTGCTGACGCTAACTGCTACGAATTCAGATGCCTGTTAAAAACTCGTGTAGAAAAAGAGGAGATTTTTAAAGCAACCAGGCTTTCGCTAAAATATTCTTTACAAAGTTTGGTAAAGTTTCATGTTGAATGACGGATCTGTTTAACAATAATTGATGCGCATTTGTTTATCTTATACAAAACTTTGACTGGAATCAAAGCGGATCTTTCTGGTGCCCAAGAGGTGAGAAATATTTTAAAAGAGTCGAGAGTTGAACTCGCTGTTATGGCTCGTTGAACACTCTATCAATAGAACTCCAGGTATGAAAGATCAGGTGTATATTTGTTTCAGCGCCCTGTTTTGCTGCAAGATTCACAGACAGAAATATCTCACGAGTTTTGTGAAGACGATGAAATTGAGAATACATATTCAACATCGGACGAAGATGACAGAGATGACTCCCACTTGAACAAAGAGAACAGGAAGTCCCAAAGAAAGGTATTCTTGGAACAATTATTGTCTTCGGTTTAAAAACGTTTATAAACGGATTCATATATGGAATAAAATGTACAGAGGTGTCTCAAACGTGTGTCAGATAAATAAATGAACAGAATTTAACGATATTTGACACTTTTTAAGGACCACAAAAAGGCGGTGAAAGAAGCAAACAGGGAACGAAGAAAAACAAAAACACCAAAACACGTGAAGAAAAGAAAACAAAAACTAGCCCAAGTTAAGAAGGGAAAAAGTAGTTTGTGCTGATGTAATACGTGTGCAACTATAATCATGCAATTTAAGAGAAATGTAAACTATATTTCCTTCTATGGCTATATTTTATTATTTGTTTTCCCTTCTAAATTATTGTTTAAAGCTTTGTTAGCTATACTACAGTCTACAGTTCTAAACGAGTTAACATGCAAGAAACCCAAATGTCAAAAACTGCTTAAACAACTGATCTGTTTCCTGTGGAATTTTTTCTTTGGTTGCATTAGACTATAGGAATCAACTGTTCACGAATAAATCACTTTTGCAACAAGTTTTTTCAATGTCGGAGCGCCTGTCCATGCACTATGTTACATGAATTACATTTATGTTTTCCGCTTCCAGGGCTTGGTCCCAGCCCGCCTGATTTACGCGATACAGAGCTGTGTATCCAACATGAAATGGTGTGCGTCGACATCCCATATTATTTATTTTTTTTCTGGCTCTTTTAATTTCGTTCACACAATTAGAATAGAATCTATAACAGGGAGAGTTATATGTATATAGGAATATCGCCCTAGGACAGAAATCGCCAGAGTTGTCGAAGTACGACAGCAACATGCATTTTCGTCAGCACCACTCTAAGAAGCAAATATTCAGAATGACCTGAATTCGTTTGTAAATCATTATTATAACCAGCAGTCGCTATATTAGGATGTTGTTGTATAACTTGTCTTCCTCTTCTAACTCGTCTACAATAACGTCTAAGGAGTGAAAGACTCGGCCATATTGGGGTGCGACGCGTCATGATATTATCAAAACTTTGATCTCTTATGTTATCTCTTATGATGTTTCTCCCTGTACTTCTGGCAGTACACAAGTTATGTACATCGTAAAATGGGTCGTTGTCGACGCTTCCCTGGTGAAGATAAAGAACACCAAACTGTTGCCCGGGGGGATATGCGTTGCGAAAGTTGTTGCGAAGGGTCGTCAGTATATCTTCCTCGTCTCCAAACACCGCAGAGGAAAAAGACAGGATGAGAACAAGACCAATGAACCGTTTGATTTGCATCTTCCTGAAGTTTAACAAAAAGAAAAACATAGTCACAGATAACAAAAATGAAATTAAAAACATTAGAAAAAATTCTCTTTTCAACTAGAAGAGGTTTGCATGAAGAACAGTATACTGGAAAATTTCATTTCTAGATGCTTAACCTGGGTAAATTAAAGCTAACCGCGGTTCTTTAAAAGCCAATCCCTGGTGTCAAAACGTACAACAAAACACTGCAACAATATAAGTTCAATAGTTCATAACATTAATCACTAAAAACACATTTTAATCAACTCATTCGTCAAGCCGTTCGTTTTTTCTTCACAAGCCGTCTTGACTATTGCAATTACCTGACTGTACTATCACTACTATGCATATGGTTTGCCTTCGTCTCAAGTATCAACTTATTAACAAGCTTCAACGGATGCAAAATGCAGTAGCGAGATTGATTTGTAATCTTCCTCGATTTGAACATATTACTCCAACCCTGAAAGGTTTACATTGGCTTCCAATTAAGTTCATGCAGGGTAGATTTTAAAACTGATTTTATTAATCGTTTTTAAAGCACCTCATCAGTCTTCATGGGCTGTCGTCTGATTAGATTTCGGAGTTTATAAGTATTAGACCTCCATTATGCATCATCATATAACATCAGATCAAACTAGAAACGTTTGCTTCAGCAACCCACTTTCAATTTTTTACCGACTCTTATAGTGCTCGCTCACTTGGGCCTAATTTGTGGAACGCCTTATTCCTCCTTATACCCAAAAGCAGACACTATTGAATGTTTTAAATGAACGTTTAAAAACTTATCTATTTCTAGAAAAGCTTTTCATGATATATAGGATTTTATATATTTTAGAAATATTTTATCTCATCTGTATATTTCGAATGGAACTTGCGAACTATAATATATTTTTATTATTATTATTATACCTTGGCTTTCGATAATGAATAACTTCGTCTTTAACTTCGTGTTAGATCGCGGATGAAAATTTTGAATAGAATAAACACGAACGTTGAAAAACATAAATATATGATTGCATGTTCAACACATCAGTTTTCCACACCTGCTTTCATGTGTCATGTGTCGTACCGTATTAAAGAATCATCACACGGTGTTAATTGTACTAATTTCACACGTTAACGATTTCATTGTTTCCATTCAGGGGCGTCGGAACGCCGCCAGAAGTGAGGGGGGCCACAAAGTGCCTGCCAAGTGCCAAATGTGGGCAACTTTCTAAGAGGTTACACTGTTACAGGGGCATGCCTTCCCTCTGGGAAATTTTTAAAACCAGAGTCTGAACACTGAAACGCCATATCCTGTACTTTGGGAGAAGATTTACCAGAATTCTAACAATTTACCAATTAACAACTTACCTTTGTCAAAAAGTGGGGGGCCCAATGATACTTAGGCCCCCCAAATAAAAAAGTGAGGGGGCCTGAGCCCCCCGGCCCCCCCGCTTCCGACGCCCCTGTTTCCATTTTCCAATGGTACTTTAAACACTTTTTTGCGGGTTCTTTATTGTTCATTATCTTGCCATAATCTTGTATAGTTGACAAAATGTCTTCTAAACCATGAAATCATTACTTTTTTAAACTTTTGACCGTTGATGCTTCTGTTTTTTCTCACAAAAATATAACATTTCCGTGATTATTTTAAGAATACTTTCTACACTAGTTTTTAACAGGCGATATTCGTGTGTAAATGTAGTAGTTCGCGTCAGTAAACCCAGGCTTTGAGAAAAATCTCGGTCCTTAAAATCACTTGAAGTTATTCAAAAACTCAATACCCACGGCGTGCATCACCAGGGGCACCGAAATTACCAGAGGTGTGAGGATCGCGGAATCTTGTCTGTGTGGGGGAGAGGGGAGGTCTGGGTGACACCCCTAATGCGTAATTCGCAAGCGATTTTGAGAAACATCAGTGCAAAGAACTGGCGACAAAACCAACCGTCATGTATGGACCTAGTGCAACTTGGTAACAACCACCTTCCCAATCTTCTGCTTCCGATAAAAACCAGCCAGTAATCCACCCTGAATGCTGTAGTCTGACTCTACTGACATTTGTTTGTTATTTTTAGTGATGGAAATCACAGTAGTTATCTACAACAAAAGAAAAAAAAGAAGAAAGATCGAACTTCAATATTCCCCGAAAATACAACAGAATCAACGAAGATAAAAAATAAAAACTTGTGAAATAAATACACACAATTTAGGCCCAAATTGTACCGGCGAATCAAGCGGCTATACTAAACACGAAACATTTTAATAAACTATAAAGCCGTTCAGTCATTTATATTGAGTTTCCTTTCGAGAATGATGACTATTTTGACGTTAAAAACCAACAAGGATTGTTTAAAAATGCTAAAAGAATACCAAAACACTAAAATTTCTCGCTAAAATCACTTAAAAAACGTTTAGGCGTTTAAATCTTGACATTTCCAAGCGTATGCCTTATTAATCGTTTTCTATGCATATACTTGTTAGGGACCGCCCCCGAGACCAGGAAAAGCTTAAATACGTTAAATTTATCGTCGCTCTCAGGGCTAGCCACTGTAGCTGATTCGTCTATGACGCTAGGCTTGTGGCGATGCATACTCTGTTTCTCACTGAGACGTAACGGTTAGGTGCACATACATCATGGTCTGGGGGCCGTAGTGCATCTCCCCCTTAGACGGCCGTTAAGATGTGAGTTATGGGGGGGAGTTCTTCCTATAGCAACTGTCCTTGCACCTTTCGTAGTTGTAACTATGTTGGTATATTGCAGCCGGTTGTATAACCAGGTTAGATTGTGGCATAGGCTGGATGATCTCTTTTGGGTGTTTTTACGTTCTTTCCCAAATTTTTCTTTTTTTTGGCGTGCTTTCCAAATTTTTCTTTTACATACAAAAAACACTGTTATTAAACATATATGAAACGGATATAAAAATTTGTATCGACTGAAAACAACCTTAATTTACCCCTGAATACTCTCCCCAGTCTCTGCATGGCTGAGTCAGCTCAACACGAATTATTATGCAAGAAAAAAAGTCAAACAACTACTTGAACAACTAATACAATTCCTGTTGAGTATAGGAATCTATAAAAAAAACCCCAAAAAAAACTCTGGGATAGACCAGAAATCAACTGTTCACGAATGAATCACTTCTGCAACAATTTTTTTTTTAAATGTCAAAGCGCCTGCCCACTATTGTACATGAATTACTTTTATTTTTGCCATAGTCAGCCACATTTGCCCTTGATCCCAATCACCGTCCTCGTCCTGGTACTCAGTTGTGTAACCAACATAAAATGGTATCACTGGGTCTGGACATTTCTTATCAATTTTTTTTCTAGCTTCTCTAATGACATTTACACAATTAGCCGTTGAAACGTCGCGAAAACAGGGAGAGAGATATGAATACAGGAATATCGCTCCAGGACAGATATGGCCATTCGAGTTTTGCTTGTATGACTGTAACATTTCCTCCAGCGCCAGGTTAAGAAGAAAATATTCCGAATGACCTGAATTCAGTGATAAACTTTTATCATAACCAGCAGTCGCTACATTAGGATGTTGTTTTTCGCAATCAATTGCAAGGAGTGGAGTCAGAGTTGGCCATATTGGGGGGTTAAACAATGCGACGCTATTATCTGGATCATAATTTGTAGACCAAAACGCTGCAGCTTCTTTTATGACGTTTTTCCGCCTACCCATTTCATCCTTGGTTTTACACAGGTTCTGAACATCGTAGACAGGGGGGTTGGCGACGCTTCCCTGGTGAAGATAAAGAACACCAAACTGCTCTTGCTCAGGTGGATATGCGTTGCGAAAGTTGTTGCGAAGGGTCGTCAGTATTCTTCTCTCGTCTTCAAATTCCGCAGAGGAAAAAGACAGGATGAGAACAAGACCAATGAACCGTCTGATTTGCATCTTCCTGAAGTTTAACAAAAAGAGAAACATCAGGAGTCACAGATCATAAAAATGAAATGAAAGCATTAGAAAAAAAAACTCTTTTCAACAAGAAGAGGTTTGCATGAAGAACAGTTCTGGAAAATTTCTTTCCTAGATTCTTAACCTGGGTAAAGCTAACCGCGGCTCTTTGAAAGCCAATCCATATAGTGTCAAAATGTACACTAAAATACTGCAACTATACAAGTTGATACATTAAATCATCAATAAACAGTTATAGTCTTATACCTTGGCTTTGGATAATGAATAACTTCGCCTTTAACTTCGTAAGATCTTTACATGCAGATGAATACTTTGAATACAATAAAAAACAAATATATAATTGCATGTTCAACACATGCATCAGTTCTCCACACCTGCTTTCATGTGTCATTTGTCGTACCGTATTAAAGAATTATCGCAGGGTGTTTAATTGTACTAATTTCATACTTTAACCACTTCATTGTACTCAATGACACTTTAAACACTTTTTTTAATTAATGTCCATTATCTTCCCATAATCTTCGACTTGTATTGTTGAGTTGACAAAATGTCTTCTAAACCATGAAATCCTTACTTTTAAACTGTTGACCGTTGCTGCTTCAGTGCTTCTGCGTTTTTTCACAAATTTCAAGTATACTTTCCGGCTATACGATTATTTAACAGGTAATATTCGTGTGTATATGTAATATAGTAAGCGTCAGTAAACCCTGGCTTTGAGAAAAATTTCGGCCCTCAATCAATCGATCAATCAAATTTACTTAAAACACGGTAAAATCTTCAGTATAACAAATTACAAGAACATTAACGAAACATGATTACATATAACTATTGAGTTACATAATATTACAAGGGTTAAAATCTCACTGATTTACAAGATTGCCATGCAATTGAAATAAAATATTTCGTATAGCGGTGAAACTGCATTTCCTGTGCAAGGCAGATGTAAATAACGATATACTTGAATACAGAGTTGAAACATTGTAAAATACCAGTAATCTGTCTGTACTGAAATACAACAGGGCCGGTCTGGTCGTCTTTACCGCAGTGGCGTAGGTCAGGCTGGCTACGCTACTGTTTTAGGCGTACCGTATAAATAAAAATGGTCTAGGAACCTGTAGACCAGACTAAAAATGAAGGATAGACTAGAAATCAACTGTTCACGAATGAATTACTTTTGCAACAAGTTTTTTTAATGTCGGAGCGCCTGACTATGCACTATGGTACCTGAATTACATCTACGTTTACCGATTCCAGCGCTTCTTTCTCGGCCTTCCAGTCCTCTTTCTTTCCATTGTACTTCTTCGTGTAACCAACATAGAATGGTACTTCAGTTGTGCCTGAACATTCCACATTAATTGTATCTTTTCTCGCAAATCCAATTGAATTCATACAATTGAACCCGTACTTCCCGTATGGCAGGCTATAACAAGGAGAGTTGTATGAATATAGGAATATCGCTCCAGGACAGACGTTTCCTTCCGAGTTTTGTTTGTACGACTGCAACATTTTCTTCAGCGCCAGGGTAAGAAGAAAATATTCTGAATGATGCATTGCTCACGGGCTTGTGTATACTTTGATCATAACCAGCAGTCGCCACATTAGGATGCCGATTTTTACAATCTTCTGCAAGGAGTGGAGTCATAGTTGGCCCTATTGGGGGATTAAACCTCATGACACCATTAGCTGGATTAAAGATATTTGTAGACCAAGATGCTGCGGTACTTCTTATGTTTTTCTGCGTACCCGATTTATCCACGAATGTACACAGGTTCTGAACATCGTAACTGACAACTGGGTCTGTGGCGACGCTTCCTTGTGAAGATAAAGAACACCAAACTGTTGCCCGGCTGGATATGCGTTGCGAAAGTTGTTGCGAAGGGTCGTCATTATACTTCTCTCCTTTTCAAATTCCGCGGAGGAAAAAGACAGGATGAAAACAAGACCAATGAACCGTCTGATTTGCAATCTTTCTGAAGTTTAACAAAAAGAAAAACATATAGTCACATAACAAAAATGGAATCAAAAACATTGAAAAAAAATTCTCTTCTCAACAGTCGCGTCCCAAATCGTTTTGTAGAGCATAAATATAAACCACACTGAGTGGTATCCTTGTCGCTTTGGCAATCAAACCGCCCGGCCTATACACCTTTTTATGAACCAAAAGTGTCCCTGAAAGCTGGTGCCCCCCCCCCGCGCAATCTCTGGATGCTTCCTACGTCCCAGCTTTTCAACTAGAAGAGGTTCCTGCGTGAAGTGCAACAGTACTGGAAAATTTCGTTTCTAGATTCTTAACCTGGGTAAAGCCAACCGCGGCTTTTTTTAAAAGCCAGCCTATAATGTCAAAACGTACACTAAAACACTGCAACTATACAAGTTGATACATTAAATCATCAATAAACGCTTGTACCTTGGCTTTGGATAATGAATAACTTCGCCTTTAAGTTCGCATAAAATCTTTTCACGCGAATGAATATAATAAATACGAAGGATGAGAAAGATATATATATAATTGCGTGTTCAACACATCAGTTCTCTAGACCTGCTTTCATGTGTCATGTGTCTTACTACGTATGAAGAATTATCGCAGGGTGTTCAATTATACTAATTTCATACTTTAACAACTTCGTTCACACTTTAAACACCTTTTTTGCGGGTTTTTTAATCGGTCCATTATCTTGCCACAATCTTCGATTTGAATATATTGCTGAGTTGACAAAATGTCTTCTAAACCATGAAATCATTACTTTTTTAAACTGTTGAACGTTGATGTTTCTGTGTTTTCTCACAAAAATATAACATTTCAGTGAGTATTTTAAGTATATTTTCTACACTAGTTATTAACAGGCGATATTCGTGTATATATGTAGTAGTTCGCATCAGTAAACCCTGGCTTTGAGAGAAATTTCGGCCCTCAAAATCACTTGAAGTTATTCGGGACGAAATTACCAGAGGTGTGAGGATCGCGGGGATCGTGTGGGGGTTTGGGTAACACCCCTAATGCGTAATTCGCAAGCGATTAGGTTAGTTTTAATTTAAGTCGATTTTGAGACAAAAGTCAGTGGTCACATGAATACGTATCGTATTTAACTATATTTGTGACATTTATAAGAAAGTATTATGTTTGGCGGAAAAATATGGAAAAGATTGATTAATTACGTTACTTTGTGGCAAGAACTACATGTATAATTATTAGTTATTTTGAGAAACATCAGTGCAAAGAACTGACGACAAAATCAGCCGTCATTTATGGACCTAGTGCAACCTTGTAACAGTCACCATCCCCGATCTTCTGCGCACGATAAAAACCAGCCAGTAATCCACCTTGAATACTGTTTTCTCTTGAAGGAACATTCATGATCTCAGCACCCTTTCCACCTTTGAAAATAAAGATTCGTATTTAAATATATGGAACTTGAATCACGACTTAAGTTATATGTCGTATTTTGAGACAATTTATGATTGATTTGTACAAAATATATACATTCATTGCATCAGAATCTCGACGTTAGCATTCAGGCAGTTCTTCTCACAGACGGGTCATAACTACTGCTACATGGATGATAACTCGACTTTGATACGGTTCTAAATGCCCGCTAGTATAGCTGGGTAATAAACTGTAACAAACCTTGTCTGCTCGATGCAAACGGATATTCGTCACAATTTTTTCCCGGTACTTTTGGCAATTTTGGACAACCGGAGTTTCTTCTGTTCTGTGCTATAATCTTAGGGTCTGTGACGCGGTTTAACATTGTAGGTTTTCCCTTTGAAATGGCGTTTCGCATATTGTTGCAGACGTTTGGGATACGAGAACATGGAAATGTGATGGTGGGACATTCTTTAAGAAATAAGAAATAACTTAAAGTTGTTGTGAAAGTTGTTGTGTTCATCCCGTTCAGCGAGTCTATAAACGAATATCAAAACTAAACTTTTCATCATGTGTGCCCGAGTCTGCCCCCAAAATTTCGTACACATCTGCTCAGTACTTAAGCGCGGTGAATATAAAGATAAAGTTGGAGTAATTTCGTTCATGTTTCACTGTAAGAGAATACTCGTGCACACAGGAATACTAAAGGCATCCATGCGTACAGTAAAATGAAACAAAAATTGCACAGTAGTCAATACACACCATCAGACTGCGCCATTAAAGTCGGAATGAAAGCAACAAAACTTTCAGATTCTACAAAATCAAATAACTCGCATTTACCATACTGTATTAAACCATAACTGAAAGCAAATTATATAGGAGGCGGAAGTCATATAATTGACTATTTGCTACCCTACAGCCTATATCATCTAGTTTGTCAACCCACTAAACTCAGCCTTCAGATATCTTACTTTTCAACTTCAAGACTTCCTTTTGTTTTCACTCCAACGAAAACGACGTGGTTATAGATCCAAGATACTGACTCAACAAGAAGTTAACCGTGTTTTAGCCTACTCAAAACGTACCTTTCAAATGTCCAGCGAAGCAGTTTTCCTTTATTTATTTATTTATTTATAAATAAATAAATAAATAAATTATTTCCTTTATTTATTTCCGCCCCAGAGCCGGAAATCAAGAAAGTGGAGATATTGACATTATTTGTTGTCTCGCTAAAACCCAGGGTTTGGTAAATGGAAGTCCTATAATAAGGTCTGGATGACTTGACAAATGTATGGTCAACCATTGACTCACCACACGACTGTCAACAGTAAAAATAGGCAACAAAAATACCCAAAACATCAGCGGAAAAAAGAGAACAAACCAGGGCTGGATCCAGCACTAAGGCACAAATTTGCATTACAAAACAAAGTGGTTTATATTTTTAGCAGTTTTCTTGTGTCATGCAAATTAGTGCACTAGTGCTGGATCCACCCAGGAACAAACGTTTGTCTCTGTCTCGCGCACGCAAATAAGACGTTTGTTAAAGAAATGTCGTATTACGTTTCTGACAATATTTATTTTGTGACAGCACAAAAGAAACGTCTACAACATCAGTAGCTTTAGACCACACGATATGAAGACCTGGCTCTAATAAGTTTGATCTTGAAAGAATCGCCATCTTTGATATCATATTTCTTGAAAAATTGTGCCAGTTTGCCCCCTTGCCTGTTGTTTTCTTTTATCGGAACCGGCCTCAAAACAGCACCTTTTCCACCTTAGAACATGAAATCTGTGTTAGATTAATATGTCACATGTGTTTCACGTGATCATCAGTTACCACTGAACTATATATACTTATCATTATGTGAAAATGCTTGTTTTTGACCGCGATATCTTACCCTGGGCACAGCACGCAAACGGGTACTCGTCAATATTATAGCCTGCTGGTCTCGATCCATACGCGGCACATCCAGCTTCCACTCTGTTTTTACGGATTAGGGCCTTGTCTGTAATGCGGTTCAAGGTTGAAGGTTTTCCCATGTTATTAATAGCGTAGTACATGTTATCCCAGACGTTCGGAATTTTACTGCGAGACATTTCTAAAACTGGGCGTGAGGCAGCAGTCTCGTGAGTTGCGGAGTCTAAATAATAATTATAACTAGGAGTTACTATCGCAAGGAGATTGCTGCCTTGGGAAAACAACTATATATTAGCTTGAAAAAAAACTTTATCTACAAGTGATATCAGTGATTAAGTCTAAACAGATAAACTTACAGCACTTCAAAACTTACTACTTACACTTATTTGATGAAGTCTGAAATATTTACATCTTAATAGTAACAAGCAATTAATACTGATAATAACTTTTTATTAATAAGGCATTAATAGTAACAAACACTATGTATGCAATACAGTGCCATACATAAGTGTTTGTGATTGACTTATTGGTGGGGGGAGGGGTTTACATTATGTTTTCTCAACTGGTATATTATTTATATGAAGAAGATTTGCAATGCTTTTCAAATAAAAGTAAGATCAATTTATATTAAAGAAGAACAGGAAATGTCAACATAATCGTACAAAATGTCAAATGCACTATCAAATTTAAATGTCAATTTCAGCAGCACAGTAACATGTGCCATAAATAGTTATTTAATGTTACATGTCAATAACATCTATAAAAGGGTACACAAAAACAAAACTAGAACATTTCTAATGTGATAATGGGGACTGTTGACACAGTAGAAAGACAAATGTCTTGGGGAACTATGTCTACCAAGGCTTTTACATTTGCACTATTAAGTCTATATTGTCAAGCCAAATCAGTTTCATTACACTGTTGTTTGCTTGTATACTCCCTCATATTTTTCATGATCATTTTCCTTTGAATGTTTAGCTTTTTTGTAATTCTCTATTTTTTCGGGGCCTTACACTCTGGATAAAATTCCCAGTTTTAGTTGAGGTGCAATTTTAAAAAAGAAGTTCTGTAAACTGAACAGGCACAATTTCAAACAAATTGCAATGCTATGCCTCAGAAAGAAATACAAATATTGCTCTAAATCTGAAATGTTAAGTTTGCAAAAGTTCTGCAATACTATTGCTGTACCATTAGGCTTGGACATTCCAAAACAATTATGTGCATGAGAATCAAACAGATAGAAACACTCCATATTATGCTTTATCAAAGAACATATTTATATTTAACCAATGTATTTGCAATTGCTATGTGAAGTTTATGAGAGGGAATGTCCTCATGAATGATAACAAGCCCTTGCAGTTCTTCAATTACACAAATTACTTCCCCATCATTTGTTGTGACCATTGAGTCAGCCACAATGGACGACTCATAATTGTCATTTACCACAACAGGTCACTATCACTCACCACGATGGGTGGTTCATTTCGCTCAGATGTCGAAATAAAGCTCATTCTCAAAACATGATACACTAACAAGTTTTGGCAGGTCTTTCGCGGATAAATACACGGCACCTGGTGGCAAATTGTCAAGTGATTTCTGTGATTATTCATCGCTTTTATATACATTTTGTCGCCTTGTATTAATAAAAAAGTGTTTAATGTCGTTAGCGACCATTGATTGCCAATTGCCATTGGCGCAAAGGCTTTTGTGGGCTGTTAAAAGTCCTAATAAACTATTAAAAGCACACTGTTTACCTCTAGAGGTAACATGAAAACAGTCATCAGCCATAATTTGTCGATTGCTTCAGCGTCAAGTCTTTTACTTGCCTTGCCTACGAGTACGAACTTGCTTGTTATTAAAATACCGCAGCGTCACTGCGTCAAACTCCGCCCGGTCACAAAGCCCGTGTCACAGGATAATTGCCCCCCCCCGATATATAATTGCATGTTCAATGCATCAGTTCTCCACACCTGCTTTCATGTGTCATGTCTCATACCTTATTAAACTAATTAGAGAATTATCACACGGTGTTAATTGTACTAATTTCACATTTTAACGACTTCATTGTTTTCAATGGCACTTTAAACACTTTTTTGTGGGTTTTTTATTGTCCATTATCTTGCCATAATCTTGTATGGTTGACAAAATGTCTTCTAAACCATGAAATGGTTACTTTTAAATTGTTAACCGCGTTGGCTTCTGCGTTTTCTCACAAAAATATAACATTTCCGTGAGTATTTTAAGTATATTTTCTACACTAGTTTTAACAGGCGATATTCGTGTATATATGTAGTAGTTCGCGTCAGTGAACCCTGGCTTTGAGAGAAATTTCGGCCCTTAAAATCACTTGAAGTTATTCGGGGCGAAATTACCAGAGGTGTGAGGATCGCGGGGATCGTATCGGGGTTTGGGTGACACCCCTAATGCGTAATTCGCAAGCGATTAGGTTAGTTTTAATTTAAGTCGATTTTGAGACAAACGTCAGTGGTCACATGAATACGTATGGTATTTAGCTATATTTGTGTCATTTATAAGAAAGAATTGTTTAGCGGAAAATCGTTGAAAAGATTGATTAATTACGTTGCTTTGGCGGCAAGAATTACATGTATAATTATTAGTTGAGAAACATCAGTGCAAAGAACTGACGACAAAATCAGCCGTCATTTATGGACCTAGTGCAACTTTGTAACAGTCACCATCCCCGATCTTCTGCGCACGATAAAAACCAGCCAGTAATCCACCCTGAATACTGTTTTCTCTTGAAGGAACATTCATGATCTCAGCACCCGCTCCACCTTTGAAAATAAAGATTCGTATTTAAATATATGGAACTTGAATCACGACTTAAGTTATACGTCGTATTTTGAGACAATTTATGATTGATTTGTACAAAATATATAGATTCATCATAGCATCAGAATCTCGACGTTAGCATTTAGGCAGTTCTTCTCAAAGACAGGTCATAACATGGACGACAACTCGACTTGATACGGTTCTAAATGCCCGCTAGTATAGCTGGGTAATAAACTGTTACTAACCTTGCCTGCTCGATGCAAACGGATATTCGTCACAATTTTTTCCCGGTACTTTTGGCAATTTTGGACAACCGGAGTTTCTTCTGTTCTGTGCTATTTTCTTCGGATCTGTGATGCGGTTTAACGTTGTAGGTTTTCCCTTTGAAATGGCGTTTCGCATATTTTTGCAGACGTCTGGGATACGAGAACAGGGAAAGGTGATAGTGGGACACGGTGCAAATGCTCTAAGAAATAACTTAAAGTTGTTGCGTTTCATCCCGTTCAGCGAGTCTATAAACAAATATCAAAACTGAAATTTTCATCATGTGTGCCCGAGTCTGCCCTCAAAATCTCGCACACATCTGCTCAGTAGTTAAGTGCGGTGAATATAAAGATAAAGTTGGAGTAATTTCCCTAATGTTTCACTGCAAGAGAATACTCATGCACATAGGATACCAAAGGTATCCATGCATACAGTAAAATGAAACAAAACACAGTAGTCAATACCCACCATCAGACTTCGCCATTAAAGTCGAAATGAAAGCAACAAACCGATCAATAATAGGATGGACTTCATTTTTAAACTTTCAGACTTCTACAAAATCAAATAACTCGCATTTACCATACTGTATTTAGTGTATTAAACCATAACTGAAAGCACATTATATAGCGAAGCGGAAGTCATATGATGACTATTTGCTACAGTCTATATCATCTAGTTTGTCAACCCACTAAACTCAGCCTTCAGATATCTTACTTTTCAACTTCAAGACTTCCTTTTGTTTTCACTCCTACGAAAACGACGTGTTTATAGATCCAAGATACTGACTCAACAAGAAGTTAACCGTGTTTTGGCCTACTCGAAACGTACCTTTCAAATGTCAATACTCAGAAGAACCGCCCCAGAGCCGGAAATCAAGGAAGTGGAGATATTGACATTATTTGTTGTCTCGCTAAAACCCAGGGTTTGGTAAAATGCATGTCCTAATAAGATCTGGATGACTTGACAAATGTATGGTCAACCATTGACTCACCACACGACTGTCAACAGGAAAAAAAGGCAACAAAAATACCCAAAAAATCAGGGGAAAAAGAGAACAAACCAGGGATGGATCCAGCACTAATGCACAAATTTGCATTACAAAACAAAGTGGTTATCTTTAGCTGTTTTCTTGTGTCATGCAAATTAGTGCACTAGTGCTGGATCCCCTGGAACAAACGCTGGTCTCTGTCGCGCGCACGCAAATAAGACGTTTGTTAAAGAAATGTCGTATTACGTTTCTGACAATATTTATTTTGTGACAGCACAAAAGAAACGTCTACAACATCAGTAGCTTTAGACCACACGATATGAAGAGCTGAAGCTAGCAACTGACTATTAATTCGTAAGAATTCGTAAGAATTGCCATCTTTGATATTAATTTCTTGTAGAATTGTGCCAGTTTGCCCCCTTGGATGCTGTTTTCTCTTATCGGAACCGGCCTCAAAACAGCGCCTTCTCCACCTTAGAATATGAAATCTGTGTTAGATTAATATGTCACATGTGTTTCACGTGCTCATCAGTTACCACTGAACTATATATACTTATCACTATGTAAAAAGTGTGAAAATGCTACTCTGAAATATTTTTACTTGTTTTTGACCGCGAGATCTTACCCTGGGCACTGGATGCAAACGGGTACTCATCAATATTATAGCCTGCTGGTGCCAATTGATACACAATAGTACATCGAGATTCCATTCTGTTTTTTTCGATTAGCCTATCGTCTGTAATGCGAGTCAAAGTTGAAGGTTTTCCCTTGGTATGAATAGCGAAGTACATGTTATCCCAGACGTGCGGAAGTGTACTTCGATACAGTTTAAAAACCGGACGTTTGTACGGCAAAAAATACAAATATTGTTTTTTGCATAATAAGCCTCGCTTCCATGTTATGCGAAGGCGCGGTTACTAAGTTTCGCAATTGGTCTATGCAGCACGTTTCTCAAATGATGATTCCTTGTTACTAATCTCGTGAGATGCGGAGTCTAAATAATTATAAAAACACATTTTTGATAGCACCTTTCGCTTTGTTTTTCTTTTCAAGGCCTTTTTTTCGAGATTTGTTTTCGGTTCGTCTCGAGTCATAATTTACGACATTATACAGCTTTATGGTATAAAATACAGTAAGTTGATGGGTTAAAATAAAATAGACGGTTTAAAAAGTGGGTTGGATACGAACCTCTTCCACGAATGGTTGTTGTGAATGCGGCGAGAAGAGCACAAATAAGAAATGGCAAAAAAACTTTCATCCTGAATTAAAACGTTGATGCGAGTGTTTAAAAGCTAATCTTCTGACGTCTGTAAGTCTGAAAAAATAATCATACTCAGTTAGGCTATTGCTGTGTATTTTATCACATTATTTTCATTAATAAAAACATACAATAAAATCGCAAAACAGAATGACCTGTCATGTGGTGAGTCCACAGTTAAAAATGTTGCGTATTTATTGCAGAAAGAAGCAGTTTCTGCATGAAGAAAAGTATTAGAGTGTGTATTCGTGTATATGCCTGTAATAGTTCGCGTCAGTAAACCCAGGCTTTGAGAGAAATTTCGGCCCTTAAAATCTCTTGAAGTTATTCAAAAACTCAACCCCACGGCATTCATCACCAGGGGCGTAATTACCAGAGGTGTGAGGATCGCGGGGATCGTGTGGGGGTTTGGGTAACACCCCTAATGCGTAATTCGCAAGCGATTAGGTTAGTTTTAATTTAAGCCGATTTTGAGACAAAAGTCAGTGGTCACATGAGTACGTATCGTATTTAGCTATATTTGTGTCATTTATAAGAAAGAATTGTTTAGCGGAAAATTATTGAAAAGATTGATTAATTACGTTACTTTGTGGCAAGAATTACATGTATAATTATTAGTTATTTTGAGAAACATCAGTGCAAAGAATTGACGACAAAATCAGCCGTCATTTATGGACCTAGTGCAACTTTGTAACAGTCACCATTCCCGATCTTCTGCTTCACATAAAAACCTCTCAGTAATCCACCCTGAATGCTGTTTTCTCTTTTAGGAACATTCATGATCACAGCACCCGCTCCACCTTTGAAAATAAAGATTTTATTTAAATATATGGAACTTGAATGGCGACTTAAGTTATACGTCGTATTTTGAGACAATTGATTTGTACAAAATATATAGATTCATAGCATCAGAATCTCGACGTTAGCATTTAGGCAGTTCTTCTCAAAGACAGGTCATAACATGGACGATAATTCGACTTTGATACGGTTTTAAATGCCCGCTAGTATAGCTGGGTAATAAACTGTTACTAACCTTGCCTGCTCGATGCAAACGGATATTCGTCACAATTTTTTCCCGATACTTTTGGAATTTTTGGCCGCAACCGGATCTTCTTCTGTTCTGTGCTATTTTCTTCGGATCTGTGATGCGGTTTAACGTTGTAGGTTTTCCCTTGGAAATGGCGTTTCGCATATTTTTGCAGACGTCTGGGATACGAGAACAGGGAAAGGTGATACGGGGACACGGTGTTAATGCTCTAAGAAATAACTTAAAGTTGTTGTGAAAGTTGTTGTGTTTCATCCCGTTCATCGAGTCTATAAACAAATATCAAAACTGAAATTTTCATTATGTGTGCCCAAGTCTGCCCTCAAAATCTCGTACACATCTGCTCAGTACTTCAACTCGGTGATAAGATAAATGCAAGAGATACTCATGCACACAGGAATACAAAAGGTATCCATGCGTACAGTAAAATGAAACAAAACACAGTAGTCAGTACCCACCATCAGACTTCGCCATTAAAGTCGGAATGAAAGCAACCAAAGCAATGAATAATAGGATGGACTTCATTTTTAAACTTTCAGACTTCTACAAAATCAAATAACTCGCATTTACCATACTGTATTAAACCATAACTGAAAGCACATTATATAGCGAGGCGGAAGTCATATAATTGACTATTTGCTACAGTGTATATCATCTAGTTTAACAACCAACTAAACTCAGCCTTCACCTAACTTACTTTTCAACTTTAGGACTTCCTTTTGTTTTCACTCCTACGAAAACGACGTGGTTATAAATCCAAGCTACTGACTCAACAAGAAGTTAACCGTGTTTTGGCCTACTCGAAACGTACCTTTCAAATGCCCAGCGAAGCAGTTTTCCTTTACTCAGAAGAACCGCCCCAGAGCCGGAAATCAAGGAAGTGGAGATATTGACATTATTTGTTGTCTCGCTAAAACTACATAAAACCCAGGGTTTGGTAAAATGCATGTCCTAAAAAGGTCTGGATGACTTGACAAATGTATGCTCAACCATTGACTCACCACGTGACTGTCAACAGGAAAAATAGGCAACAAAAATACTCAAAACATCAGCGGGAAAAAGAGGACAGACCAGGGGTGGATCCAGGCACTAATGCACAAACTTGCATTACAAAACAAAGTGGTTTATATTTTTAGCAGTTTTCTTGTGTCATGCAAATTAGTGCTCTAGTGCTGAATCCACCCAGGAACAAACGCTTGTCTCTGTCTCGCGCACGCAAATAAGACGTTTGTTAAAGAAATGTCGTATTACGTTTCTGACAATATTTATTTTGTGACAGCACAAAAGAAACGTCTACAACATCAGTAGCTTTAGACCACACGATATGAAGAGCTGGCTCTAAGTAAGTTTGATCTTGTAAGAATCGCCATCTTTGATATCATTTCTTGAAAAATTGTGCCAGTTTGCCCCCTTGGATGCCGTTTTCTCTTATCGGAACCGGCCTCAAAACAGCGCCTTTTCCACCTTAGAACATGAAATCTGTGTTAGATTAATATGTCACATGGTGTTTCACGTGATCATCAGTTACCACTGAACTATATATACTTATCATTATGTGAAAATGCTTGTTTTTGACCGCGAGATCTTACCCTGGGCACAGCACGCAAACGGGTACTCGTCAATATTATAGCCTGCTGGTCTCCATCCTGTGCGTGAGGCAGCAGTCTCGTGAGTTGCGGAGTCTAAATAATAATTATAACTAGGAGTTACTATCGCAAGGAGATTGCTGCCTTGGGAAAACAACTATATATTAGCTTGAAAAAAAACTTTATCTACAAGTGATATCAGTGATTAAGTCTAAACAGATAAACTTACAGCACTTCAAAACTTACTATTTACACTTATTTGATGAAGTCTGAAATATTTACATCTTAATAGTAACAAGCAATTAATACTGATAATAACTTTTTATTAATAAGGCATTAATAGTAACAAACACTATGTATGCAATACAGTGCCATACATAAGTGTTTGTGATTGACTTATTGGTGGGGGGAGGGGTTTACATTATGTTTTCTCAACTGGTATATTATTTATATGAAGAAGATTTGCAATGCTTTTCAAAAAAAAGTAAGAAATTTATATTAAAAGAAGAACAGGAAATGTCAACATAATCGTACAAAATGTCAAATGCACTATCAAATTTAAATGTCAATTTCAGCAGCACAGTAACATGTGCCATAAATAGTTATTTAATGTTACATGTCAATAACATCTATAAAAGGGTACACAAAACAAAACTAGAACATTTCTAATGTGATAATGGGGACTGTCGACACAGTAGAAAGACAAATGTCTTGGGGAACTATGTCTACCAAGGCTTTTACATTTGCACTATTAAGTCTATATTGTCAAGCCAAATCAGTTTCATTACACTGTTGTTTGCTTGTATACTCCCTCATATTTTTCATGATCATTTTCCTTTGAATGTTTAGCTTTTTTGTAATTCTCTATTTTTTCGGGGCCTTACACTCTGGATAAAATTCCCAGTTTTGGTTGAGGTGCAATTTTAAAAAAGAAGTTCTGTAAACTGAACAGGCACAATTTCAAACAAATTAGAATGCTATGCCTCAGAAAGAAATACAAATATTGCTCTAAATCTGAAATGTTTGCAAACTGCAATACTACTGCTGTACCATTAGGATTGGACATTTCAAAACAATTATGTACATGAGAACAGTGCCGTAGCCAGCCCGACGATTTTGTCCTGCTATGTAAATTTCGAGTTATTATAATTATTCATGTCTTTAGAAATTTATTGTTTTAACACTCAGTGAACACCAAAATATTAGCATAGCGGGACAAATCGACAGGCTGACTACGCTACTGCATGAGAATCAAACAGATAGAAACACTCCATAATATTTTTCGTTTTTTTTAAACGATTTTCGTCGCCCCCCTTCGGGCACTACTTGAAAACACGATAGAAAATTAGGATGAATTATAGAAAGTCTAAATTCACTTGTTTTCACTTTCACAAACCTGCAGTTTTCGAGCATTTCTTCTTCGAAGAGTCAGTAAATTTGCATGTTTCACTCAGTGAACTGGTTTCACTATAATGCATCGACGCCATTTTGATTCAGGAAATGTTGAGAATACTTGGTGTAATATACGACAAAATATTTATACGACATATATAGCAGATTCAGTTTTATACCGGTATTTAAATGAAGTTTCGAACATTTTTGCTGTGCAAGCAGGTTTCAATAAGGAAGCTTTGAGTGGAGTTTTACGAGGTTTTTCGCAAATTTTCACAGTTTTTCCTAACTAAATTAGTCAGAGAAGACTTAGACAACAAGTAATCGGAAAAAATCCGACAAGTTGCGATTTTTTATAGCATTTGGCTCTTGGAATTTACAAATAAATTAGAACTTTATTTACACGCATCAAAATCATCGACGAGCGTTTTGTTTCTAGTCAAGTTATATAAAATAATTACTACACAATTCCTTTCCAGCATAACCTTTGTTTTATATTAACTACTTTTATAATACACACGTTTTCTCAACAAAACTATTTACAACATCTCAGTTTTTTGACAAAATTAATTACCAACGCCTTTATCTTATTATCATCAATCTACTAAAAACGAATTTGTTGAGCGAAGACCCAGACATCTTTACGAAGTTGAAACAGAACAAACTGCAGACATTTTCCTTATGAAAACTTGAGAGGACTTGCCAACGCCAACATCTATTTAATACGTGATTTGCAACGTACAACTACTGTAAAAGTTAAAATATTAAACACGCATTCCTAAGTTAATACCAAGCTAATACCACAACTCATCATCGACGTCATCTCCGAAATCCAGATTAGATTCTGATCCTTCAAGTTCATCATCGTCATCAGATCGAGGCAGGCCATAACTGCTATCATCCTCATTACCATCTTCAACTACTGCATTCTGGCAATCACCACACGAACATAGGTCGGTGCACTGTAAGTCAGCCTTTTTGCAGGAAAAACGCATGGTCGAGCATCCAGTCTTGCACTTGCACTCAACACACTCAATTAAAGATCGCTGATTGGTTCTTTGCCGGTCTGGAATCCCCCAGTATTAGACCGTTGCCGTAGTAAAGGTCCAACTCTCATACCGTAAACCTCCGACTATAAGCCCCCCAAAATATAAGCACTCCCGTCTATAAGCCTATCACATTATTAACATTCACGTCATTCCAAATATAAGCCCCCCCCGAATATAAGCCCACTATACAGGTCGAGATACAGGTATATATTAAATACTCTTGCACTAAAACAATTCCCTATAGCAGTAACTTAGCAAAAACATTCAAGCAGTGTGTATTTTAATGTTTTAATTTTACAAAACATGTTCGTCCTGGTTTCAAAGCGGCACGGACGAATCTTTTGTGCAGCTTAACATGTTAATGTTTGTTTATCTATAATTCTTGTTTATTTTCGTGTTTATACCTTAACAATAAATACGGTACTTGGTTTATATAAACCCGAAATGTTGTCCATGTATAAGCCTTCCCGTATATAAGCCCTCCCGTGTATAAGCCCATCAAAAAACGCTTACGAACTTATATAAGCCCAGGGCTTATAGTCGGAGGTTTACGGTATTTTTGAACAAAAACAAGCTTGTACTTTTATTTTTGACACGAAAAATATCGACGGAGAATGAACGAAGAAAAGCATTATTTGGTACAAATGAATATTATATTTATTCATCTTTGATTTTTGTTTATATTATTGTATCATTCTTATCAGTACACTGGCGGTCAAAAGGAACTGCTCTAAACAAGTTAAAATGCTCTCAAATGAAGATAACTGACATTCTAACAATATATACGAGTAAATATAGACACATTACATGCTAAGCTATATGAAATATTAATATTTTGTTGACCCTCCTTTGGCCTTATAATTGATGACGGCCTTACACCGGCGTGGCATACTTTCTGTTAAGGTGGTAATCTTCACGGTCAACTGAGAAATTCATCCTATGGACAGTCTTTACAGCAACGTATAAATCATGGACGCTTTATGAATGAATTCCTTTCTTGCACTATCCCCTTGACATTGTCCCATAGATTTTCAATAGGGTTAAGTCTTTTGACTGTGCAGGCCAATCCATTTCTGTCACTCCTTCTTCCTGAAACCATTGTTTGACTATATCTTGGAAGTGTGGCAGGTTGCATTACATTATTGAAATATTGTTTGGAATAAGAGAATTATACAAAATGCCTATGAAGCTCTCTCCTATATTCGCTTCTTTTTTATGAATTTGTATCGAAACAGTTCTTTTTGACCGCTAGTGTACAATAAAAGATTGATTGTTACGATTCCTGTTACATACGACAATAGCAACATTTGAGCAGTTCTTTTTGACCGCTAATGTATAACGAGCAAAAAACAAAGTTTTGGAAGCCACTTCAGTTCTTGCTTGGCGACTGGCTGGCGAAAGAGCCGGCAAGAATGCTGCAGCGCATTGTATAAATAAATAAACTAATATTTTTCTAGTACGGACCTCAAATTCGGTTTTAATAAGTGGTATGTATAATTATTAGTCATTTTGAGAAACAGTGCAAAGAACTGACGTCAAAATCAGCCGTCATTTATGGACCTAGTGCAACTTTGTAACAACCACCATTCCCGATCTTCTGCTTCCGATAAAAACCGCCCAGAAATCCACCCAGAATCTTAATTTCTTTTGAAGGAACTCTCACTATAACAGCACCCTCTCCACCTTTGAAAATAAAGATTCGTATTTAAATATAAGGAACTTCAACCGCGGGTTTTCAGAACTCTGAGAAAATGATAATGCGATGATAATGAAGACCAGAACAATTTGTGTTTATTGTGTGACCACGCAATAAAGCCTCTTACAGACGAGCAAGTTTTCTATGACAAGTTTTTATATGACAAGTTTTAATTGGCAATTGTACGTGTGTATGTACAACAAATTTTCTATGACAAGTTTTTGTGAGACAAGTTTTATTTGTTCGTGTTAACGTGCCAACAATGACAATTTAGTTTGCAGCCAGCGATGTAATCGTACAGCGGACAACGTGAACGCGCCAATGCAAATTACTATAGTCCGCTGGCCAACTGCATAAAAGTGCTCACATTATGTGACAAGTTTTCTTTGTTGAATGATACAGACGAGCAAAATTTGTACTTTGACAATTTTTTCGATGACAAGTACACTTTTTCAAAATCAAGTATACTTAATTTTGAACAAGTGTACTTGTCATAGAAAAAATTGTCAAAGTTGGGCGTACATACGAAGAATTAAAACTTGTAACATCATAGGTAGCCGAGAATTGATATTTTATACAACAATATTATAATAATATCAATATTGATATATCAATATATAATACAGTAATTAATACAGACAGTAGAAGCTGACCGCGCGCGTAAGCAATGTAGTCGAAGACTGAGTAGAAACAGATATCTGGGCTACCTATGGTAACATCCAAACTTGTCACAGAAAACTTGCTCGTCTGTAAGAGGCTTAAGAGGCTTTAACATGGATGATTACTCGCTTGGAGACGGTTCTAAATGCCCGCTAGTATAGCTGGGTAATAAACTAAAACAAACCTTGCATGCTTGATGCAAACGGATATCCGTGACAACTTTCTCCCCGTACTTTTTTCAATTTTGGACAACCGGAGTCTCTTCTGTTCTGTGCTATTTCGTTCGGATCTGTGATGCGGGTTAACATTGTAGGTCTTCCCATTGAGATGGCGTTTCGCATATTATTGCAGACGTTTGGGATACGAGAACAGGGAAAGGTGATGGTCGGACACCATAGAGATTCTTTAAGAAATAAGAAATAACTTCAGTAAAGTTGTTGTGAAAGTTGTTGTGTTTCATCCCGTAAGTTTTTCACAGGAAATATTCGTATATGTAATAGTTAGCGATTAGGTTAGTTTTAATTTAAGCCGATTTTGAGACAAAAGTCAATGGTCACGTGAGGGGTAGTGTCGCAGCTCCTCGCAAGAATGATTTTCATTGGCTGAACTTTACAATACATTTCTGTTTCAACCAATAGCATAGCTTCGTTCTTTAGACAGCATAGAAAAGCATTATCCAATTGGACGAAAGCTTCCGAGAGCTGCGACATACATGAGTACGTATCGTATTTAGCTATATTTGCGTCATTTATAAGAAAGTTTGTTTGGCGGAAAATTATTGAAAAGATTGATTAATTACGTTACTTCGTGGCAAGAATCACATTTATAATTATTAGTCATTTTGAGAAACATCAGTGCAAAGAATTGACGTCAAAATTAGCCGTCATTTATGGACCTAGTGCAACTCTGTAACAGTCACGATTCCCGATCTGCTGCTTCACATAAAAATCGTCCAGTAATTCACCCAGAATCTCGTTTTCTCTTGAAGGAACTCTCACTATAACAGCACCCTCTCCACCTTTGAAAATAAAGATTCGTATTTAAATATAAGGAACTTCAACCGCGGGTTTTCAACTCTGAGAAAATGATAATGCGATGATAATGAAGACCAGAACAATTTGTGTTTATTGCGTGACCATTCAGTAAAGCCTCTTACAGATGAGCAAGTTTTCTATGACAAGTTTTTCTATGACAAGTTTTTCTATGACAAGTTTTTATATGACAAGTTTTTATATGACAAGTTTCTATATGACAAGTTTCTATATGACAAGTTTCTATATGACAAGTTTCTATATGACAAGTTTCTATATGACAAGTTTTTCTATGACAAGTTTTTCTATGACAAGTTTTTATATGATAAGTTTTTATATGACAAGTTTTTATATGACAAGTTTCTATATGACAAGTTTTTATATGACAAGTTTCTATATGACAAGTTTCTATATGACAAGTTTTAATTGGCAATTGTACGTGTGTATGTACAACAAATTTTCTATGACAAGTTTTTGTGAGACAAGTTTTATTTGTTCGTGTTAACGTGCCAACAATGACAATTTAGTTTGCAGCCAGCGATGTAATCGTACAGCGGACAACGTGAACGCGCCAATGCAAATTACTATAGTCCGCTGGCCAACTGTATACAAGTGCTCACATTATGTGACAAGTTTTGGTAACATACTATGTTACTATGGTAACATAAAAACGTGTCACAGACAACTTGCTCGTCTGTAAGAGGCTTTAACATGGATGATTACTCGACTTGGAGACGGTTCTAAATGCCCGCTAGTATAGCTGGGTAATAAACTAAGACAAACCTTGCATGCTTGATGCAAACGGATATCCGTGACAACTTTCTCCCGGTACTGTTTCCAAATTTGTCGGACAACTGGAGTCTCTTCTGTTCTTTGCTATTCTGTTCGGATCTGTGATGCGGGTTAACAATGTAGGTCTTCCCATTGAGATGGCGTTTCGCATATTATTGCAGACGTTTGGGATACGAGAACAGGGAAATATGATAGTGGGACACCGTGCAGATTCTTTAAGAAATAAGAAATAACTTCAGTAAAGTTGTTGTGAAAGTTGTTGTGTTTCATCCCGTAAGTTTTTCACAGGCAATATTCGTATATGTAATAGTTAGCGATTAGGTTAGTTTTAATTTAAGCCGATTTTGAGACAAAAGTCAGTGGTCACGTGAGGGGTAGTGTCGCAGCTCCTCGCAAGAATGATTTTCATTGGCTGAACTTTACAATACATTTCTGTTTCAACCAATAGCATAGCTTCGTTCTTTAGAAAGCATAGAAAAGCATTATCCAATTGGACGAAAGCTTCCGAGAGCTGCGACATACATGAGTACGTATCGTATTTAGCTATATTTGTGTCATTTATAAGAAAGTTTGTTTGGCGGAAAATTATTGAAAAGATTGATTAATTACGTTACTTCGTGGCAAGAATCACATTTATAGTTAGTCATTTTGAGAAATAGTCAGAATTAGCCGTCATTTATGGACCTAGTGCAACTCTGTAACAGTCACCATTCCCGATCTTCTGCGTCCGATAAAAAGCGGCCAGTAATCCACCCTGACAGCTGTTTTCTATTGAAGGAACATTCATGATCTCAGCACCCGCTCCACCTTTGAAAATAAAGATTCGTATTTAAATATAAGGAACTTGAATCCCGGATTTTCAGAAACTGAGACTTAAGCCATATACGTCGTATTTTGAGACAATATATGATTGATTTGTACAAAATATATAGATTCATAGGCAATCATAGCATCAGAATGTCGACGTTAGCATTTAGGCAGTTCTTCTCAAAGACAGGTCATAACATGGACGATAACTCGACTTTGATACGGTTTTAAATGCCCGCTAGTATAGCTGGGTAATAAACTGTTACTAACCTTGCCTGCTTGATGCAAACGGATATTCGTCACAATTTTGTCCCGGTACTTTTGGCAATCTTGGACAACCGGAGTTTCTTCTGTTCTGTTCCATTTTCGTCCGGTCTGTGATGCGGTTTAACGTTGTAGGTCTTCCCTTTGAAATGGCGTTTTGCATATTTTTGCAGACGTTTGGGATAAGAGAACAGGGAAATGTGATACGGGGACATGCTTTAAGAAATAAGAAATAACTTAAAGTTGTTGTGAAACTTATTGTGTTTCATCCCGTTCAACGAGTCTATAAACAAATATCAAAACTAAAATTTTCATCTTGTGTGTCCGAGTCTGCTCCCAAAATCTCGTACACATCTGCTCAGTACTTCAACTCGGTGATAAGATAAAGTTGAAGTAATTTCGTTCATGTTTCACTGCAAGAGAATACTCATGCACACAGAAATACTAAAGGTATATCCACGCATACAGTAAAATGAAACAAAAATTGCATAGTAGTCAATACACACCATCAGACTTCGCCATTAAAGTCGAAATGAAAGCAACCAAACCAATGAATAATAGGATGGACTTCATTTTTAAACTTTCAGATTCTACAAAATAAAATAATTCGCATTTATACCATACTGTATTAAACCATAACTGCATGAAAGCACATTATATATAGCGAGGCGAAAGCCAGTTCTAAGAATATCATTGACTATTTGCTACAGTCTATATCATCTTGTTTGCCAACCTACTAACTCAGCCTTCAGATATCTTACTTTTTAACTTCAAGACTTCCTTTTGTTTTCACTCCTACGAAAACGACGTGGTTATAGATCCAAGCTGCTGACTCAACAAGAAGTTAACCGCGTAGTTTAGCCTACTCGAAACGTACCTTTCAAATGTCCACCGAAGCAGTTTTCATTTACTTAGAAGTACCGCCCCAAAGCCGGAAATCAAGAAAGTGGAGATATTGACATTATTTGTTGTCTCGCTAAAACCCAGGGTTTGGTAAAATACATGTCCTAATAAGGTCTGGATGACTTGACAAATGTTTGGTCAACCATTGACTCACCACGCGACTGTCAACAGTAAAAATAGGCAACAAAAATACCTAAAACATCAGCGGAAAAAAGAGAACAAACGACAGGTGGATCCAGCACAAATTTGCATTACAAAACAAAGTGATTTTAATATATTTTAGCAGTTTTCTTGTGTCATGCAAATTAATTAGTGCTGGATAAGACGCTCACGCAAATAAGACGTTTGTTAAAGAAATGTCGTATTACGTTTCTGACAATATTTATTTTGTGACAGCACAAAAGAAACGTCTACAACACCAGTAGGTATAGACCACACGATATGAAGAACTGAATCTAGCAACTGACTACTCATCCTTGTCCCAAATAAGTTCGATGTCGTAAGAATCGCCATTTTTGATATCATATTTCTTGTAAAATTGTGCCAGTAGGCCATCTTGGATGTCGTGTTCAGTTATCGGAACCACGCTCATAACAGCACCTTTTCCACCTTAGAAAATGAAATCTGTGTTAGATTAATATGTCACATGTGTTTCACGTGCTCATCAGTTACCACTGAACTATATATACTTATCATTACTGTTAAAATGCTTGTTTTGACCGCGATATCTTACCCTGGGCACTGGATGCAAACGGGTACTCGTCAGTATTATAGCCAATTGGTGTCGTTCCATACGTGGTGTACCCAGCATCCACTCTGTTTTTCCAGATTAGGGCCTTGTCTGTAATGCGGGTCAAAGTTGAAGGTTTTCCCATGAAATTAATAGCGTAGTACATGTTATCATAGACGGCAGGAAGTGAAGTGCGATACAGTTTGAAAACCGGGCGTGTGGCAGCACGCTTCTCTGATGATTCCTTGTTACTAGGTCCTTCATGTTTCACTGCAAGAGAATACTCGTGCACACAGGAATACTAATAAAGGTATCATCCATGCATACAGAATACAGTAAAATGAAACAAAATTGCACTGTAGTCAGTACCCACCATCAGACTTCGCCATTAAAGTCGGAATGAAAGCAACCAAAGCAATGAATAAAAGGATGGACTTCATTTTTAAACTTTCAAACTTCTACAAAATCAAATAACTCGCATTTACCATACTGTATTAAACCATAACTGAAATTAAGCACATTATATAGCGAGGCGGAAGTCATATAATTGACTATTTGCTACCCTACAGTCTATATCATCTAGTTTGTCAACCTACTAAACTCAGCCTTCAGATATCTTACTTTTCAACTTCAAGACTTCCTTTTGTTTTCACTCCTACGAAATACGCCGTCAGTGGTTATAGATCCAAGCTACTGAATCAAGAAGAAGTTAACCGCCTTTTAAGACCGTTTTCCACTTCAACAGTATCGTAGCGAAACGTAGCGTATCTTATTGTTTTAAAGTCATTCGTTCTGGTCGAATACTTCGGAAACAAAGAAATACGCTACGTTACGTTACGATACGGTTGAAGTGGAAAACAAGCCTTAGCCTACTCAAAACGTACCTTCAGTCAAATGCCCAGCGAAGCAGTTTTCCTTTTTTCAGAAGAACCGCCCGAGAGCCGGAAATCAAGGAAGTGGAGATATTGACATTATTTGTTGTCTCGCTAAAATCCAGGGTTTGGTAAATGCATGTCCCAATAAGGTCTGGATGACTAAACAAATGTTTGGTCAACCATTGACTCACGGGTCTGGACATTCCTTATTAATTTCTTTTCTCGCATTTTCAATTGTCTTCATACAATTTGACTGGTCGTTACTGCCATAACAGGGAGAGAAATATGAATACAGGAATATCGCGTCAGGACAGTTGCCTTTCGAATTTTGCTTGTACGACTGCAACATTTTCTCCAGCGCCAGAGCAAGAAGAAAATATTCTGAATGACCTGCATTACTTACGGGTTTGTGTAGATTTTGATCAAAACCAGCAGTCGCTACATTAGGATGCTGATTTTTACAATATTTTTCAAGGAGAGTCTTTGTCGGCCATATTGGATCTTTTTTTCCTTTCCAATTTGCTATAGAATCTTTTATGATGTTTGCATTTTCATTCATGCCAGTACACAAGTTCTGAACATCGTATACAACTAAGTTCTTGTTCTTCTGGACTATCAAATTCGTGTTCTGGACTTTCGGCACCTGGTGAAGATAAAGAACACAAAACTGTGGCCCGGGTGGAAATGCGCCGCGAAAGTCGTCGCGAAGGGTCGTCAGTATAGCTGTCTCGTCTTCAAACACCGCAGAGGAAAAAGACAGGATGAGAACAAGACCAATGAACCGTCTGATTTGCATCTTCCTGAAGCTTAACAAAAAGAAAAACATAATCACAGATAACAAAAATGAAATTAAAAACATTAGAAAAAATTCTCTTTTCAACCAGAAGAGGTTTGCATGAAGAACAGTATACTGGAAAATTTCATTTCTAAATTCTTAACCAGGGCCGTAGCTAGAAGCTTAATTGGGGGGGTGCATATTCATATATTCGTCATATGTCCGAATGATTTCTTTTGTATGCTATTGTTCCTATGGTATATAAACATGAATATATGAATATACACCCCCCAATTAAGTGCTCTAGCTACGGCCCTGTTCTTAACCTGGGTAAAGCTAACCGCAGCTCTTTAAAAGCCAATCCCTGGTGTCAAAACGTAAACTAAAACACTGCAACTATACTATATAATGAATAACTTCGCAGTTCGTGTGTGAGATCTTTACATGCGGATGAATACTTTGAATAGAATAAAAACGAACGATGAAAAAGATAAATATATAATTGCATGTTCAATACATCAGTTCTCCACACCTGCTTTCATGTGTCATGTGTCATACGTATGAAGAATTATCACACGGTGTTAATTGTACTAATTTCACACGTTAACGATTTCATTGTTTTCAATGACACTTTAAACACTTTTTTGCGGGTTCTTTATTGTCCATTATCTTGCCATAATCTTGTATGGTTGACAAAATGTCTTCTAAACCATGAAATCGTTACTTTTAAACTGACGACCGTTGCTGCTTCTGTGTTTTCTCACAAAAATATAACATTTCCGTGAGTATTTTAAGTATATTTTCTACACTATTTATTAACAGGCGATATTCGTGTGTATATATGAAGTAGTTCACGTCAGTAAACCCAGGTTTTGAGAGAAATTTCGGCCCCTTAAAATCACTTGAAGTTATTCAAAAACTCAATACCCACATCATGCATCACCAGGGGCGAAATTACCAGAGGTGTGAGCATCGCGGGGATCGTATCTGTGGGGGGGGGCTTGGGGTTACACCCCTAATGCGTAATTCGCAAGCGATTTTGAGAAACATCAGTGCAAAGAACTGGCGACAAAGTCAGCCGTCATTTATGGACCTAGTGCAACTTTGTAACAACCACCTTTCCCAATCTTCTGCTTTCGATAAAAACCGGCCAGTAATCCACCCTGAATGCTGTAGTCTGACTCTACAGACATTTGTTTGTTATTTTTAGTGATGAAAATCACAGTAGTTATCTACAACAAAAGAAAAAGAGAAGAAAGATTGAACTTCAATATTCCCCGAAAATACAACAAAATCAACGAAGATAAACAATAAAAACTTGTGAAATAAATACATACAATTTAGGCCCAAAGTGTACCGGCGAATCAAGCGGCTATACTAAACACAAAATTAACAAGACATTTTAGCAAACTAAGCCGTTCAGTCACTTATATTGAGTTTCTTTTTGAGAATGACGATTATTTTGACGTTAAAAACCAACAAGGATTGTTTCAAAACACTAAAAGAATATCAAAACACTAAGATTTCTCGCTAAAAATACTTAAAAAACGTTCAGTCGTTTAAATCTTGTTATTTCCAAGCGTGTGCCTTATTAGTCGTTTTCTATGCATATACTTGTTAAGGACCGCCCCCCGAGACCAGGAAAAGCTTAAATACGTTAAATTTATCTTCGCTCTCAGGGCTAGTCACTGTAGCTGATTCGTCTATGACGCTAGGCTTGTGGCGATGCATACTCTGTTTCTCACTGAGACGTAACGGTTAGGTGCACATACATCATGGTCTGGGGGCCGTAGTGCATCTCCCCCTTAGACGGCCGTTAAGATGTGAGTTATGGGGGGAGTTCTTCCTATAGCAACCGCCTTGCACCTTTCGTAGTTGTAACTATGCTGAATATTGCAGCCGGTTGTATAACCAGGTTAGATTGTGGCATAGGCTGGATGATCTCTTTTGGGTGTTTTTCCCCAAATTTTTTTTTTCGGCACGCTTTCCAAATTTTTGTTTTACATACAAAAAAAATACTGTTATTAAACATATATGGAACGGATATGGTTCGAAAAAAATTCATATCGACTAAAAACCACCTTAATTAACCCCTGAATACTCTCCCCAGTCTCTGCATGGCTTAGTTTCTGAATTAAACAATAGTACAATACCAGAAATCATTCATAAACATCAAACATCTTCATCAACCTTACAGCAGTAAAACAGCGACAAAGACATTCAGACAGTCAACTCTGTGTTCTCGTCAGTGCCTTCAGCCCGAGAACTGTCAATCAAAAGTCTGGATAAATCCCCTGGCTTTCCCTGCGAGTTTTCAAATTCATATTTCAAAATGTCTGACATTGAAAACAACTCAAGATTTTCTACTAATTGTGGACTTAGTTTATTCATTAATACTGATCCATGAGATAGTTTGAACGAAGACTCCACCATTGTTGAGTATACCAGTGCAGTATGGTAATCCAGGTTATATCCCAATGATAGACCATACTCTTGATGAATCAGCCTGAATTATTCTGTAGCTAAATTTTCATTCAACAACAAGAAACACGGGATATTTATGGCCGTTTTAAGAGCACATTCAATTGTTATTCCCAATTTATTGCATATAAAATCCAACTTTGATTTAATTTCAAATACATAACTTCAAGGTGTGGGACAGCACTTGTAGAGAAAGTGGACAAACCTACTGCGACCATTCTATTCCTCGCCGCAATGAATCGGACCACGCAGGTATTATACACTGAAGCCAGAGTTAGCCAAACTTAACATCAGCGCACGGGGGCTGCTTTTCAACATCTCTCCGCTTAATGAAGGCTCGTCGAGACAATTAACCAAGACCGTTATACACACTTTAATATACAAACATGGACACTTGATCTCTTGCTCAGCACGCAAGCATCATAGAAACCAGTTCTTTGTTTAAAGGCTGCATCAAGTCGGTTCTTGCTCAAATATTCCACAAAACGACAACTTCAATTCTTGACACTAGCTGTTGGAAGATGGAATTGCACTTTGTCCGCCATCTTGAATTGGGACAACTGAGTCAGCACTTTTCCTTTGAAAGGGGAGGCTGGGAGGCCAGGCCAGGGAGGGATCCGACCAAAACCAACACCGTCATATCATGGATAGTTAGTAAAAGAAATAAAGAAGAAAGATCGGACTTAAATATTCCCCGAAAATAGAACAGAATCAGCGAAGATAAAAAATAAAAACTTGTGAAATAAATACATACAATTTAGGCCCAAAGTGTACCGGCGAATCAAGCGGCTATACTAAACACAAAATTAACAAGACATTTTAGCAAACTAAGCCGTTCAGTCATTTATATTGAGTTTCTTTTAGAGAATGACGATTATTTTGACGTTAAAAACCAACAAGGATTGTTTCAAAACACTAAAAGAATATCAAAACACTAAAATTTCTCGCTAAAAATACTTAAAAAACGTTCAGTCGTTTAAATCTTGTTATTTCCAAGCGTGTGCCTTATTAGTCGTTTTCTATGCATATACTTGTTAAGGACCGCCCCCCGAGACCAGGAAAAGCTTAAATACGTTAAATTTATCTTCGCTCTCAGGGCTAGTCACTGTAGCTGATTCGTCTATGACGCTAGGCTTGTGGCGATGCATACTCTGTTTCTCACTGAGACGTAACGGTTAGGTGCACATACATCATGGTCTGGGGGCCGTAGTGCATCTCCCCCTTAGACGGCCGTTAAGATGTGAGTTATGGGGGGGAGTTCTTCCTATAGCAACCGCCTTGCACCTTTCGTAGTTGTAACTATGCTGAATATTGCAGCCGGTTGTATAACCAGGTTAGATTGTGGCATAGGCTGGATGATCTCTTTTGGGTGTTTTTCCCCAAATTTTTTTTTCGGCACGCTTTCCAAATTTTTGTTTTACATACAAAAAAAATACTGTTATTAAACATATATGGAACGGATATGGTTCGAAAAAAAATTCATATCGACTAAAAACCACCTTAATTAACCCCTGAATACTCTCCCCAGTCTCTGCATGGCTTAGTTTCTGAATTAAACAATAGTACAATACCAGAAATCATTCATAAACATCAAACATCTTCATCAACCTTACAGCAGTAAAACAGCGACAAAGACATTCAGACAGTCAACTCTGTGTTCTCGTCAGTGCCTTCAGCCCGAGAACTGTCAATCAAAAGTCTGGATAAATCCCCTGGCTTTCCCTGCGAGTTTTCAAATTCATATTTCAAAATGTCTGACATTGAAAACAACTCAAGATTTTCTACTAATTGTGGACTTAGTTTATTCATTAATACTGATCCATGAGATAGTTTGAACGAAGACTCCACCATTGTTGAGTATACCAGTGCAGTATGGTAATCCAGGTTATATCCCAATGATAGACCATACTCTTGATGAATCAGCCTGAATTATTCTGTAGCTAAATTTTCATTCAACAACAAGAAACACGGGATATTTATGGCCGTTTTAAGAGCACATTCAATTGTTATTCCCAATTTATTGCATATAAAATCCAACTTTGATTTAATTTCAAATACATAACTTCAAGGTGTGGGACGGCACTTGTAGAGAAAGTGGACAAACCTACTGCGACCATTCTATTCCTCGCCGCAATGAATCGGACCACGCAGGTATTATACACTGAAGCCAGAGTTAGCCAAACTTAACATCAGCGCACGGGGCTGCTTTTCAACATCTCTCCGCTTAATGAAGGCTCGTCGAGACAATTAACCAAGACCGTTATACACACTTATACAAACATTGTGGACACTTGATCTCTTTCTCAGCACGCAAGCATCATAGAAACCAATTTTTTGTTTAAAGGCTGCATCAAGTCGGTTCTTGCTCAAATATTCCACAAAACGACAACTTCAATTCCTGACACTAGCTGTTGGAAGATGGAATTGCACTTTGTCCGCCATCTTGAATTGGGACAACTGAGTCAGCACTTTTCCTTTGAAAGGGGAGGCTGGGAGGGGAGGCCAGGCCAGGGAGGGATCCAACCAAAACCAACACCGTCATATCATGGATAGTTAGTAAAAGAAATAAAGAAGAAAGATCGGACTTAGATATTCCCCGAAAATAGAACAGAATCAGCGAAGATATAAAAACTTGTGAAATAAATACATATGATTTAGGCCCAAAGTGTACCGGCGAATCAAGCGGCTATACTAAACACAAAACTAACAAGACATTTTAGCAAACTAAGCCGTTCAGTCATTCATATTGAGTTTCTTTTAGAGAATGACGATTATTTTGACGTTAAAAACCAACAAGGATTGTTTCAAAACACTAAAAGAATATCAAAACACTAAAATTTCTCGCTAAAAATACTTAAAAAACGTTCAATCGTTTAAATCTTGTTATTTCCAAGCGTGTGCCTTATTAGTCGTTTTCTATGCATATACTTGTTAAGGACCGCCCCCCGAGACCAGGAAAAGCTTAAATACGTTAAATTTATCTTCGCTCTCAGGGCTAGCCACTGTACCTGATTCGTCTATCACGCTAGGCTTGTGGCGATGCATACTCTGTTTCTCACTGAGACGTAACGGTTAGGTGCACATACATCATGGTCTGGGGGCCGTAGTGCATCTCCCCCTTAGACGGCCGTTAAGATGTGAGTTATGGGGGGGAGTTCTTCCTATAGCAACCGCCTTGCACCTTTCGTAGTTGTAACTATGCTGAATATTGCAGCCGGTTGTATAACCAGGTTAGATTGTGGCATAGGCTGGATGATCTCTTTTGGGTGTTTTTCCCCAAATTTTTTTTTGGCACGCTTTCCAAATTTTTGTTTTACATACAAAAAAAATACTGTTATTAAACATATATGGAACGGATATGGTTGGAAAAAAAATTCATATCGACTAAAAACCACCTTAATTAACCCCTGAATACTCTCCCCAGTCTCTGCATGGCTTAGTTTCTGAATTACACAATAGTACAATACCAGAAATCATTCATAAACATCAAACATCTTCATCAACCTTACAGCAGTAAAACAGCGACAAAGACATTCAGACAGTCAACTCTGTGTTCTCGTTAGTGCCTTCAGCCCTGAGAATCTAACAAAAGTCGGATAAACCCTGGCTTTTCCCTGAGAGTTTCAAATTCATATTTCAAAATGTCTGACATTGAAAACAACTCAAGATTTTCTACTAATTGTGGACTTAGTTTATTCATTAATACTGATCCATGAGATAGTTTGAACGAAGACTCCACCATTGTTGAGTATACCAGTGCAGTATGGTAATCCAGGTTATATCCCAATGATAGACCATACTCTTGATGAATCAGCCTGAATTATTCTGTAGCTAAATTTTCATTCAACAACAAGAAACACGGGATATTTATGGCCGTTTTAAGAGCACATTCAATTGTTATTCCCAATTTATTGCATATAAAATCCAACTTTGATTTAATTTCAAATACATAACTTCAAGGTGTGGGACGGCACTTGTAGAGAAAGTGGACAAACCTACTGCGACCATTCTATTCCTCGCCGCAATGAATCGGACCACGCAGGTATTATTCACTGAAGCCAGAGTTAGCCAAACTTAACATCAGCGCACGGGGCTGCTTTTCAACATCTCTCCGCTTAATGAAGGCTCGTCAAGACAATTAACCAAGGCCGTTATACACACTTATACAAACATTGTGGACACTTGATCTCTTGCTCAGCACGCAAGCATCATAGAAACCAGTTCTTTGTTTAAAGGCTGCATCAAGTCGGTTCTTGCTCAAATATTCCACAAAACGACAACTTCAATTCTTGACACTAGCTGTTGGAAGATGGAATTGCACTTTGTCCGCCATCTTGAATTGGGACAACTGAGTCAGCACTTTTCCTTTGAAAGGGGAGGCTGGGAGGCCAGGCCAGGCCAGGCCAGGGAGGGATCCAACCAAAACCAACACCGTCATATCATGGATAATTAGTAAAAGAAATAAAGAAGAAAGATCGGACTTTAATATTCCCCGAAAATAGAACAGAATCAGCGAAGATAAACAATAAAAACTTGTGAAATAAATACATACAATTTAGGCCCAAAGTGTACCGGCGAATCAAGCGGCTATACTAAACACAAAATTAACAAGACATTTTAGCAAACTAAGCCGTTCAGTCATTTATATTGAGTTCTTTTAGAGAATGACGATTACTTTGACGTTAAAAACCAACAAGGATTGTTTCAAGACACTAAAAGAATATCAAAACACTAAGATTTCTCGCTAAAAATACTTAAAAAACGTTCAGTCGTTTAAATCTTGTTATTTCCAAGCGTGTGCCTTATTAGTCGTTTTCTATGCATATACTTGTTAAGGACCGCCCCCCGAGACCAGGAAAAGCTTAAATACGTTTAAATTTATCTGCTCTCAGGGCTAGCCACTGTAGCTGATTCGTCTATGACGCTAGGCTTGTGGCGATGCATACTCTGTTTCTCACTGAGACGTAACGGTTAGGTGCACATACATCATGGTCTGGGGGCCGTAGTGCATCTCCCCCTTAGACGGCCGTTAAGATGTGAGTTATGGGGGGGAGTTCTTCCTATAGCAACCGCCTTGCACCTTCGTAGTTGTAACTATGCTGAATATTGCAGCCGGTTGTATAACCAGGTTAGATTGTGGCATAGGCTGGATGATCTCTTTTGGGTGTTTTTCCCCAAATTTTTTTTTTCGGCACGCTTTCCAAATTTTTATTTTACATACAAAAAAAAATACTGTTATTAAACATATATGGAACGGATATGGTTCGAAAAAAAATTCATATCGACTAAAAACCACCTTAATTAACCCCTGAATACTCTCCCCAGTCTCTGCATGGCTTAGTTTCTGAATTAAACAATAGTACAATACCAGAAATCATTCATAAACATCAAACATCTTCATCAACCTTACAGCAGTAAAACAGCGACAAAGACATTCAGACAGTCAACTCTGTGTTCTCGTCAGTGCCTTCAGCCCGAGAACTGTCAATCAAAAGTCTGGATATATCCCCTGGCTTTCCCTGCGAGTTTTCAAATTCATATTTCAAAATGTCTGACATTGAAAACAACTCAAGATTTTCTACTAATTGTGGACTTAGTTTATTCATTAATACTGATCCATGAGATAGTTTGAACGAAGACTCCACCATTGTTGAGTATACCAGTGCAGTATGGTAATCCAGGTTATATCCCAATGATAGACCATACTCTTGATGAATCAGCCTGAATTATTCTGTAGCTAAATTTTCATTCAACAACAAGAAACACGGGATATTTATGGCCGTTTAAGAGCACACTCAATTGTTATTCCCAATTATTGCATATAAAATCCAACTTTGATTTAATTTCAAATACATAACTTCAAGGTGTGGGACGGCACTTGTAGAGAAAGTGGACAAACCTACTGCGACCATTCTATTCCTCGCCGCAATGAATCGGACCACGCAGGTACTATACACTGAAGCCAGAGTTAGCCAAACTTAACATCAGCACACGGGGGTGCTTTTCAACATCTCTCCGCTTAATGAAGGCTCGTCGAGACAATTAACCAAGACCGTTATACACACTTATACAAACATTGTGGACACTTGATCTCTTGCTCAGCACGCAAGCATCATAGAAACCAGTTCTTTGTTTAAAGGCTGCATCAAGTCGGTTCTTGCTCAAATATTCCACAAAACGACAACTTCAATTCTTGACACTAGCTGTTGGAAGATGGAATTGCACTTTGTCCGCCATCTTGAATTGGGACAACTGAGTCAGCACTTTTCCTTTGAAAGGGGAGGCTGGAAGGCCAGGCCAGGCCAGGGAGGGATCCAACCAAAACCAACACCGTCATATCATGGATAGTTAGTAAAAGAAATAAAGAAGAAAGATCGGACTTAAATATTCCCCGAAAATAGAACAGAATCAGCGAAGATAAACAATAAAAACTTGTGAAATAAATACATACAATTTAGGCCCAAAGTGTACCGGCGAATCAAGCGGCTATACTAAACACAAAATTAACAAGACATTTTAGCAAACTAAGCGTTCAGTCATTTATATTGAGTTTCTTTTAGAGAATGACGATTATTTTGACGTTAAAAACCAACAAGGATTGTTTAAAGACACTAAAAGAATATCAAAACACTAAGATTTCTCGCTAAAAATACTTAAAAAACGTTCAATCGTTTAAATCTTGTTATTTCCAAGCGTGTGCCTTATTAGTCGTTTTCTATGCATATACTTGTTAAGGACCGCCCCCCGAGACCAGGAAAAGCTTAAATACGTTAAATTTATCTTCGCTCTCAGGGCTAGCCACTGTAGCTGATTCGTCTATGACGCTAGGCTTGTGGCGATGCATACTCTGTTTCTCACTGAGACGTAACGGTTAGGTGCACATACATCATGGTCTGGGGGCCGTAGTGCATCTCCCCCTTAGACGGCCGTTAAGATGTGAGTTATGGGGGGGAGTTCTTCCTATAGCAACCGCCTTGCACCTTTCGTAGTTGTAACTATGCTGAATATTGCAGCCGGTTGTATAACCAGGTTAGATTGTGGCATAGGCTGGATGATCTCTTTTGGGTGTTTTTCCCCAAATTTTTTTTTTTCGGCACGCTTTCCAAATTTTTGTTTTACATACAAAAAAAATACTGTTATTAAACATATATGGAACGGATATGGTTCGAAGAAAAATTCATATCGACTAAAAACCACCTTAATTAACCCCTGAATACTCTCCCCAGTCTCTGCATGGCTTAGTTTCTGAATTAAACAATAGTACAATACCAGAAATCATTCATAAACATCAAACATCTTCATCAACCTTACAGCAGTAAAACAGCGACAAAGACATTCAGACAGTCAACTCTGCGTTCTCGTTAGTGCCTTCAGCCCGAGAACTATCAATCAAAAGTCTGGATAAATCCCCTGGCTTTCCCTGCGAGTTTTCAAATTCATATTTCAAAATGTCTGACATTGAAAACAACTCAAGATTTTCTACTAATTGTGGACTTAGTTTATTCATTAATACTGATCCATGAGATAGTTTGTACGAAGACTCCACCATTGTTGAGTATACCAGTGCAGTATGGTAATCCAGGTTATATCCCAATGATAAACCATAATCTCAATGAATCAGCCTGAATTCTTCTGTAGCTAAATTTTTATTCAACAACAAGAAACACAGGATATTTATGGCCATTTTAAGAGCACAGTCAATTGTTATTCCCAATTGATTGCATATAAAATCCAACTTTGATTTAATTTCAAATACATAACTTCGAAGTTTGGGACGGCACTTGTAGAGAAAGTGGACAAACCAACTGCGACCATTCTATTCCTTGCCACAATGAATCAAACCATGCAGGTATTACACACTGAAGCCAGAGTTAGCCAAACTTAACATCAGCACACGGGGGTGCTTTTCAACAATTAACCAAGACCATTACACACTTTTACAAACATTTTGGACAGTTGATGTCTTGCTCAGCACACAAAGCATCACCAAAACCAGTCCTTTGTTTAAAAGCTGCACCTACTCCTTCAAAAAGGTTGGGACAAATACTCAAAGCTACAATAAACTGGATAACAGTCTTGATGATTTGTTGATCTTTCACGCCCAGATCCATCACGGGAACTCGTGTTAAGTTTTCAGACCTCTTGAGACTTTTCAAAGACAATTTAAGAGGCTATAAAGAGCTCAGTTCTTGCTCAAATATTCCACAAAACGACAACTTCAATTCCTGACATGATCTCAAATGCTCCTCCGTTTCTAAAGCTCGCCAAAGCAAACATAGATTCAAGTCATTCAACGCTAACAAATCATCAAAATTGGTTGAGGCTTTAACGGCTAAGTGCATGTCTGTAGCTTTACTTCGATTGGTGTTCGATAAAACCTGAAATATTGAAATTATTTCCTTCAAATCCAGATTCCCAATTCCCACTACTAGCTGTTGGAAGATGAAATTGCACTTTGTCCGCCATATTGAATTGGAACAACTGAGTCAGCACTTTTGAAAACACCAAAACACGTGAAGAAAAGAAAACAAAAACTAGCCCAAGTTAAAAAGGGAAAAAAGTAGTTTGTGCTGATGTAATACGTGTGCAACTATAATCATGCAATTTAAGAGAAATGTAAACTATATTTTCTTCTATGGCTATATTTTATTAATAATTGTTTTCCCTTCTAAATTATTGTTTAAAGCCTTGTTAACTATACTACAGACATACTACAGATATACTATAAACAACCGATGTGTTTCCTGTGAAATTTTTTCTTTGGTTGCATTAGACTATAGGAATCAACTGTTCACGAATGAATCACTTTTGCAACAAGTTTTTTTTAATGTCGGAGCGTCTGCCCATGCACTATAGTACTTTAATCAAACGTATCCTTTCCCGTCGCAGCGCCAGGAACGCGGCGTCCCAGTCCTTCTTATTTCCGTGGAACATCGTAGTAAATCCAACATAAAATGGTATTTCTGGTATGCCTGGACATCTTTTATTAATTACTTCTCTTCTGGCTTTTATAATTTCCTTCATACAATTAGACTGGTAGTTACTGCCATAACAGGGAGTGAAATATGTATACAGAAATATTGCTGTAGGACATCTACTATCATACGAGTTATTGATGTACGACTGCAACATTTTCTCCAGCGCCAGGTTAAGAAGAAGGTATTCTGAATGACCTGCATTACTCACGGGTTTGTGTAAACTTTTATCATAACCAGCAGTCGCTACATTAGGATGTTCTCTTCCACAATAATCTTCAAGGAGCGAAAGACTCGGCCATATTGGGGGATCACTCGTCATGATATAATTACGTTCATCATTATACCCTCGAGACCAAAATCCGGCAGTTTCTCTTATGATGTTTTTCCACATACCCAGCCCACTAGTTCTGACACTACACAAGTCATGTACATCGTACTGGACAGGGTCGTTGGCGACGCTTCCTTGGTGAAGATAAAGAACACCAAACTGTTGTCGCCCGGCTGGATATGCGTTGCGAAAGGTGTCGCGAAGGGTCTTCATTATAGCTTTCTGGTCTCCAAGCACCGCGAAGCAAAAAGACAGGATAAGAACAAGACCAAAGAATCGTCTGATTTGCATCTTCCTGAAGTTTAACAAAAAGAGAAACAGAAAAAATGAAATTAAAACATTAGAAAAAATTCACTTTTCAACCAGAAAAGGTTTTTTCATGAACTGCAACAACACTGGAAAATTTCATTTCTGTGGATTTTAATTTAACCTGGGTTAGTTTAACTGCGGCTCTTTGAAAGCGAATCTTTGGTGTCAAAACGTAAACTAAAACACTGCAACTATACAAGTTCATAACATTGATAATAATAAACGATAATATAAATCAATAATAAACGCTTATACCTTGGCTTTGGATAATGAATAACTTCGCCTTTAAGTTCGTGTGAGATCTTTACATGCGGATGAATACTTTGAATAAAGCACAAAGAATGAGAAACAAATATATAATTGCATGTTCAACACATCAGTTCTCCACACCTGCTGTCATGTGTCATGTGTCTTACCGTATTAAAGAATTATCGCAGGGTGTTTAATTGTACTAATTTCATACTTTAACCACCTCATTGTTTTCGATGGCACATTAAACACTTTTTAGCGGGGTTTTTAATTAATGTCCATTATCTTCCCATAATCTTCGACTTGTATTGTTCAGTTGACAAAATGTCTTCTAAACCATGAAATCGCTGTCGACCGCGTTGCTGCTTCAGCGTTTCCTCACCAATTCTAAGTATACTTTACTTAACAGGTTATATTCGTGTGTATATGTAATATAGTAAGCGTCAGTAAACCAGGCTCGTACCCACGCGCAATAATAAAAAATGTTGCATTCAGTTATTGTATACAGGTCAGGTGAAAAAAACGCGAGCGCGCGGGGGTGCTTGGGGTGGTTTTGGCCAAAACTGAAAACCCAGTGAACGATAACTCAGGGGGGAAATCGAAGCCAGTGCTTTTTACTTTTTCTGAGTTTTGAGCTGAAATACTTGACGTCAAATGTTGAGCCGTATATGAAATTAAAGCTATTAAAAAGTTATTTCGTGTAGAAATTTCGGGACTTTAGCTTAAAGGGAAATATCTAGAAAATATTTCAAAATTTCATTCGTAGACTGGGTCTGTGGCGACGCTTCCTTGGTGAAGATAAAGAACACCAAACTGTCCTTGCCCGGGGGGAAATGCGTTGCTAAAGGTGTTGCGAAGGGTCGTCAGTATAGCTTTCTCGTCTCCAAACACCGCAGAGGAAAAAGACAGGATAAGAACAAGGCCAATGAACCGTCTGATTTGCATCTTCCTGAAGTTTAACAAAAAGAAAAACATAGTCACAGATAACAAAAATGAAATTAAAAACATTAGAAAAAATTCTCTTTTCAACTAGAAGCGGTTTGCATGAGGAAAAGTATACTGGAAAATTTCATTTCTAGATTCTTAACATGCATGGGTAAAGCTAACCGCGGCTCTTTAAAAGCCAACCCCTGGTGTCAAAACGTACAACAAAACACTGCAACAATATAAGTTCAATAGTTCATAACATTAAATCACTAAAAACACATTTTAATCAACTCATTCGTCAAGCCGTTCGTTTTTTCTTCACAAGCCGTCTTGACTATTGCAATAGTCTGACTGTACTATCACTACTATGCATATGGTTTGCCTTCGTCTCAAGTATCAACTTATTAACAAGCTTCAACGGATGCAAAATGCAGTAGCGAGATTGATTTGTAATCTTCCTCGATTTGAACATATTACTCCAACCCTGAAAGGTTTACATTGGCTTCCAATTAAGTTCATGCAGGGTAGATTTTAAAACTGATTTTATTAATCGTTTTTAAAGCACTTCATCATCAGTCTTCATGGGCTGTCGTCTAATTAGATTTCGGAGTAAGTTTATAAGTATCAAACCTCCATCATGCATCATCATATAACATCAGATCAAACTAGAAACGTTTGCTTCAGCAACCCACATTCAATTTTTTACCGACTCTTATAGTGCTCGCTCACTTGGGCCTAATTTGTGGAACGCCTTATTCCTCCTTATACCCAAAAGCAGACACTATTGAATGTTTTAAATGAACGTTTAAAAACTTATCTATTTCTAGAAAAGCTTTTCATGATATATAGGATTTTATATATTTTAGAAATATTTTATCTCATCTGTATATTTCGAATGGAACTTGCGAACTATAATATATTTTTATTATTATTATTATATTATTATACCTTGGCTTTCGATAATGAATAACTTCGTCTTTAACTTCGTGTTAGATCGCGGATGAAAATTTTGAATAGAATATAAACACGAACGTTGAAAAACATAAATATATGATTGCATGTTCAACACATCAGTTTTCCACACCTGCTTTCATGTGTCATGTGTCGTACCGTATTAAAGAATCATCACACGGTGTTAATTGTACTAATTTCACACGTTAACGATTTCATTGTTTCCATTCAGGGGCGTCGGAACGCCGCCAGAAGTGAGGGGGGCCACAAAGTGCCTGCCAAGTGCCAAATGTGGGCAACTTTCTAAGAGGTTACACTGTTACAGGGGCATGCCTTCCCTCTGGGAAATTTTTAAAACCAGAGTCTGAACACTGAAACGCCATATCCTGTACTTTGGGAGAAGATTTACCAGAATTCTAACAATTTACCAATTAACAACTTACCTTTGTCAAAAAGTGGGGGGGCCCAATGATACTTAGGCCCCCCCAAATAAAAAAGTGAGGGGGCCTGAGCCCCCCCGGCCCCCCCGCTTCCGACGCCCCTGTTTCCATTTTCCAATGGTACTTTAAACACTTTTTTGCGGGTTCTTTATTGTTCATTATCTTGCCATAATCTTGTATAGTTGACAAAATGTCTTCTAAACCATGAAATCATTACTTTTTTAAACTTTTGACCGTTGATGCTTCTGTTTTTTCTCACAAAAATATAACATTTCCGTGATTATTTTAAGAATACTTTCTACACTAGTTTTTAACAGGCGATATTCGTGTGTAAATGTAGTAGTTCGCGTCAGTAAACCCAGGCTTTGAGAAAAATCTCGGTCCTTAAAATCACTTGAAGTTATTCAAAAACTCAATACCCACGGCGTGCATCACCAGGGGCACCGAAATTACCAGAGGTGTGAGGATCGCGGAATCTTGTCTGTGTGGGGGAGAGGGAGGTCTGGGTGACACCCCTAATGCGTAATTCGCAAGCGATTTTGAGAAACATCAGTGCAAAGAACTGGCGACAAAACCAACCGTCATGTATGGACCTAGTGCAACTTGGTAACAACCACCTTCCCAATCTTCTGCTTCCGATAAAAACCAGCCAGTAATCCACCCTGAATGCTGTAGTCTGACTCTACTGACATTTGTTTGTTATTTTTAGTGATGGAAATCACAGTAGTTATCTACAACAAAAGAAAAAAAAGAAGAAAGATCGAACTTCAATATTCCCCGAAAATACAACAGAATCAACGAAGATAAAAAATAAAAACTTGTGAAATAAATACACACAATTTAGGCCCAAATTGTACCGGCGAATCAAGCGGCTATACTAAACACGAAACATTTTAATAAACTATAAAGCCGTTCAGTCATTTATATTGAGTTTCCTTTCGAGAATGATGACTATTTTGACGTTAAAAACCAACAAGGATTGTTTAAAAATGCTAAAAGAATACCAAAACACTAAAATTTCTCGCTAAAATCACTTAAAAAACGTTTAGGCGTTTAAATCTTGACATTTCCAAGCGTATGCCTTATTAATCGTTTTCTATGCATATACTTGTTAGGGACCGCCCCCGAGACCAGGAAAAGCTTAAATACGTTAAATTTATCGTCGCTCTCAGGGCTAGCCACTGTAGCTGATTCGTCTATGACGCTAGGCTTGTGGCGATGCATACTCTGTTTCTCACTGAGACGTAACGGTTAGGTGCACATACATCATGGTCTGGGGGCCGTAGTGCATCTCCCCCTTAGACGGCCGTTAAGATGTGAGTTATGGGGGGAGTTCTTCCTATAGCAACTGTCCTTGCACCTTTCGTAGTTGTAACTATGTTGGTATATTGCAGCCGGTTGTATAACCAGGTTAGATTGTGGCATAGGCTGGATGATCTCTTTTGGGTGTTTTTACGTTCTTTCCCAAATTTTCTTTTTTTTGGCGTGCTTTCCAAATTTTTCTTTTACATACAAAAAACACTGTTATTAAACATATATGAAACGGATATAAAAATTTGTATCGACTGAAAACAACCTTAATTTACCCCTGAATACTCTCCCCAGTCTCTGCATGGCTGAGTCAGCTCAACACGAATTATTATGCAAGAAAAAAAGTCAAACAACTACTTGAACAACTAATACAATTCCTGTTGAGTATAGGAATCTAAAAAAAACCCCAAAAAAAACTCTGGGATAGACCAGAAATCAACTGTTCACGAATGAATCACTTCTGCAACAATTTTTTTTTAAATGTCAAAGCGCCTGCCCACTATTGTACATGAATTACTTTTATTTTTGCCATAGTCAGCCACATTTGCCCTTGATCCCAATCACCGTCCTCGTCCTGGTACTCAGTTGTGTAACCAACATAAAATGGTATCACTGGGTCTGGACATTTCTTATCAATTTTTTTTCTAGCTTCTCTAATGACATTTACACAATTAGCCGTTGAAACGTCGCGAAAACAGGGAGAGAGATATGAATACAGGAATATCGCTCCAGGACAGATATGGCCATTCGAGTTTTGCTTGTATGACTGTAACATTTCCTCCAGCGCCAGGTTAAGAAGAAAATATTCCGAATGACCTGAATTCAGTGATAAACTTTTATCATAACCAGCAGTCGCTACATTAGGATGTTGTTTTTCGCAATCAATTGCAAGGAGTGGAGTCAGAGTTGGCCATATTGGGGGTTAAACAATGCGACGCTATTATCTGGATCATAATTTGTAGACCAAAACGCTGCAGCTTCTTTTATGACGTTTTTCCGCCTACCCATTTCATCCTTGGTTTTACACAGGTTCTGAACATCGTAGACAGGGGGGTTGGCGACGCTTCCCTGGTGAAGATAAAGAACACCAAACTGCTCTTGCTCAGGTGGATATGCGTTGCGAAAGTTGTTGCGAAGGGTCGTCAGTATTCTTCTCTCGTCTTCAAATTCCGCAGAGGAAAAAGACAGGATGAGAACAAGACCAATGAACCGTCTGATTTGCATCTTCCTGAAGTTTAACAAAAAGAGAAACATCAGGAGTCACAGATCATAAAAATGAAATGAAAGCATTAAAAAAAAACTCTTTTCAACAAGAAGAGGTTTGCATGAAGAACAGTTCTGGAAAATTTCTTTCCTAGATTCTTAACCTGGGTAAAGCTAACCGCGGCTCTTTGAAAGCCAATCCATATAGTGTCAAAATGTACACTAAAATACTGCAACTATACAAGTTGATACATTAAATCATCAATAAACAGTTATAGTCTTATACCTTGGCTTTGGATAATGAATAACTTCGCCTTTAACTTCGTAAGATCTTTACATGCAGATGAATACTTTGAATACAATAAAAAACAAATATATAATTGCATGTTCAACACATGCATCAGTTCTCCACACCTGCTTTCATGTGTCATTTGTCGTACCGTATTAAAGAATTATCGCAGGGTGTTTAATTGTACTAATTTCATACTTTAACCACTTCATTGTACTCAATGACACTTTAAACACTTTTTTTAATTAATGTCCATTATCTTCCCATAATCTTCGACTTGTATTGTTGAGTTGACAAAATGTCTTCTAAACCATGAAATCCTTACTTTTAAACTGTTGACCGTTGCTGCTTCAGTGCTTCTGCGTTTTTTCACAAATTTCAAGTATACTTTCCGGCTATACGATTATTTAACAGGTAATATTCGTGTGTATATGTAATATAGTAAGCGTCAGTAAACCCTGGCTTTGAGAAAAATTTCGGCCCTCAATCAATCGATCAATCAAATTTACTTAAAACACGGTAAAATCTTCAGTATAACAAATTACAAGAACATTAACGAAACATGATTACATATAACTATTGAGTTACATAATATTACAAGGGTTAAAATCTCACTGATTTACAAGATTGCCATGCAATTGAAATAAAATATTTCGTATAGCGGTGAAACTGCATTTCCTGTGCAAGGCAGATGTAAATAACGATATACTTGAATACAGAGTTCTTGAAACATTGTAAAATACCAGTAATCTGTCTGTACTGAAATACAACAGGGCCGGTCTGGTCGTCTTTACCGCAGTGGCGTAGGTCAGGCTGGCTACGCTACTGTTTTAGGCGTACCGTATAAATAAAAATGGTCTAGGAACCTGTAGACCAGACTAAAAATGAAGGATAGACTAGAAATCAACTGTTCACGAATGAATTACTTTTGCAACAAGTTTTTTAATGTCGGAGCGCCTGACTATGCACTATGGTACCTGAATTACATCTACGTTTACCGATTCCAGCGCTTCTTTCTCGGCCTTCCAGTCCTCTTTCTTTCCATTGTACTTCTTCGTGTAACCAACATAGAATGGTACTTCAGTTGTGCCTGAACATTCCACATTAATTGTATCTTTTCTCGCAAATCCAATTGAATTCATACAATTGAACCCGTACTTCCCGTATGGCAGGCTATAACAAGGAGAGTTGTATGAATATAGGAATATCGCTCCAGGACAGACGTTTCCTTCCGAGTTTTGTTTGTACGACTGCAACATTTTCTTCAGCGCCAGGGTAAGAAGAAAATATTCTGAATGATCTGCATTGCTCACGGGCTTGTGTATACTTTGATCATAACCAGCAGTCGCCACATTAGGATGCCGATTTTTACAATCTTCTGCAAGGAGTGGAGTCATAGTTGGCCCTATTGGGGGATTAAACCTCATGACACCATTAGCTGGATTAAAGATATTTGTAGACCAAGATGCTGCGGTACTTCTTATGATGTTTTTCTGCGTACCCGATTTATCCACGAATGTACACAGGTTCTGAACATCGTAACTGACAACTGGGTCTGTGGCGACGCTTCCTTGTGAAGATAAAGAACACCAAACTGTTGCCCGGCTGGATATGCGTTGCGAAAGTTGTTGCGAAGGGTCGTCATTATACTTCTCTCCTTTTCAAATTCCGCGGAGGAAAAAGACAGGATGAAAACAAGACCAATGAACCGTCTGATTTGCATCTTTCTGAAGTTTAACAAAAAGAAAAACATATAGTCACATAACAAAAATGGAATCAAAAACATTGAAAAAAAATTCTCTTCTCAACAGTCGCGTCCCAAATCGTTTTGTAGAGCATAAATATAAACCACACTGAGTGGTATCCTTGTCGCTTTGGCAATCAAACCGCCCGGCCTATACACCTTTTTATGTACCAAAAGTGTCCCTGAAAGCTGGTGCCCCCCCCCCGCGCAATCTCTGGATGCTTCCTACGTCCCAGCTTTTCAACTAGAAGAGGTTCCTGCGTGAAGTGCAACAGTACTGGAAAATTTCGTTTCTAGATTCTTAACCTGGGTAAAGCCAACCGCGGCTTTTTTTAAAAGCCAGCCTATAATGTCAAAACGTACACTAAAACACTGCAACTATACAAGTTGATACATTAAATCATCAATAAACGCTTGTACCTTGGCTTTGGATAATGAATAACTTCGCCTTTAAGTTCGCATAAAATCTTTTCACGCGAATGAATATAATAAATACGAAGGATGAGAAAGATAGATATATATAATTGCGTGTTCAACACATCAGTTCTCTAGACCTGCTTTCATGTGTCATGTGTCTTACTACGTATGAAGAATTATCGCAGGGTGTTCAATTATACTTTTCATACTTTAACAACTTCGTTCACACTTTAAACACCTTTTTTGCGGGTTTTTTAATCGGTCCATTATCTTGCCACAATCTTCGATTTGAATATATTGCTGAGTTGACAAAATGTCTTCTAAACCATGAAATCATTACTTTTTTAAACTGTTGAACGTTGATGTTTCTGTTTTCTCACAAAAATATAACATTTCAGTGAGTATTTTAAGTATATTTTCTACACTAGTTATTAACAGGCGATATTCGTGTATATATGTAGTAGTTCGCATCAGTAAACCCTGGCTTTGAGAGAAAATTTCGGCCCTCAAAATCACTTGAAGTTATTCGGGACGAAATTACCAGAGGTGTGAGGATCGCGGGGATCGTGTGGGGTTTGGGTAACACCCCTAATGCGTAATTCGCAAGCGATTAGGTTAGTTTTAATTTAAGTCGATTTTGAGACAAAAGTCAGTGGTCACATGAATACGTATCGTATTTAACTATATTTGTGACATTTATAAGAAAGTATTATGTTTGGCGGAAAAATATGGAAAAGATTGATTAATTACGTTACTTTGTGGCAAGAACTACATGTATAATTATTAGTTATTTTGAGAAACATCAGTGCAAAGAACTGACGACAAAATCAGCCGTCATTTATGGACCTAGTGCAACCTTGTAACAGTCACCATCCCCGATCTTCTGCGCACGATAAAAACCAGCCAGTAATCCACCTTGAATACTGTTTTCTCTTGAAGGAACATTCATGATCTCAGCACCCTTTCCACCTTTGAAAATAAAGATTCGTATTTAAATATATGGAACTTGAATCACGACTTAAGTTATATGTCGTATTTTGAGACAATTTATGATTGATTTGTACAAAATATATACATTCATTGCATCAGAATCTCGACGTTAGCATTCAGGCAGTTCTTCTCACAGACGGGTCATAACTACTGCTACATGGATGATAACTCGACTTTGATACGGTTCTAAATGCCCGCTAGTATAGCTGGGTAATAAACTGTAACAAACCTTGTCTGCTCGATGCAAACGGATATTCGTCACAATTTTTTCCCGGTACTTTTGGCAATTTTGGACAACCGGAGTTTCTTCTGTTCTGTGCTATAATCTTAGGGTCTGTGACGCGGTTTAACATTGTAGGTTTTCCCTTTGAAATGGCGTTTCGCATATTGTTGCAGACGTTTGGGATACGAGAACATGGAAATGTGATGGTGGGACATTCTTTAAGAAATAAGAAATAACTTAAAGTTGTTGTGAAAGTTGTTGTGTTCATCCCGTTCAGCGAGTCTATAAACGAATATCAAAACTAAACTTTTCATCATGTGTGCCCGAGTCTGCCCCCAAAATTTCGTACACATCTGCTCAGTACTTAAGCGCAGTGAATATAAAGATAAAGTTGGAGTAATTTCGTTCATGTTTCACTGTAAGAGAATACTCGTGCACACAGGAATACTAAAGGCATCCATGCGTACAGTAAAATGAAACAAAAATTGCACAGTAGTCAATACACACCATCAGACTGCGCCATTAAAGTCGGAATGAAAGCAACAAAACTTTCAGATTCTACAAAATCAAATAACTCGCATTTACCATACTGTATTAAACCATAACTGAAAGCAAATTATATAGGAGGCGGAAGTCATATAATTGACTATTTGCTACCCTACAGCCTATATCATCTAGTTTGTCAACCCACTAAACTCAGCCTTCAGATATCTTACTTTTCAACTTCAAGACTTCCTTTTGTTTTCACTCCAACGAAAACGACGTGGTTATAGATCCAAGATACTGACTCAACAAGAAGTTAACCGTGTTTTAGCCTACTCAAAACGTACCTTTCAAATGTCCAGCGAAGCAGTTTTCCTTTATTTATTTATTTATTTATAAATAAATAAATAAATAAATTATTTCCTTTATTTATTTCCGCCCCAGAGCCGGAAATCAAGAAAGTGGAGATATTGACATTATTTGTTGTCTCGCTAAAACCCAGGGTTTGGTAAATGGAAGTCCTATAATAAGGTCTGGATGACTTGACAAATGTATGGTCAACCATTGACTCACCACACGACTGTCAACAGTAAAAATAGGCAACAAAAATACCCAAAACATCAGCGGAAAAAAGAGAACAAACCAGGGCTGGATCCAGCACTAAGGCACAAATTTGCATTACAAAACAAAGTGGTTTATATTTTTAGCAGTTTTCTTGTGTCATGCAAATTAGTGCACTAGTGCTGGATCCACCCAGGAACAAACGTTTGTCTCTGTCTCGCGCACGCAAATAAGACGTTTGTTAAAGAAATGTCGTATTACGTTTCTGACAATATTTATTTTGTGACAGCACAAAAGAAACGTCTACAACATCAGTAGCTTTAGACCACACGATATGAAGACCTGGCTCTAATAAGTTTGATCTTGAAAGAATCGCCATCTTTGATATCATTTTTCTTGAAAAATTGTGCCAGTTTGCCCCCTTGGATGTTGTTTTCTCTTATCGGAACCGGCCTCAAAACAGCACCTTTTCCACCTTAGAACATGAAATCTGTGTTAGATTAATATGTCACATGTGTTTCACGTGATCATCAGTTACCACTGAACTATATATACTTATCATTATGTGAAAATGCTTGTTTTTGACCGCGAGATCTTACCCTGGGCACAGCGCGCAAACGGGTACTCGTCAATATTATAGCCTGCTGGTCTCCATCCTGTGCGTGAGGCAGCAGTCTCGTGAGTTGCGGAGTCTAAATAATAATAACTAGGAGTTACTATCGCAAGGAGATTGCTGCCTTGGGAAAACAACTATATATTAGCTTGAAAAAAAACTTTATCTACAAGTGATATCAGTGATTAAGTCTAAACAGATAAACTTACAGCACTTCAAAACTTACTACTTACACTTATTTGATGAAGTCTGAAATATTTACATCTTAATAGTAACAAGCAATTAATACTGATAATAACTTTTTATTAATAAGGCATTAATAGTAACAAACACTATGTATGCAATACAGTGCTATACATAAGTGTTTGTGATTGACTTATTGGTGGGGGGAGGGGTTTACATTATGTTTTCTCAACTGGTATATTATTTATATGAAGAAGATTTGCAATGCTTTTAAAATAAAAGTAAGATCAATTTATATTAAAGGAAGAACAGGAAATGTCAACATAATCGTACAAAATGTCAAATGCACTATCAAATTTAAATGTCAATTTCAGCAGCACAGTAACATGTGCCATAAATAGTTATTTAATGTTACATGTCAATAACATCTATAAAAGGGTACACAAAAACAAAACTAGAACATTTCTAATGTGATAATGGGGACTGTTGACACAGTAGAAAGACAAATGTCTTGGGGAACTATGTCTACCAAGGCTTTTACATTTGCACTATTAAGTCTATATTGTCAAGCCAAATCAGTTTCATTACACTGTTGTTTGCTTGTATACTCCCTCATATTTTTCATGATCATTTTCCTTTGAATGTTTAGCTTTTTTGTAATTCTCTATTTTTTCGGGGCCTTACACTCTGGATAAAATTCCCAGTTTTAGTTGAGGTGCAATTTTAAAAAAGAAGTTCTGTAAACTGAACAGGCACAATTTCAAACAAATTGCAATGCTATGCCTCAGAAAGAAATACAAATATTGCTCTAAATCTGAAATGTTAAGTTTGCAAAAGTTCTGCAATACTACTGCTGTACCATTAGGCTTGGACATTCCAAAACAATTATGTGCATGAGAATCAAACAGATAGAAACACTCCATATTATGCTTTATCAAAGAACATATTTATATTTAACCAATGTATTTGCAATTGCTATGTGAAGTTTATGAGAGGGAATGTCCTCATGAATGATAACAAGCCCTTGCAGTTCTTCAATTACACAAATTACTTCCCCATCATTTGTTGTGACCATTGAGTCAGCCACAATGGACGACTCATAATTGTCATTTACCACAACAGGTCACTATCACTCACCACGATGGGTGGTTCATTTCGCTCAGATGTCGAAATAAAGCTCATTCTCAAAACATGATACACTAACAAGTTTTGGCAGGTCTTTCGCGGATAAATACACGGCACCTGGTGGCAAATTGTCAAGTGATTTCTGTGATTATTCATCGCTTTTATATACATTTTGTCGCCTTGTATTAATAAAAAAGTGTTTAATGTCGTTAGCGACCATTGATTGCCATTGGCGCAAAGGCTTTTGTGGGCTGTTAAAAGTCCTAATAAACTATTAAAAGCACACTGTTTACCTCTAGAGGTAACATGAAAACAGTCATCAGCCATAATTTGTCGATTGTTTCAGCGTCAAGTCTTTTTTTAATACTTGCCTTGGAGTACGAACTTGCTTGTTATTAAAATACCGCAGCGTCACTGCGTCAAACTCCGCCCGGTCACAAAGCCCGATGTCACAGGATAATTGCCCCCCCCCCGATATATAATTGCATGTTCAATACATCAGTTCTCCACACCTGCTTTCATGTGTCATGTGTCATACCTTATTAAACTAATTAGAGAATTATCACACGGTGTTAATTGTACTAATTTCACATTTTAACGACTTCATTGTTTTCAATGGCACTTTAAACACTTTTTTGTGGGTTTTTTATTGTCCATTATCTTGCCATAATCTTGTATGGTTGACAAAATGTCTTCTAAACCATGAAATGGTTACTTTTAAATTGTTAACCGCGTTGATGCTTCTGCGTTTTCTCACAAAAATATAACATTTCCGTGAGTATTTTAAGTATACTTTCTACACTAGTTTTAACAGGCGATATTCGTGTGTATATGTAGTAGTTCGCGTCAGTGAACCCAGGCTTTGAGAGAAATTTCGGCCCTTAAAATCACTTGAAGTTATTCGGGGCGAAATTACCAGAGGTGTGAGGATCGCGGGGATCGTATCGGGGTTTGGGTGACACCCCTAATGCGTAATTCGCAAGCGATTAGGTTAGTTTTAATTTAAGTCGATTTTGAGACAAACGTCAGTGGTCACATGAATACGTATGGTATTTAGCTATATTTGTGTCATTTATAAGAAAGAATTGTTTAGCGGAAAATCGTTGAAAAGATTGATTAATTACGTTGCTTTGGCGGCAAGAATTACATGTATAATTATTAGTTGAGAAACATCAGTGCAAAGAACTGACGACAAAATCAGCCGTCATTTATGGACCTAGTGCAACTTTGTAACAGTCACCATCCCCGATCTTCTGCGCACGATAAAAACCAGCCAGTAATCCACCCTGAATGCTGTTTTCTCTTGAAGGAACATTCATGATCACAGCACCCGCTCCACCTTTGAAAATAAAGATTCGTATTTAAATATATGGAACTTGAATCACGACTTAAGTTATAAGTCGTATTTTGAGACAATTTATGATTGATTTGTACAAAATATATAGATTCATAGCAACAGAATCTCGACGTTAGCATTTGGGCAGTTCTTCTCAAAGACAGTCATAACATGGACGATAACTCGACTTTGATACGGTTTTAAATGCCCGCTAGTATAGCTGGGTAATAAACTGTTACTAACCTTGTCTGCTCGATGCAAAAGGATATTCGTCACAACTTTGTCCCGGTACTTTTGGCAATCTTGGACAACCAGAGTTTCTTCTGTTCTGTGCTATAATCTTAGGGTCTGTGACGCGGTTTAACATTGTAGGTTTTCCCTTTGAAATGGCGTTTCGCATATTGTTGCAGACGTTTGGAATACGAGAACATGGAAATGTGATGGTGGGACACGGTGCAAATGCTTTAAGAAATAACTTAAACTTGTTGCGTTTCATCCTGTTCAGCGAGTCTATAAACAAATATCAAAACTGAAATTTTCATCACGTGTGCCCGAGTCTGCCCTCAAAGTCTCGCACACATCTGCTCAGTACTTAAGGGCAGTGAATATAAAGATAAAGTTGGAGTAATTTCCTTTATGTTTCACTGCAAGAGAATACGCATGCACTGAGAATCCAAAGGCATCCATGCATACAGTAAAATGAAACAAAACATAGTAGTCAGTACCCACCATCAGACTTCGCCATTAAAGTCGGAATGAAAGCAACCAAAGCAATGAATGATAGGATGGACTTCATTTTTAAGCTTTCAGACTTCTAGAAAACCAAATAACTCACATTTACCATACGGTATTAAACCATATAACTGAAAGCACATTATATAGCGAGGCGGAAGTCATATGAATGACTATTTGCTACAGTCTATATCATCTAGTTTGTCAACAAACTAAACTCAGCCAGCCTCAGATATCTTACTTTTCAACTTCAAGACTTCCTTTTGTTTTCACTCCTACGAAAACGACGTGTTTATAAATCCAAGCTACTGACTCAACAAGAAATTAACCGCGTAGTTTAGCCTTCTCAGAACGTACCTTTCAAATGTCCACCGAAGCAGTTTTCATTTACTTAGAAGTACCGCCCCAAAGCCGGAAATCAAGTAAGTGGAGATATTGACATTATTTGTTGTCTCGCTAAAACCCAGGGTTTGGTAAAATACATATCCTAATAAGATCTGGATGACTTGACAAATGTTTGGTCAACCATTGACTCACCACGCGACTGTCAACAGTAAAAAAAGGCAACAAAAATACCCAAAACAACAGCGGAAAAAAGAGAACAAACCAGGGATAGATCATGCAGTACTAATGCACAAATTTGCATTACAAAACAAAGTGGTTTATATTTTTAACAGTTTTCTTGTGTCATGCAAATACGTGCACTAGTGCTGGATCCACCCCAGGAACAAACGCTGGTCTCTGTCTCGCGCACGCAAATAAGACGTTTGTTAAAGAAATATCGTATTACGTTTCTGACAATATTTATTTTGTGACAGCACAAAAGAAACGTCTACAACACCAGTAGCTATTGACTACACGATATGAAGAACTGAATCTAGCAACTGACTAACTAATTTGTGTCGTTAATAAGTTCGATGTCGTAAGAATCGCCATTTTTGATATCATTTTTCTTGTAAAATTGTGCCAGTTTGCCCCCTTGCCTGCTGTTTTCTCTTATCGGAACCAGCCTCAAAACAGCACCTTTTCCACCTTAGAATATGAAATCTGTGTTACATTAATATATGTCACATGTGTTTCACGTGCTCATCAGCTACCACTGAATTATATATACTTATCATTATGTAAAAACTGTGAAAATGATACTTTGAAATATTTTTACTTGTTTTTGACCGCGATATCTTACCCTGTGCACTGGATGCAAACGGGTACTCGTCAACATTATAGCCTTTTGGTCTCCATCCATACTTAGTACATCCAGAATCCACTCTGTTTTTCCTGATTCGGGCCTTGTCTGTAATGCGGGTCAAAGTTGAAGGTTCTCCCTTGTCATAAATAGCGTTGTACATGTTATCCCAGACGTGCGGAAAGTCACTGCGACGCATTTTTAAAACCGGGCGAAAGAAAGCGCGTTTCTCAGATGATGATTCCTTGTTACTAATCTCGTGAGTTGCGGAGTCTAAATAATTATAAAAACAAATTTGATAGCACTTTTTGCTTTGTTTTTCTTTTCAAGGCCTTTTTTCCATATTTCGCCTCGAGTCATACTTTACGACATTATACAGCTTTACGGTATAAATACAGTAAGTTGATCGGGGTTGAAATAAAATAGACGGTTTAAAAAGTGAATTAGATACAAACCTCTTCCATGAATGGTTGTTGTGAATGCGGCGAGAAGAGCACAAACAAGAAATGGCAAAAAAACTTTCATCTTTAAAACGTTGATGCGAGTGTTTAAAAGCTAATCTTCTGACTTCTGTAAGTCTGAAAAAATAATCATACTCAGTTAGGCTATTGCTGCATGTGTATTTTATGGCATTATTTTCATTAATAAAAGCATACAATAAAACCGCAAAACAAAATGACCCAACAATGTGGTAAATTGTTTAGTTAAAAATGTTGCGTATTTATTGAAGAAAGAAGAAGTTTCTGCATGAAGAAAAGTATTGGAAATTCCTTTTTTTGTTCTTAACCTGCGTTAAACTAACCATGGTCCACGCGGTGTCACTAAAACACTAAAATACTGCAACTATATACAAGTTCATAACATTAAATTATCAATAAAAGTTTATACCTTGGTTTTGGATAATGAATAACTTCGTCTTTTAGTTCGTGTGAGATCTTTACATGCGGATAATAAACACGAACGATGAAAAAGATAAATATATAATTGCATGTTCAACACATCAGTTCTCCACACCTGCTTTCATGTGTCATGTGTCATACGTGTGAAGAATTATCACACGGTGTTAATTGTACTAATTTCACACCATAACGATTTCATTGTTTCCAATGGCAGTTTAAACACTTTTTTGCGGGTTTTTTATTGTCCATTATCTTGCCATAATCTTGTATAGTTGACAAAATGTCTTCTAAACCATGAAATCATTACTTTTTTAAACTGTTGACCGTTGCTGCTTCTGCGTTTTCTCACAAAAATAACATTTCCGTGAGTATTTTAAGTATATTTTCTACACTAGTTTTTAACAGGCGATATTCGTGTGTATATATGTAGAAGTTATTCAAAAACTCAATACCCACATCATGCATCACCAGGGGCGAAATTACCAGAGGTGTGAGGATCGCGGGGATAGTGTGGGGGTTTGGGTAACACCCCTAATGCGTGATTCGCAAGCGATTAGGTTAGTTTTACTGATTTAAGTCGATTTTGAGACAAAAGTCAGTGTTCACATGAGTATGTATCGTATTTAGCTACACTTGTGTCGTTTATAGGAAAGAATTGTTTGGCGGAAAATTATTGAAAAGATTGATTAATTACGTTACTTTGTGGCAAGAATTACATGTATAGTTATTAATTATTTTGAGAAACATCAGTGCAAAGAACTGACGACAAAATTATTAGTTTGTGACAATTTTATGCAGTAGTTACTACATTGAGGAAAGAAAACAAAAACTAGACCAAGTGAAGAAGGGAAAAAGTAGTTTGTGTTGATGTTAGTACAGTGTGTGACTTATCATGATTTCATAAGAGAAATATGTGCAACTATGCAAGTTCATAACATTAAATCATTAATAAACACTTATACCTTGGCTTTGGATAATGAATAACTTCGTCTTTAAGTTCGTGTAAGATCTTTACATGCGGATGAATACTTTGAATAAACAAAACGATGAAAAACATAAATATATAATTGCATGTTCAATACATCAGTTCTCCACACCTGCTTTCATGTGTCATGTGTCATACGTATGAAGAATCATCGCAGGACGCAGGGTGTTTAATTGTACTAATTTCATACTTCAACCGACTTCATTGTTTTCAATGACACTTTAAACACTTTTTTGCGGGATAATGTCAATTATCTTGCTATGATCTTGTATATAGTTGACAAAATGTTTTCTAAAGCATCAAACCATTACTTTTAAACTGTTGACCTTCTGCATGAAGAAAAGTATTGAAAATTCCATTTCTAGATTCTTAACCTGGTTCTTAAGATAACCCCGGTTCTTTAAAAGCCAATCCCTGGTGTCAAAACGTACACTAAAGTCCTGCAACTTGACAAAATTAAATCATGAATAAAAGCTTATACCTTCGCTTTCTATTAATGAATAACTTCGTGTGTGAGATCTTTACATGCGGATGAAAATTTTGAATAGAATAAACATGCATGAACGATGAAAAAGATAAATATATAATTGCATGTTCAACACATCAGTTCTCCACATCTGCTTTCATGTGTCATGTGTCATACGTATGAAGAATTATCACACGGTGTTAATTGTACTAATTTCATACCATAACGATTTCATTGTTTCCAATGACACTTTAAACACTTTTTTGCGGGTTCTTTATTGTCCATTATCTTGCCATAATCTTGTATAGTTGACAAAATGTCTTCTAAATCATGAAATCATTACTTTTTCAAACTGTTGACCGTTGATGCTTCTGCGTTTTCTCACAAAAATATAACATTTCAGTGAGTATTTTAAGTATATTTTCTACACTATTTATTAACAGGCGATTTTCGTGTGTATATATGTAGTAGTTCGCGTCAGTAAACCCAGGTTTTGAGAGAAATTTCGGCCCTTAAAATCACTTGAAGTTATTCAAAAACTCAATACCCACGGCGTGCATCACCAGGGGCACCGAAATTACCAGAGGTGTGAGGATCGCGGAATCTTGTCTGTGTGGGGGGAGAGGGGAGGTCTGGGTGACACCCCTAATGCGTAATTCGCAAGCGATTTTGAGAAACATCAGTGCAAAGAACTGGCGACAAAACCAACCGTCATGTATGGACCTAGTGCAACTTGGTAACAACCACCTTCCCAATCTTCTGCTTCCGATAAAAACCAGCCAGTAATCCACCCTGAATGCTGTAGTCTGACTCTACTGACATTTGTTTGTTATTTTTAGTGATGAAAATCACAGTAGTTATCTACAACAAAAGAAAAAAAAGAAAAAAGATCGAACTTTAATATTCCCCGAAAATACAACAGAATCAACGAAGATAAAAAATAAAAACTTGTGAAATAAATACACACAATTTAGGCCCAAATTGTACCGGCGAATCAAGCGGCTATACTAAACACGAAACATTTTAATAAACTATAAAGCCGTTCAGTCATTTATATTGAGTTTCCTTTCGAGAATGATGACTATTTTGACGTTAAAAACCAACAAGGATTGTTTAAAAATGCTAAAAGAATACCAAAACACTAAAATTTCTCGCTAAAATCACTTAAAAAACGTTTAGGCGTTTAAATCTTGACATTTCCAAGCGTATGCCTTATTAATCGTTTTCTATGCATATACTTGTTAGGGACCGCCCCCCGAGACGGAAAAGCTTAAATACGTTAAATTTATCGTCGCTCTCAGGGCTAGCCACTGTAGCTGATTCGTCTATGACGCTAGGCTTTGTGGCGATGCATACTCTGTTTCTCACTGAGACGTAACGGTTAGGTGCACATACATCATGGTCTGGGGCCGTAGTGCATCTCCCCTTAGACGGCCGTTAAGATGTGAGTTATGGGGGGGAGTTCTTCCTATAGCAACTGTCCTTGCACCTTTCGTAGTTGTAACTATGTTGGTATATTGCAGCCGGTTGTATAACCAGGTTAGATTGTGGCATAGGCTGGATGATCTCTTTTGGGTGTTTTTACGTTCTTTCCCAAATTTTTCTTTTTTTTGGCGTGCTTTCCAAATTTTTCTTTTACATACAAAAAACACTGTTATTAAACATATATGAAACGGATATAAAAATTTGTATCGACTGAAAACAACCTTAATTTACCCCTGAATACTCTCCCCAGTCTCTGCATGGCTGAGTCAGCTCAACACGAATTATTATGCAAGAAAAAAAGTCAAACAACTACTTGAACAACTAATACAATTCCTGTTGAGTATAGGAATCTATAAAAAACCCCCCAAAAAAAACTCTGGGATAGACCAGAAATCAACTGTTCACGAATGAATCACTTCTGCAACAATTTTTTTTTTAAATGTCAAAGCGCCTGCCCACTATTGTACATGAATTACTTTTATTTTTGCCATAGTCAGCCACATTTGCCCTTGATCCCAATCACCGTCCTCGTCCTGGTACTCAGTTGTGTAACCAACATAAAATGGTATCACTGGGTCTGGACATTTCTTATCAATTTTTTTTCTAGCTTCTCTAATGACATTTACACAATTAGCCGTTGAAACGTCGCGAAAACAGGGAGAGAGATATGAATACAGGAATATCGCTCCAGGACAGATATGGCCATTCGAGTTTTGCTTGTACGACTGTAACATTTCCTCCAGCGCCAGGTTAAGAAGAAAATATTCCGAATGACCTGAATTCAGTGATAAACTTTTATCATAACCAGCAGTCGCTACATTAGGATGTTGTTTTTCGCAATCAATTGCAAGGAGTGGAGTCAGAGTTGGCCATATTGGGGGGTTAAACAACGCGACGCTATTATCTGGATCATAATTTGTAGACCAAAACGCTGCAGCTTCTTTTATGACGTTTTTCCGCCTACCCATTATCCACGACTGTACACAGGTTCTGAACATCGTAGACGGGGGGATTGGCGACGCTTCCCTGGTGAAGATAAAGAACACCAAACTGCTCTTGCTCAGGTGGATATGCGTTGCGAAAGTTGTTGCGAAGGGTCGTCAGTATTCTTCTCTCGTCTTCAAATTCCGCAGAGGAAAAAGACAGGATGAGAACAAAACCAATGAACCGTCTGATTTGCATCTTCCTGAAGTTTAACAAAAAGAAAAACATCAGGAGTCACAGATCATAAAAATGAAATGAAAGCATTAGAAAAAAAAACTCTTTTCAACCAGAAGAGGTTTGCATGAAGAACAGTTCTGGAAAATTTCTTTCCTAGATTCTTAACCTGGGTAAAGCTAACCGCGGCTCTTTGAAAGCCAATCCATATAGTGTCAAAATGTACACTAAAATACTGCAACTATACAAGTTGATACATTAAATCCTCAATAAACAGTTATAGTCTTGTACCTTGGCTTTGGATAATGAATAACTTCGCCTTTAACTTCGTGTAAGATCTTTACATGCAGATGAATACTTTGAATACAATAAAAAACAAATATATAATTGCATGTTCAACACATGCATCAGTTCTCCACACCTGCTTTCATGTGTCATTTGTCGTACCGTATTAAAGAATTATCGCAGGGTGTTTAATTGTACTGATTTCATACTTTAACCACTTCATTGTATTCAATGACACTTTAAACCCTTTTTACTCCGGCGTCAGCGACGGAGTTGAAAATTCGCCCCGGTTTTGTTTTGTTTTTGGTTTTTTTTTTTTTATTTTTTTTTTTATTATTTTTCGTCGTCGCAAGTCTGTAATGGCGCGAAATATACTAGTATTTGAATAGTGTATGTGATCGTATTTATCTACGTCCCAGTCTTATCTCCCAAGAGTTGTGGTGCACAGCTTTGGCTAATTTTCCAATGCGCGATTCGATTTCGCTCGCATGATATGGCAATTCCTCCAAGAGGAACAAATAAACCGTTCTTTTTATGCTGTTCGATTAAGTTTAGATTGAATTGGGGTAAGAATATATTTAATACATGTAGACTCGGTCCTATTTTAATAATATCGCTGCTATTTCGCCGTTTAACAAGATGATGTGGTCGTGTATGGGCGCGTTGACACGTCGCGTAGTTTGCACAGGATCGAAGATTTAATACAACTATATATAAGCGCGAATTCCAAAGGCAAAGTGTAAGACGAAGCGAATGTATCATGCGGTTTATTTACATTTTTGAACAATTGAACTTCTATACTGCGATGTGCTTCTGAATTTTGCGATCGAACATTTAGGTTCGCAAGGCATCTAAATGCGAATATGTATGCGAAACAATACGCGAACTGTATTGTTTATGTTCAGAAGCTCTATATTGAAGACTGGCACGTGCGCCGGAGTTAACGCCAGAACGGCGTCTTGTTTTAATTAATGTCCATTATCTTGCCATAATATTCGACTTGTATTGTTCTGTTGACAAAATGTCTCCTAAACCATGAAATCCTTACTTTTAAACTGTTGACCGTTGCTGCTTCAGTGCTTCTGCGTTTTTTCACAAATTTCAAGTATACTTTCCGGCTATACGATTATTTAACAGGTAATATTCGTGTGTATATGTAATATAGTAAGCGTCAGTAAACCCTGGCTTTGAGAAAAATTTCGGCCCTCAATCAATCGATCAATCAAATTTACTTAAAACACGGTAAAATCTTCAGTATAACAAATTACAAGAACATTAACGAAACATGATTACATATAACTATTGAATTACATAATATTACAAGGGTTAAAATCTCACTGATTTACAAGATTGCCATGCAATTGAAATAAAATATTTCGTATAGCGGTGAAACTGCATTTCCTGTGCAAGGCAGATGTAAATAACGATATACTTGAATACAGAGTTTTTGAAACATTGTAAAATACCAGTAATCTGTCTGTACTGAAATACAACAGGGCCGGTCTGGTCGTCTTTACCGCAGTGGCGTAGGTCAGGCTGGCTACGCTACTGTTTTAGGCGTACCGTATAAAAAAAATGGTCTAGGAACCTGTAGACCAGACTAAAAATGAAGGATAGACTAGAAATCAACTGTTCACGAATGAATTACTTTTGCAACAAGTTTTTTTAATGTCGGAGCGCCTGACTATGCACTATGGTACCTGAATTACATCTACGTTTACCGATTCCAGCGCTTCTTTCTCGGCCTTCCAGTCCTCTTTCTTTCCATTGTACTTCTTCGTGTAACCAACATAGAATGGTACTTCAGTTGTGCCTGAACATTCCACATTAATTGTATCTTTTCTCGCAAATCCAATTGAATTCATACAATTGAACCCGTACTTCCCGTATGGCAGGCTATAACAAGGAGAGTTGTATGAATATAGGAATATCGCTCCAGGACAGACGTTTCCTTCCGAGTTTTGTTTGTACGACTGCAACATTTTCTTCAGCGCCAGGGTAAGAAGAAAATATTCTGAATGACCTGCATTGCTCACGGGCTTGTGTATACTTTGATCATAACCAGCAGTCGCTACATTAGGATGCCGATTTTTACAATCTTCTGCAAGGAGTGGAGTCATAGTTGGCCATATTGGGGGATCAAACCTCGTGACACCATTAGCTGGATTAAAGATATTTGTAGACCAAGATGCTGCGGTACTTCTTATGACGTTTTTCTGCGTACCCGATTTATCCACGTCAGTACACAGGTTCTGAACATCGTAACTGACAACTGGGTCTGTGGCGACGCTTCCCTTGTGAAGATAAAGAACACCAAACTGTTGCCCGGCTGGATATGCGTTGCGAAAGTTGTTGCGAAGGGTCGTCATTATACTTCTCTCCTTTTCAAATTCCGCGGAGGAAAAAGACAGGATGAAAACAAGACCAATGAACCGTCTGATTTGCATCTTTCTGAAGTTTAACAAAAAGAAAAACATATAGTCACATAACAAAAATGGAATCAAAAACATTGAAAAAAAATTCTCTTCTCAACAGTCGCGTCCCAAATCGTTTTGTAGAGCATAAATATAAACCACACTGAGTGGTGTCCTTGTCGCTTTGGCAATCAAACCGCCCGGCCTATACACCTTTTTATGAACCAAAAGTGCCCCTGAAAGCTGGTGCCCCCCCCCCCCGCGCAATCTCTGGATGCTTCCTACTTCCCAGCTTTTCAACTAGAAGAGGTTTCTGCACGAAGTGCAACAGTACTGGAAAATTTCATTTCTAGATTCTTAACCTGGGTAAAGCTAACCGCGGCTCTTTGAAAGCCAGCCTATAATGTCAAAACGTACACTAAAACACTGCAACTATACAAGTTCATAACATTAAATCATCAATAAACGCTTGTACCTTGGCTTTGGATAATGAATAACTTCGTCTTTAAGTTCGTGTAAAATCTTTTCACGCGGATGAATATAATAAATACGAAGGATGAGAAAGATATATATATATAATTGCGTGTTCAACACATCAGTTCTCTAGACCTGCTTTCATGTGTCATGTGTCTTACTACGTATGAAGAATTATCGCAGGGTGTTCAATTATACTAATTTCATACTTTAACAACTTCGTTCACACTTTAAACACCTTTTTTGCGGGTTTTTTAATCGGTCCATTATCTTGCCACAATCTTCGATTTGAATCTATTGCTGAGTTGACAAAATGTCTTCTAAACCATGAAATCATTACTTTTTTAAACTGTTGAACGTTGATGTTTCTGTGTTTTCTCACAAAAATATAACATTTCAGTGAGTATTTTAAGTATATTTTCTACACTAGTTATTAACAGGCGATATTCGTGTATATATGTAGTAGTTCGCATCAGTAAACCCTGGCTTTGAGAGAAATTTCGGCCCTCAAAATCACTTGAAGTTATTCGGGACGAAATTACCAGAGGTGTGAGGATCGCGGGGATCGTGTGGGGGTTTGGGTAACACCCCTAATGCGTAATTCGCAAGCGATTAGGTTAGTTTTAATTTAAGTCGATTTTGAGACAAAAGTCAGTGGTCACATGAATACGTATCGTATTTAACTATATTTGTGACATTTATAAGAAAGTATTATGTTTGGCGGAAAAATATGGAAAAGATTGATTAATTACGTTACTTTGTGGCAAGAACTACATGTATAATTATTAGTTATTTTGAGAAACATCAGTGCAAAGAACTGACGACAAAATCAGCCGTCATTTATGGACCTAGTGCAACCTTGTAACAGTCACCATCCCCGATCTTCTGCGCACGATAAAAACCAGCCAGTAATCCACCTTGAATACTGTTTTCTCTTGAAGGAACATTCATGATCTCAGCACCCTTTCCACCTTTGAAAATAAAGATTCGTATTTAAATATATGGAACTTGAATCACGACTTAAGTTATATGTCGTATTTTGAGACAATTTATGATTGATTTGTACAAAATATATACATTCATTGCATCAGAATCTCGACGTTAGCATTCAGGCAGTTCTTCTCACAGACGGGTCATAACTACTGCTACATGGATGATAACTCGACTTTGATACGGTTCTAAATGCCCGCTAGTATAGCTGGGTAAACTGTAACAAACCTTGTCTGCTCGATGCAAACGGATATTCGTCACAATTTTTTCCCGGTACTTTTGGCAATTTTGGACAACCGGAGTTTCTTCTGTTCTGTGCTATAATCTTAGGGTCTGTGACGCGGTTTAACATTGTAGGTTTTCCCTTTGAAATGGCGTTTCGCATATTGTTGCAGACGTTTGGGATACGAGAACATGGAAATGTGATGGTGGGACATTCTTTAAGAAATAAGAAATAACTTAAAGTTGTTGTGAAAGTTGTTGTGTTCATCCCGTTCAGCGAGTCTATAAACGAATATCAAAACTAAACTTTTCATCATGTGTGCCCGAGTCTGCCCCCAAAATTTCGTACACATCTGCTCAGTACTTAAGCGGTGAATATAAAGATAAAGTTGGAGTAATTTCGTTCATGTTTCACTGTAAGAGAATACTCGTGCACACAGGAATACTAAAGGCATCCATGCGTACAGTAAAATGAAACAAAAATTGCACAGTAGTCAATACACACCATCAGACTGCGCCATTAAAGTCGGAATGAAAGCAACAAAACTTTCAGATTCTACAAAATCAAATAACTCGCATTTACCATACTGTATTAAACCATAACTGAAAGCAAATTATATAGGAGGCGGAAGTCATATAATTGACTATTTGCTACCCTACAGCCTATATCATCTAGTTTGTCAACCCACTAAACTCAGCCTTCAGATATCTTACTTTTCAACTTCAAGACTTCCTTTTGTTTTCACTCCAACGAAAACGACGTGGTTATAGATCCAAGATACTGACTCAACAAGAAGTTAACCGTGTTTTAGCCTACTCAAAACGTACCTTTCAAATGTCCAGCGAAGCAGTTTTCCTTTATTTATTTATTTATTTATAAATAAATAAATAAATAAATTATTTCCTTTATTTATTTCCGCCCCAGAGCCGGAAATCAAGAAAGTGGAGATATTGACATTATTTGTTGTCTCGCTAAAACCCAGGGTTTGGTAAATGGAAGTCCTATAATAAGGTCTGGATGACTTGACAAATGTATGGTCAACCATTGACTCACCACACGACTGTCAACAGTAAAAATAGGCAACAAAAATACCCAAAACATCAGCGGAAAAAAGAGAACAAACCAGGGCTGGATCCAGCACTAAGGCACAAATTTGCATTACAAAACAAAGTGGTTTATATTTTTAGCAGTTTTCTTGTGTCATGCAAATTAGTGCACTAGTGCTGGATCCACCCAGGAACAAACGTTTGTCTCTGTCTCGCGCACGCAAATAAGACGTTTGTTAAAGAAATGTCGTATTACGTTTCTGACAATATTTATTTTGTGACAGCACAAAAGAAACGTCTACAACATCAGTAGCTTTAGACCACACGATATGAAGACCTGGCTCTAATAAGTTTGATCTTGAAAGAATCGCCATCTTTGATATCATATTTCTTGAAAAATTGTGCCAGTTTGCCCCCTTGCCTGTTGTTTTCTTTTATCGGAACCGGCCTCAAAACAGCACCTTTTCCACCTTAGAACATGAAATCTGTGTTAGATTAATATGTCACATGTGTTTCACGTGATCATCAGTTACCACTGAACTATATATACTTATCATTATGTGAAAATGCTTGTTTTTGACCGCGATATCTTACCCTGGGCACAGCACGCAAACGGGTACTCGTCAATATTATAGCCTGCTGGTCTCGATCCATACGCGGCACATCCAGCTTCCACTCTGTTTTTACGGATTAGGGCCTTGTCTGTAATGCGGTTCAAGGTTGAAGGTTTTCCCATGATATTAATAGCGTAGTCTATGTTATCCCAGACGTTCGGAATTTTACTGCGAGACATTTCTAAAACTGGGCGTGAGGCAGCAGTCTCGTGAGTTGCGGAGTCTAAATAATAATTATAACTAGGAGTTACTATCGCAAGGAGATTGCTGCCTTGGGAAAACAACTATATATTAGCTTGAAAAAAAACTTTATCTACAAGTGATATCAGTGATTAAGTCTAAACAGATAAACTTACAGCACTTCAAAACTTACTACTTACACTTATTTGATGAAGTCTGAAATATTTACATCTTAATAGTAACAAGCAATTAATACTGATAATAACTTTTTATTAATAAGGCATTAATAGTAACAAACACTATGTATGCAATACAGTGCCATACATAAGTGTTTGTGATTGACTTATTGGTGGGGGGAGGGGTTTACATTATGTTTTCTCAACTGGTATATTATTTATATGAAAAAGATTTGCAATGCTTTTCAAAAAAAGTAAGATAAATTTATATTAAAAGAAGAACAGGAAATGTCAACATAATCGTACAAAATGTCAAATGCACTATCAAATTTAAATGTCAATTTCAGCAGCACAGTAACATGTGCCATAAATAGTTATTTAATGTTACATGTCAATAACATCTATAAAAGGGTACACAAAAACAAACATTTCTAATGTGACAATGGGGACTGTCGACACAGTAGAAAGACAAATGTCTTGGGGAACTATGTCTACCAAGGCTTTTACATTTGCACTATTAAGTCTATATTGTCAAGCCAAATCAGTTTCATTACACTGTTGTTTGCTTGTATACTCCCTCATATTTTTCATGATCATTTTCCTTTGAATGTTTAGCTTTTTTGTAATTCCCTATTTTTTCGGGGCCTTACACTCTGAATAAAATTCCCAGTTTTGGTTGAGGTGCAATTTTAAAAAAGAAGTTCTGTAAACTGAACAGGCACAATTTCAAACAAATTGCAATGCTATGCCTCAGAAAGAAATACAAATATTGCTCTAAATCTGAAATGTTAAGTTTGCAAAAGTTCAGCAATACTACTGCTGTACCATTAGGATTGGACATTCCAAAACAATTATGTGCATGAGAATCAAACAGATAGAAAACACTCCATATTATGCTTTATCAAAGAACATATTTATATTTAACCAATGTATTTGCAATTGCTATGTGAAGTTTATAAGAGGGAATGTCCTCATGAATGATAACAAGCCCTTGCAGTTTTTCAATTACACAAATTACTTCCCCATCATTTGTGTGACCATTGAGTCAGCCACAATGGACGACTCATAATTGTCATTTACCACAACAGGTCACTATCACTCACCACGATGGGTGGTTCATTTCGCTCAGATATCGAAATAAAGCTCATTCTCAAAACATGATACACTAACAAGTTTTGGCAGGTCTTTCGCGGATAAATACACGGCACCTGGTGGCAAATTGTCAAGTGATTTCTGTGATTATTCATCGCTTTTATATACATTTTGTCGCCTTGTATTAATAAACAAGACGCTTTCTCGAGCGTGTAGCCGTTGGGCATATCTACAGGGTGTCCCAAAAAAACGAAAACTATTGAAATCACTCATTGTTAAAATTTGAATGCCGTGTTCACGAATTTCAGCCCGTGGGGATTTAATGCAACTTATAAAATGCTAAATGTTGTGTTGCTAGAGAAAGGGGACGTATCGAAGGTCATGGTCCTTGAGATGCACATTTAAATAATGTTGCGCCCTTAGTGAAACGTTCCAAAAGACCAAAATGAAAATTGTGTACAAACCTACACGCTCCATAGACGGCAGTGAAACGTCTTGATAACTTTATGGGGAATCTTAAATCCCAAAAGAAAAAAACAACTGAACAAAAATTTATTACAATACGCTATAATTGGCGTGCGTACAGGCTATAAATCATCTATGCTATAAATTGTGTATGTTTCATAACATGGTCGCCATTTTGAATTTTATTTCGTAAAAATTACGTAAATTGAATGACGTAATTTGTCATTTTGTGAACTACCAATACCGAAACCTATAGTCGTTGGCGCCGCAGGCGGCCCAACGACTAAAAAGTGTTTAATGTCGTTAGCGACCATTGATTGCCATTGGCGCAAAGGCTTTTGTGGGCTGTTAAAAGTCCTAATAAACTATTAAAAGCACACTGTTTACCTCTAGAGGTAACATGAAAACAGTCATCAGCCATAATTTGTCGATTGCTTCAGCGTCAAGTCTTTTTTTAATACTTGCCTTGGAGTACGAACTTGCTTGTTATTTTAAAAAATACCGCAGCGTCACTGCGTCAAACTCCGCCCGGTCACAAAGCCCGATGTCACAGGATAATTGCCCCCCCCCCGATATATAATTGCATGTTCAATACATCAGTTCTCCACACCTGCTTTCATGTGTCATGTGTCATACCTTATTAAACTAATTAGAGAATTATCACACGGTGTTAATTGTACTAATTTCACATTTTAACGACTTCATTGTTTTCAATGGCACTTTAAACACTTTTTTGTGGGTTTTTTATTGTCCATTATCTTGCCATAATCTTGTATAGTTGACAAAATGTCTTCTAAACCATGAAATCATTACTTTTTTAAACTGTTAACCGCGTTGATGCTTCTGCGTTTTCTCACAAAAATATAACATTTCCGTGAGTATTTTAAGTATATTTTCTACACTAGTTATTAACAGGCGATATTCGTGTATATATGTAAGCAGTTCGCGTCAGTGAACCCTGGCTTTGAGAGAAATTTCGGCCCTTAAAATCACTTGAAGTTATTCGGGGCGAAATTACCAGAGGTGTGAGGATCGCGGGGATCGTGTGGGGGTTTGGGTAACACCCCTAATGCGTAATTCGCAAGCGATTAGGTTAGTTTTAGTTTAAGTCGATTTTGAGACAAAAATCAGTGGTCACATGAATACGTATCGTATTTAGCTATATTTGTGTCATTTATAAGAAAGAATTGTTTAGCGGAAAATCATTGAAAAGATTGATTAATTCATTACTTTGTGAGAAATCACATATATAGTTATTAGTTATTTTGAGAAACATCAGTGCAAAGAATTGACGACAAAATCAGCCGTCACTTATGGACCTAGTGCAACCTTGTAACAGTCACCATTCCCGATCTTCTGCTTTCGATAAAAACTGGCCAGTAATCCACCTTGAATACTGTTTTCTCTTGAAGGAACATTCATTATAACAGCACCCGCTCCACCTTTGAAAATAAAAATTTGTATTTAAATATATGGAACTTGAATTTAAATGTATGGACTTAAGTTATACGTCGTATTTTGAAACAATTTATGATTGATCTGTACAAAATATACAGATTCATAGCATCAGAATCTCGACGCTAGCATTCAGTAGGCAGTTCTTCTCACAGACGAGTCATAACATGACCGATAACTCGACTTTGATACGGTTTTAAATGCCCGCTAATATAGCTGGGTAATAAACTGTTACTAACCTTGCATGCTTGATGCAAACGGGTATTCGTCACAATTTTTTCCAGGTACTTTTGGCAATTTTGGACAACCGGAGTTTCTTCTGTTCTTTGCTATTGTCTTCGGGTTTGTGACGCGGTTTAATGTTGTAGGTCTTCCCTTTGAAATGGCGTTTCGCATATTTTTGCAAACGTTTGGCATACGAGAACAGGGAAATTTGATGCGCGGACACGGTGTTAATGCTCTAAGAAATAACTTAAAGTTGTTGTGAAAGTTGTTGTGTTTCATCCCGTTCATCGAGTCTATAAACAAATATCAAAACTGAAATTTTCATCATGTGTGCCCGAGTCTGCCCTCAAAATCTCGTACACATCTGCTCAGTACTTCAACTCGGTGATAAGATAATGCAAGAGAATAAACTCGTGCACACAGGAATACAAAAGGTATCCATGCGTACAGTAGAATGAAACAAAAATTGCACTGAGTAGTCAGTACCCACCATCAGACTTCGCCATTAAAGTCGGAATAAAAGCAACCAAAGCAATGAATAATAGGATGGACTTCATTTTTAAACTTTCAGACTTCTACAAAATTAAATAACTCGCATTTACCATACTGTATTAAACCATAACTGAAAGCACATTATATAGCGAGGCGGAAGTCATATAATTGACTATTTGCTACAGTCTATATCATCTAGTTTGTCAACCCACTAAACTCAGCCTTCAGATATCTTACTTTTCAACTTCAAGGCTTCCTTTTGTTTTCACTCCTACGAAATACGCCGTCAGTGGTTATAGATCCAAGCTACTGACTCAACAAGAAGTTAACCGTGTTTGAGCCTACTCAAAACGTACCTTTCAAATGTCCACCGAAGCAGTTTTCATTTACTTAGAAGTACCGCCCAAAAGCCGGAAATCAAGGAAGTGGAGATATTGACATTATTTGTTGTCTCGCTAAAACCCAGGGTTTGGTAAAATACATGTCCTAATAAGATCTGGATGATTTAACACTGAAATGTATGGTCAACCATTGACCCACCACGCGACTGTCAACAGTAAAAAAAGGCAACAAAAATACCCGGCAAAACATCAGGGGAAAAAAGAGAACAAACCAGGGATAGATCATGCAGCACTAATGCACAAATTTGCATTACAAAACAAAGTGGTTTATATTTTTAGCAGTTTTCTTGTGTCATGCAAATTAGTGCACTAGTGCTGAATCCACCCAGGAACAAACGTTTGTCTCTGTCTCGCGCACGCAAATAAGACGTTTGTTAAAGAAATGTCGTATTACGTTTCTGACAATATTTATTTTGTGACAGCACAAATAAAACGTCTACAACATCAGTAGCTTTAGACCACACGATATGAAGACCTGGCTCTAAGTAAGTTTGATCTTGAAAGAATCGCCATCTTTGATATCATTTTTCTTGAAAAATTGTGCCAGTTTGCCCCCTTGGATGCTGTTTTCTCTTATCGGAACCGGCCTCAAAACAGCGCCTTTTCCACCTTAGAACATGAAATCTGTGTTAGATTAATATGTCACATGTGTTTCACGTGATCATCAGTTACCACTGAACTATATATACTTATCATTATGTGAAAATGCTTGTTTTTGACCGCGATATCTTACCCTGGGCACAGCACGCAAACGGGTACTCGTCAATATTATAGCCTGGTGGTCTCGATCCATACGCGGCACATCCAGCTTCCACTCTGTTTTTACGGATTAGGGCCTTGTCTGTAATGCGGTTCAAGGTTGAAGGTTTTCCCATGATATTAATAGCGTAGTCTATGTTATCATAGACGTTCGGAATTTTACTGCGAGACATTTCTAAAACTGGGCGTGAGGCAGCAGTCTCGTGAGTTGCGGAGTCTAAATAATAATTATAACTAGGAGTTACTATCGCAAGGAGATTGCTGCCTTGGGAAAACAACTATTTATTAGCTTGAAAAAAAACTTTATCTACAAGTGATATCAGTGATTAAGTCTAAACAGATAAACTTACAGCACTTCAAAACTTACTACTTACACTTATTTGATGAAGTCTGAAATATTTACATCTTAATAGTAACAAGCAATTAATACTGATAATAACTTTTTATTAATAAGGCATTAATAGTAAACACTATGTATGCAATACAGTGCCATACATAAGTGTTTGTGATTGACTTATTGGTGGGGGGAGGGGTTTACATTATGTTTTCTCAACTGGTATATTATTTATATGAAAAAGATTTGCAATGCTTTTCAAAAAAAAGTAAGATAAATTTATATTAAAAGAAGAACAGGAAATGTCAACATAATCGTACAAAATGTCAAATGCACTATCAAATTTAAATGTCAATTTCAGCAGCACAGTAACATGTGCCATAAATAGTTATTTAATGTTACATGTCAATAACATCTATAAAAGGGTACACAAAAACAAACATTTCTAATGTGACAATGGGGACTGTCGACACAGTAGAAAGACAAATGTCTTGGGGAACTATGTCTACCAAGGCTTTTACATTTGCACTATTAAGTCTATATTGTCAAGCCAAATCAGTTTCATTACACTGTTGTTTGCTTGTATACTCCCTCATATTTTTCATGATCATTTTCCTTTGAATGTTTAGCTTTTTTGTAATTCCCTATTTTTTCGGGGCCTTACACTCTGAATAAAATTCCCAGTTTTGGTTGAGGTGCAATTTTAAAAAAGAAGTTCTGTAAACTGAACAGGCACAATTTCAAACAAATTGCAATGCTATGCCTCAGAAAGAAATACAAATATTGCTCTAAATCTGAAATGTTAAGTTTGCAAAAGTTCAGCAATACTACTGCTGTACCATTAGGATTGGACATTCCAAAACAATTATGTGCATGAGAATCAAACAGATAGAAAACACTCCATATTATGCTTTATCAAAGAACATATTTATATTTAACCAATGTATTTGCAATTGCTATGTGAAGTTTATAAGAGGGAATGTCCTCATGAATGATAACAACCCTTGCAGTTTTTCAATTACACAAATTACTTCCCCATCATTTGTTGTGACCATTGAGTCAGCCACAATGGACGACTCATAATTGTCATTTACCACAACAGGTCACTATCACTCACCACGATGGGTGGTTCATTTCGCTCAGATATCGAAATAAAGCTCATTCTCAAAACATGATACACTAACAAGTTTTGGCAGGTCTTTCGCGGATAAATACACGGCACCTGGTGGCAAATTGTCAAGTGATTTCTGTGATTATTCATCGCTTTTATATACATTTTGTCGCCTTGTATTAATAAACAAGACGCTTTCTCGAGCGTGTAGCCGTTGGGCATATCTACAGGGTGTCCCAAAAAAACGAAAACTATTGAAATCACTCATTGTTAAAATTTGAATGCCGTGTTCACGAATTTCAGCCCGTGGGGATTTAATGCAACTTATAAAATGCTAAATGCTTTGTGTTGCTAGAGAAAGGGGACGTATCGAAGGTCATGGTCCTTGAGATGCACATTTAAATAATGTTGCGCCCTTAGTGAAACGTTCCAAAAGACCAAAATGAAAATTGTGTACAAACCTACACGCTCCATAGACGGCAGTGAAACGTCTTGATAACTTTATGGGGAATCTTAAATCCCAAAAGAAAAAACACAACTGAACAAAAATTTATTACAATACGCTATAATTGGCGTGCGTACAGGCTATAAATCATCTATGCTATAAATTGTGTATGTTTCATAACATGGTCGCCATTTTGAATTTTATTTCGTAAAAATTACGTAAATTGAATGACGTAATTTGTCATTTTGTGAACTACCAATACCGAAACCTATAGTCGTTGGCGCCGCAGGCGGCCCAACGACTAAAAAGTGTTTAATGTCGTTAGCGACCATTGATTGCCATTGGCGCAAAGGCTTTTGTGGGCTGTTAAAAGTCCTAATAAACTATTAAAAGCACACTGTTTACCTCTAGAGGTAACATGAAAACAGTCATCAGCCATAATTTGTCGATTGCTTCAGCGTCAAGTCTTTTTTTAATACTTGCCTTGGAGTACGAACTTGCTTGTTATTTTAAAAAATACCGCAGCGTCACTGCGTCAAACTCCGCCCGGTCACAAAGCCCGATGTCACAGGATAATTGCCCCCCCCCCCGATATATAATTGCATGTTCAATACATCAGTTCTCCACACCTGCTTTCATGTGTCATGTGTCATACCTTATTAAACTAATTAGAGAATTATCACACGGTGTTAATTGTACTAATTTCACATTTTAACGACTTCATTGTTTTCAATGGCACTTTAAACACTTTTTTGTGGGTTTTTTATTGTCCATTATCTTGCCATAATCTTGTATAGTTGACAAAATGTCTTCTAAACCATGAAATCATTACTTTTTTAAACTGTTAACCGCGTTGATGCTTCTGCGTTTTCTCACAAAAATATAACATTTCCGTGAGTATTTTAAGTATATTTTCTACACTAGTTATTAACAGGCGATATTCGTGTATATATGTAAGCAGTTCGCGTCAGTGAACCCTGGCTTTGAGAGAAATTTCGGCCCTTAAAATCACTTGAAGTTATTATTCGGGGCGAAATTACCAGAGGTGTGAGGATCGCGGGGATCGTATCGGGGTTTGGGTAACACCCCTAAAGCGTAATTCGCAAGCGATTAGGTTAGTTTTAACTCATTCCCGTCCGGTCTGATTAATTTAGGACTTAGAAGTCCTACTTTTTTAATGTCTAATAACTCCGCGAATGCGCGAGCAAAAAACACAAAAATACCACCAAATTATAGCTTGAGAAAAGTACTATAACCCCATCGTTTCTGTTATAATCCGGAAATTAATAAATATTTCTGTTAACCTGACACCGCCGTGCAGCTGTCAAAATCATATCAAATTACAAAGTGATGACAACCGGAAATATAGCTCGCCTTTGGAATTTCGTTTTTTTCTTTTTTCTTTTTTCATCCTTTCGTATTTTAACCGTTATAGATAAACTAGAAATGCTTTATTTATCTTTTCTGATAGTTTTTAAGTCAGGATGGGCAGAAAAACTCGAAAAATATCGATTTTTCTGATTTGTTATTGTTTGTAGCGAGATGCGTTGCTCAGCGCACGCACATGCGGTTGTCGCGTGAGGTGAAAGGTGTCAAAAACTCAATGATGCCTACCCCCTAGGGGTAAAATAAGCCCGGAAATCGATTTCTGGGGTAAAATTGTCCCTAGAAGACATATATTCGGCCTTTCTGGAGCGAAATTTTTCCGATTTTTTGTCAAATTTTCGCCAATATGGTGATAATTATATGCAAATTTTCGGGTTTTCCGTTTGTAAACACGTTTGTTGGAAATACCACTACAAATCGCCAAAACGACTGTATTTCAAGCAAAATAGATGGAAATATTGATCACAATGTAAGCTACAAACATTTGGAGGTTTTTAGGCGAGATTTCTGGAAGGCTTTGCGTATTTTCGCTTCTCCAAAATTCAATTTCAAAAGTACAAGATCGGCAATTAATATCTTGGCTTATAGGAAAGCTATTGAAATGAACTAAACTTATACAAATAGATAAATGTTTTAGCTTTAAGATAATACAATTTCTAGTTGATTTGATAAAATACTTGCAGATAAAATCGAAATTATCTGCGTGCGTCGTTTACGACCGGACGGCAATGAGTTTTAATTTAAGTCGATTTTGAGACAAAAGTCAGTGGTCACATGAATACGTGTCGTATTTAGCTATATTTGTGTCATTTATAAGAAAGAATTGTTTAGCGGAAAATTATTGAAAAGATTGATTAATTACGTTACTTTGCGACAAGAATCACATTTATAGTTATTAGTTATTTTGAGAAACATCAGTACAAAGAATTGACGACAAAATCAGCCGTCATTTATGGACCTAGTGCAACCTTGTAACAGTCACCATTCCCGATCTTCTGCTTTCGATAAAAACTGGCCAGTAATCCACCTTGAATACTGTTTTCTCTTGAAGGAACATTCATTATAACAGCACCTGCTCCACCTTTGAAAATAAAGATTTGTATTTAAATATATGGAACTTGAATTTAAATGTATGGACTTAAGTTATACGTCGTATTTTGAAACAATTTATGATTGATCTGTACAAAATATACAGATTCATAGCATCAGAATCTCGACGCTAGCATTCAGTAGGCAGTTCTTCTCACAGACGGGTCATAACATGACCGATAACTCGACTTTGATACGGTTTTAAATGCCCGCTAGTATAGCTGGGTAATAAACTGTTACTAACCTTGCATGCTTGATGCAAACGGATATTCGTCACAATTTTTTCCAGGTACTTTTGGCAATTTTGGACAACCGGAGTTTCTTCTGTTCTTTGCTATTGTCCTCGGGTTTGTGACGCGGTTTAACGTCGTAGGTTTTCCCTTTGAAATGGCGTTTCGCATATTTTTGCAGACGTTTGGCATACGAGAACAGGGAAATTTGATGCGGGGACACGGTGTTAATGCTCTAAGAAATAACTTAAAGTTGTTGTGAAAGTTGTTGTGTTTCTTCCCGTTCATCGAGTCTATAAACAAATATCAAAACTGAAATTTTCATCATGTGTGCCCGAGTCTGCCCTCAAAATCTCGTACACATCTGCTCAGTACTTCAACTCGGTGATAAGATAAATGCAAGAGAATATCCTCGTGCACACAGGAATACAAAAGGTATCCATGCATACAATAAAATGACACAAAAATTTCACAGTAGTCAGTACCCACCATCAGACTTCGCCATTAAAGTCGGAATGAAAGCAATCAAAGCAATGAATAATAGGATGGACTTCATTTTTAAACTTTCAAACTTCTACAAAATCAAATAACTCACATTTACCATACGGTATTAAACCATAACTGAAACCACATTATATAGCGAGGCGGAAGTCATATAATTGACTATTTGCTACAGTCTATATCATCTAGTTTATCAACCAACTAAACTCAGCCTTCACCTAACTTACTTTTCAACTTTAGGACTTCCTTTTGTTTTCACTCCTACGAAAACGACGTGGTTATAGATCCAAGCTACTGACTCAACAAGAAGTTAACCGCCTTTTAGCCTTCGCAAAACGTACCTTTCAAATGTCCAGCGAAGCAGTTTTCCTTTACTTAGAAGTACCGCCCCAAAGCCGGAAATCAAGGAAGTGGAGATATTGACATTATTTGTTGTCTCGCTAAAATCCAGGGTTTGGTAAAATACATGTCCTAATAAGGTCTGGATGACTTGAAAAATGTATGGTCAACCATTGACTCACCACGCGACTGTCAACAGTAAAAAAAGGCAACAAAAATACCCAAAACAACACGGGAAAAAAGAGAACAAACGAGGGATGGATCATGCAGCACTTAATGCTATTTTTTGCAGTTTTCTTGTGTCATGCAAATTAGTGCTCTAGTGCTGGATCCATCCCAGGAACAAACGCTTGTCTCTGTCGCGTGCACGCAAATAAGACGTTTGTTAAAGAAATGTTGTATTACGTTTCTGACAATATTTATTTTGTGACAGCACAAAAGAAACGTCTACAACACCAGTAGCTTTAGACCACACGATATGAAGAGCTGAAGCTAGCAACTGACTAATAATTTGTGTCGTTAATAAGTTTGATGTCGTAAGAATCGCCATCTTTGATATTATATTTCTTGTAAAATTGTGCCAGTATGCCCCCTTGCCTGCTGTTTTCTATTATCGGAACCAGCCTCAAAATAGCATCTTTTCCACCTTAGAAAATAAAATCTGTGTTAGATTAATACATCACATGTGTTTCACGTGCTCATAAGTTACCACTGAATTATTTAACACTTATTTACTGCGAACGAAGGAAACATTATGTTTTGTGGACCCGAGACCTGTCGATATTTCACGAGGCGAAGCCGAGTGAAATATCGATGGTCGAGGGTCCACAAAACATAATGTTTTCTGAGTTTTTGGTAAATAAGTGTTTTATTATATACGACTTGTCAAAGAAAAACCAAACTACAGGGTAAAACAACGAAATATCTATTCATAAAAGACATAATTTCAAATGGATAAAAGTTGTTATTTCCCATGAGATAACACGTTATCTCACTCTGCAGGGGGTCGCGCTGGCGACATCAAAATTTCGTCACTCTCGCGTGATTCGCTCTCGACCAATGAAACGCTACGAAAACAAAACTTTGACAAGTGGTATATAATAAATATACTTATCATTATGTAAAAACTGTGAATATGATACTTTGAAATATTTTTACTTGTTTTTGACCGAGATCTTACCCTGGACACTGGATGCTACCGGGTACTCGTCAACATTATAGCCTGGTGGTCTCGCTCCATACTTAGTTACACCAGAATCCACTCTGTTTTTCCTGATTTGGGCCTTGTTTGTAGTGCGGGTCAAAGTTGCAGATTTTTTCTTGGTGTAAATAGCGAAGTGCATGTTATCCCAGACTTGCGGAAATTTACTGCGATACATTTTTAAAACTGGGCGAAAGAAAGCACGTTTCTCAGATGATGATTCCTTGTTGCTAATCTCGTGAGATGCGGAGTCTAAATAATTATAAAAACACATTTTTGATAGCACCTTTCGCTATATTTTTCTTTTCAAGGCCTTTTTTCGATATTTATTTTGGGTTCGCCTCGAGTCATACTTTACGACATTATACAGCTTTACGGTAGAAAATACAGTTGATGGGTTTATAAAATAAAAATAAAAAGTGGGTTAGATACGAACCTCTTCCATGAATGGTTGTTGTGAATGCGGCGAGAAAAACACAAACAAGAAATGGCAAAAAAACTTTCATCCTTAAAATTTTGAGTGTTTAAAAGCTAATCTTCTGATTTCTGTAAGTCTGAAAAAATAATCCTAATTAGGCTGTTGCTGTGTATTTTATGACATTATTCCATTAATAAAAGTATACAATAAAATCGCAAAACAAAATGACCCAACTATGTGGTAAATTCTTCAGTTAAAAATGTTGCGTATTTATTGCAGAAAGAAGAAGTTTCTGCATGAAGAAAAGTATTGGAAATTTCATTTTTTGTTCTTACTTCTTAACCTGCGTTAAACTAACCATGGTCCACGCGGTGTCACTAAAACACTAAAACACTGCAACTATACAAGTTCATAACATTAAATTATCAATAAAAGTTTATACCTTGGCTGTGGATAAATGAATAACTTCGCTTTTTAGTTCGTGTAAGATCTTCTCACGCGGATGAATACTTTGAATATAATAAACACAAACGATGAAAAAGATAATTATATAACTTGCGTGTTCAACACATCAGTTCTCCACACCTGCTTTCATGTGTCATGTGTCATACGTATGAAGAATTATCACACGGTGTTAATTGTACTAATTTCATACTTTAACAACTTCATTGTTTTCAATGACACTTTAAACATTTTTGCGGGTTTTTTATTGTCCATTATCTTGCCATAATCTTGTATAGTTGACAAAATGTCTTCTAAACCATGAAATCGTTACTTTTAAACTGTCGACCGTTGATGCTTCTGTGTTTTCACAAAAATAACATTTCCTTGAGTTTTTAACTACATTTCTACATACACTAGTTCAGTTAACAGGCGATATTCTTGTGTATATATGTAGTAGTTCGCATCAGTAAACCCAGGCTTTGAGAGAAATTTCGGCCCCTTAAAATCACTTGAAGTTATTAAAAAACTCAATACCCACATCATGCATCACCAGGGGCGAAATTACCAGAGGTGTGAGGATCGCGGGGATCGTGTCTGTGTGTCGGGGGGGGGAGGGGAGGTCTGGGTGACACCCCTAATGCGTTATTCGCAAGCGATTAGGTTAGTTTTAATTTAAGTCGATTTTGAGACAAAAGTCAGTGGTCACATGAGTATGTATCGTATTTACCTACACTTGTGTCATTTATAAGAAAGAATTTTTGGCGGAAAATTATTGAAAAGATTGATTAATTACGTTACTTTGTGGCAAGAATCACATGTATAATTATTAGTTATTTTGAGAAACATCATGCAAAGAACTGACGACAAAATTATTAGTTTGTGACAATGTAGTAGTTACTACATTGAGGAAAGAAAACAAAAACTAGCCCAAGTGAAGAAGAGAAAAAAGTAGTTTGTGTTAATGTTAGTACAGTGTGTGACTTATCATGTAATTTCATAAGAGAAATATGTGCAACTATACAAGTTGATAACATTAAATCATCAATAAACACTTATAGCTTGGCTTTGGATAATGAATAACTTTACTTTTAAGTTCGTGTAAGATCTTTACATGCAGATGAATACTTTGAATAAACACGAACGATGAAAAAGATAAATATATAATTGCATGTTCAATACATCAGTTCTCCACACCTGCTATACTGTGTCATGTGTCGTACCGTATTAAAGAATCATCGCAGGGTGTTAATTGTACTAATTTCACACTTTAACAACTTCATTGTTTCCAATGGCACTTTAAACACTTTTTTGCGGGATAATGTCAATTATCTTGCTATAATCTTGTATATAGTTGACAAAATGTTTTCTAAAGCATGAAACCATTACTTTTAAACTGTTGACCTTCTGCATGAAGAAAAGTATTGAAAATTCCATTTCTAGATTCGTAACCTGGATTCTTAAGCTAACCCCTGTTCTTTAAAAGCCAATCCCTGGTGTCAAAACGTACACTAAAATCCTGAAACTTGACAAAATTAAATCATGAATAAAAGCTTATACCTTCGCTTTCTATTAATGAATAACTTCGTGTGTAAGATCTTTACATGCGGATGAAAATTTTGAATAGGATAAACATGAACGATGAAAAAGATAAATATATGATTGCATGTTCAACACATCAGTTCTCCACACCTGCTTTCATGTGTCATGTGTCATACGTATGAAGAATTATCACACGGTGTTAATTGTACTAATTTCATACCTTAACGATTTCATTGTTTCCAATGACACTTTAAACACTTTTTTGCGGGTTCTTTATTGTCCATTATCTTGCCATAATCTTGTATAGTTGACAAAATGTCTTCTAAACCATGAAATCGTTACTTTTAAACTGTCGACCGTTGCTGCTTCTGTGTTTTCTCACAAAAATAACATTTCCGTTAGTATTTTAAGTATACTTTCTACACTAGTAATTAACAGGCGATATTCGTGTGTATATATGAAGTAGTTCACGTCAGTAAACCCAGGTTTTGAGAGAAATTTCGGCCCCTTAAAATCACTTGAAGTTATTTAAAAACTCAATACCCACATCATGCATCACCAGGGGCGAAATTACCAGAGGTGTGAGGATCGCGGGGATCGTATCTGTGTGGGGGGGGGGTTGGGGGTGACACCCCTAATGCGTTATTCGCAAGCGATTTTGAGAAACATCAGTGCAAAGAACTGGCGACAAAACCAACCGTCATTTATGGACCTAGTGCAACTTTGTAACAACCACCTTTCCCAATCTTCTGCTTTCGATAAAACCGGCCAGTAATCCACCCTGAATGCTGTAGTCTGACTCTACTGACATTTGTTTGTTATTTTTAGTGATGAAAATCACAGTAGTTATCTACAACAAAAGAAAAAAAAGAAGAAAGATCGAACTTCAATATTCCCCGAGAATACAACAGAATCAACGAAGATAAAAAATAAAAACTTGTGAAATAAATACACACAATTTAGGCCCAAATTGTACCGGCGAATCAAGCGGCTATACTAAACACAAAATTAACGAAACATTTTAATAAACTAAGCCGTTCAGTCATTTATATTGAGTTTCCTTTCGAGAATGATGACTATTTTGACGTTAAAAACCAACAAGGATTGTTTAAAAATGCTAAAAGAATACCAAAACACTAAAATTTCTCGCTAAAATCACTTAAAAAACGTTTAGGCGTTTAAATCTTGACATTTCCAAGCGTATGCCTTATTAGTCGTTTTCTATGCATATACTTGTTAGGGACCGCCTCCCGAGACCAGGAAAAGCTTAAATACGTTAAATTTAACTTCGCTCTCAGGGCTAGCCACTGTAGCTGATTCGTCTATGACGCTAGGCTTGTGGCGATGCATACTCTGTTTCTCACTGAGACGTAACGGTTAGGTGCACATACATCATGGTCTGGGGGCCGTAGTGCATCTCCCCCTTAGACGGCCGTTAAGATGTGAGTTATGGGGGGGAGTTCTTCCTATAGCAACTGTCCTTGCACCTTTCGTAGTTGTAACTATGTTGGTATATTGCAGCCGGTTGTATAACCAGGTTAGATTGTGGCATAGGCTGGATGATCTCTTTTGGGTGTTTTTACGTTCTTTCCCAAATTTTTCTTTTTTTTGGCATGCTTTCCAAATTTTTCTTTTACATACAAAAAACACTGTTATTAAACATATATGAAACGGATATAAAAATTTGTATCGACTGAAAACCACCTTAATTTACCCCTGAATACTCTCCCCAGTCTCTGCATGGCTGAGCCAGCTCAACACGAATTATCATGCAAGAAAAAAAGTCAAACAACTACTTGAACAACTAATACAATTCCTGTTGAGTATAGGAATCTATAAAAAAAAACCAAAAAAACTCTGGGATAGACTAGAAATCAACTGTTCACGAATGAATCACTTCTGCAACAATTTTTTTTTTAAAAGTCGAAGCGCCTGCCCACACTATGGTACATGAATCACTTTTATGTTTGCCATAGTCAGCCACATCTTCCCTCCGTCCCAATCACCGTCCTCGTCCTGGTACTTAGTTGTGTAACCAACATAAAATGGTATCGCTGGGCCTGGACATTCCTTATCAATGATTTTTTCTCTAGCCCCTCTAATGACATACACAACCAGCCGTTGAAACGTCACGAAAACAGGGAGAGAGATATGAATACAGGAATATCGCTCCAGGACAGATATGACCTTTCGAGTTTTGCTTGTATGACTGTAACATTTCCTCCAGGGCCAGTTTAAGAAGAAAATATTCCGAATGACCTGAATTCAGTGATAAACTTTTATCATAACCAGCAGTCGCTACATTAGGATGTTGTTTTTCGCAATCAATTGCAAGGAGTGGAGTCAGAGTTGGCCATATTGGGGGCTTAAGCACCGCGACGCTATTATCTGGATCATAATTTGTAGACCAAAACGCTGCAGCTTCTTTTATGACGTTTTTCCGCCTACCCATTTCATCCTTGGCTTTACACAGGTTCTGAACATCGTAGACAGGGGGGTTGGCGACGCTTCCCTGGTGAAGATAAAGAACACCAAACTGTTGTTGCTCAGGTGGATATGCGTTGCGAAAGTTGTTGCGAAGGGTCGTCAGTATTTTTCTCTCGTCTTCAAATTCTGCAGAGGAAAAAGACAGGATGAGAAGAAAACCAATGAACCGTCTGATTTGCATCTTCCTGAAGTTTAACAAAAAGAGAAACATCAGAGTCACAAATCATAAAAATAAAATGAAAGCATTAGAAAAAAAAACTCTTTTCAACCAGAAGAGGTTTGCATGAAGAACAGTACTGGAAAATTTCTTTCCTATATTCTTAACCTGGTTAAAGCTAACCGCGGCTCTTTGAAAGCCAATCCATATACTGTCAAAACGTACACTAAAATACTGCAACTATACAAGTTGATACATTAAATCATCAATAAACACTTATAGTCTTATACCTTTGGCTTTGCCTTTGGATAATGAATAACTTCGCCTTTAAGTTCGTAAGATCTTTGCATGCGCATGAATACTTTGAATATAATAAAAAACAAATATATAATTGCATGTTCAACACATCAGTTCTTCTTCACACCTACTTTCATGTGTCATTTGTCGTACCGTATTAAAGAATTATCGCAGGGTGTTTAATTGTACTAATTTCATACTTTAACCACTTCATTGTATTCAATGGCACTTTAAACCCTTTTTTTAATTAATGTCCATTATCTTCCCATAATATTCGACTTGTATTGTTCTGTTGACAAAATGTCTTCTAAACCATAAAATCCTTACTTTTAAACTGTTGACCCTTGCTGCTTCAGTGCTTCTGCGTTTTTTGACAAATTTCAAGTATATTTCCGGCTATACGAGTATTTGACAGGTAATATTCGTGTGTATATGTAATAGTTAGCGTCAGTTAACCCTGGCTTTGAGAAAAATTTCAGCCCTCAATCAATCAATCGATCGATCAAATTTATTTAAAACACGGTAAAATCTTCATTATAACAAATTACAAAAACATTAACGAGACATGATTACATATAACTAATTACATAATATTACAAGGGTTAAAACTGCATGTCACTGATTTACAAGATTGCCGATTGAAATAAAGTATTTTGTTAAGAACATAGCAGTGAAACTGTATTTCCCGTGTTATATGCGAATATGTAATTAACGATGTACTCAGAATACAGAGATCTTGAAACATTGTAAAATACCAGTGATCTGTCCGTACTGAAATACAATAGCCACATGGCCGATCTGGTCGTTTTTACCGCAGTAGCGTAGGCTATGCTATATACTGTTTTAGGCGTACCGTATAAATATAAGCGGTGTAGGAACCTATAGACCAGACTAGAAATCAAGGATAGACTAGAAATCAACTGCTCACGAATGAATCAAGTTTTTTTAATGTCGGAGCGCCTGACCATGCACTATGGTACTTTAATTACATCTACTTTTACCGATTCCAGCGCTTCTTTCTCGGCGTTCCAGTCCTCTGGTTTTCCATCGAACATCCTCGTGTAACCAACATAGAATGGTACTATTGTGCCTGAACATTCCACATTAATTATATCTACTCTTGCAAATCCAATTGAATTCATACAATTCCAACCGTACTTCCCGTATGGCAGGCTATAACAAGGAGAGTTGTATGAATACAGGAATATTGCTTCAGGACAGACGCCTTTCGAGTTTCGTTTGTACGACTGCAACATTTCCTTCAGCGCCAGTTTAAGAAGAAGGTATTCTGAATGACCTGCATTGCTCACGGGTTTGTCTATACTTTGATCAAAACCAGCCGTCGCTACATTAGGATGCTGATCTTCACAATATTTTGCAAGGAGTGGAGTCTGAGTCGGCCATATTGGGGGCTTAAGCACCGCGACACTATTATCTGGATCATACTTTTTAGACCAAAATTCTGCAGCTTCTTTTATGACGTTTTTCTGCGCACCCGATTTATCCGCGACTGTACATAGGTTCTGAACATCGTAGACAGGGGGGTTGGCGACGCTTCCTTGGTGAAGATAAAGAACACCAAACTGTTGCCCGGCTGGATATGCGTTGCGAAAGTTGTTGCGAATGGTCGTCAGTATAGCTTTCTCGTCTCCAAACACCGCAAAGGAAAAAGACAGGATGAGAACAAGACCAATGAACCGTCTGATTTGCATCTTCCTGAAGTATAACAAAAATAAAAACATAGTCACATAACAGAAATGGAATCAGAAGCATTGAAAAAAAATACTCTTCTCAACGTCGGCGTACGAAACAGGGGGGGGATTTTTCATGTGGCGAAAGGTGCCCTTTTTGAGATGAAGGTTAAGCCAAGGATTCGATAAGCCAATGTAGCTGTGAATATTATTTAAAATGGACCTACACGTGCCCAAATCGTTTTGTAGAGCATAAATATAAACCACACTAGTGGTGTCCTTGCCGCTTTGGCAATCAAACCGTCCCGATTCACATTTTCAGCTGCCCTTTTTATGAACCAAAGTGTCCCTGCAAGCTGGTGCCCCCCCCCTCCCGCAATATCTGGATGCTTCTTGCGCCCCTGCTTTTCAACCAGAAGAGGTTTCTGCACGAAGTGCAACAGTACTGGAAAATTTCATTTCTAGATTCTTAACCTGGGTAAAGCTAACCGCTGCTCTTTAAAAGCCAATCCCTGGTGTCAAAACGTACACTAAAACACTGCAACTATACAAGTTCATAACATTAAATCATTAATAAACACTTATACCTTGGCTTTGGATAATGAATAACTTCGCCTTTAAGTTCGTGTGAGATCTTTTCACGCAGATGAATATAATAAACACGAACGATGAAAAAGATAAATATATAATTGCGTGTTCAACACATCAATTCTCCACACCTGCTTTCATGTGTCATGTGTCATACGTATGAAGAATTATCACACGGTGTTAATTGTACTAATTTAACACTTTAACCACTTCAATGACACTTTAAACACTTTTTTGCGGGTTTTTGAATCGGTTCATTATCTTGCCACAATCTTCGACTTGAATATTGTTGAGTTGACAAAATGTCTTCTAAACCATGAAATCATTACTTTTTTAAACTGTTGACCGTTGATGCTTCTGTGTTTTCTCACAAAAATATAACATTTCCCTGAGTATTTTAAGTTTCTACACTAGTCATTAACAGGCGATATTCGTGTGTATATATGTAGTAGTTCGCATCAGTAAACCCAGGCTTTGAGAGAAATTCCAGCCTTAAAATCACTTGAAGTTATTCCGGCAAAAACTCAATGCCCACGGCATGCATCACCAGGGGCGAAATTACCAGAGGTGTGAGGATCGCGGGGATCGCGTGGGGGGGCTTGGGTAACACCCTTTTGCGTAATTGGCAAGCGATTAGGTTAGTTTTAATTTAAGTCGATTTTGAGACAAAAGTCAGTGGTCACATGAGTGCGTATCGTATTTAGCTATATTTGTGTCATTTATAAGAAAGAATTGTTTGGCGGAAAATTATTGAAAAGATTGATTAATTACGTTACTTTGTGGCAAGAATTACATGTATAATTATTAGTTATTTTGAGAAACATCAGGGGAAAGAATTGACGACAAAATCAGCCGTCATTTATGGACGTAGTGCAACCTTGTAACAATCACCATTCCCGATCTTCTGCTTTCGATAAAAACTGGCCAGTAATCCACCTTGAATACTGTTTTCTCTTGAAGGAACATTCATTATAACAGCACCCGCTCCACCTTTGAAAATAAAGATTCGTATTTAAATATAAGGAACTTGAATCACGACTTAAGTTATACGCCGTATTTTGAGACAATTTATGATTGATTTGTACAAAATATATACATTCATAGCATCAGAATCTCGACGCTAGCATTCAGTAGGCAGTTCTTCTCACAGACGGGTCATAACATGGACGATAACTCGACTTTGATACGGTTTTAAATGCCCGCTAGTATAGCTGGGTAATAAACTGTAACAAACCTTGCATGCTTGATGCAAACGGATATTCGTCACAATTTTTTCCAGGTACTTTTGGCAATTTTGGACAACCGGAGTTTCTTCTGTTCTTTGCTATTGTCCTCGGATTTGTGACGCGGTTCAACGTTGTAGGTTTTCCCTTTGAAATGGCGTTTCGCATATTTTTGCAGACGTTTGGCATACGAGAACAGGGAAATTTGATGCGGGGACACGGTGTTAATGCTCTAAGAAATAACTTAAAGTTGTTGTGAAAGTTGTTGTGTTTCATCCCGTTCGAGTCTATAAACAAATATCAAAACTGAAATTTTCTGAGTCTGCCCTCAAAATCTCGTACACATCTGCTCAGTACTTCAACTCGGTGATAAGATAATGCAAGAGAATATACTCGTGCACACAGGAATAGAAAAGGTATCCATGCATACAGTAAAATGAAACAAAAATTGCACTGAGTAGTCAGTACCCACCATCAGACTTCGCCATTAAAGTCGGAATGAAAGCAACCAAACCAATGAATAATAGGATGGACTTCATTTTTAAACTTTCAGATTCTACAAAATCAAATAACTCGCATTTACCATACTGTATTAAAGCATATAATTGAAAGCAAATTATATAGCGAGGCGGAAGTCATATGATTGACTATTTGCTACAGCCTATATCATCTAGTTTGTCAACCCACTAAACTCAGCCTTCAGATATCTTACTTTACAACTTCAAGACTTCCTTTTGTTTTCACTCCTACGAAAACGACGTGGTTATAGATCCAAGCTACTGACTCAACAAGAAGTTAACCGTGTTTTGGCCTACTCGAAACAAACCTTTCAAATGTCCAGCGAAGCAGTTTTCCTTTACTCAGAAGAACCGCCCCAGAGCCGGAAATCAAGGAAGTGGAGATATTGACATTATTTGTTGTCTCGCTAAAACCCAGGGTTTGGTAAATGCATGTCCTATAATAAGGTCTGGATGCCTTGACAGATGTTTGGTCAACCATTGACTCACCACGCAACTGTCAACAGGAAAAAAAGGCAAGAAAAATACCCAAAACATCAGCGGAAAAAAGAGGACAAACCAGGGGTGGATCCAGTACTAATGCACAAATTTGCATTACAAAACAAAGTGGTTTATATTTTCAGCAGTTTTCTTGTGTCATGCAAATTAGTGCTCTAGTGCTGGATCCACCCCAGGAACAAACGCTGCTCTCTGTCGCGCGCACGCAAATAAGACGTTTGTTAAAGTAACGTCGTATTACGTTTCTGACAATATTTATTTTGTGACAGCACAAATGAAACGTATACAACACAAGTAGGTATAGACCACACGATATGAAGAACTGGTTTTAGCAACTGACTACTCATCCGTGTTCCAAATAAGTTCGATGTCGTAAGAATCGCCATCTTTGATATCATTTTTCTTGTAAAATTGTGCCAATTGGCCCCCTTGTCTGTTATTTTCTCTTATCGGAACCAGCCTCAAAACAGCACCTTCTCCACCTTAGAAAATAAAATCTGCATGTGTTAGATTAATATATCACATGTGTTTCACGTGCTCATCAGTTACCACTGAACTATATATACTTATCATTATGTAAAAACTGTGAAAATGATACTTTAAAATATTTTTACTTGTTTTTGACCGCGAGATCTTACCCTGGGCACTGGATGCAAACGGGTACTCGTGAATACTATAGCCTTTTGGTTTTCTCCTGGTATGAATAGCGAAGTACATGTTATTCCAGACGGCTGGACGACTTGGAGGTGTGCTGCGAGACAGTTTAAAAACCGGCACTTGTAAGGCAGGACGATTCTCTGATGATGATTCCTCGTTACTAGGTTCTTCATGTTTCACTGCAAGAGAATACTCGTGCACACAGAAATACTAATAAAGGTATCCATGCATACAATAAAACTGATGAAACAAAATTGCACTGTAGTCAGTACCCACCATCAGACTTCGCCATTAAAGTCGGAATGAAAGCAACCAAAGCAATGAATAGTAGGATGGACTTCATTTTTAAACTTCCAAACTTCTACAAAATCAAATAACTCGCATTTACCATACTGTATTAAACCATAACTGAAAGCACATTACATAGCGAGGCGGAAGTCATATAATTGACTATTTGCTACAGTCTATATCACTCTAGTTTATCAACCCACTAAACTCAGCCTTCAGATAACTTACTTTTTAACTTCAAGACTTGCTTTTGTTTTCACTCCTACGAGATACGCCGTCAGTGGTTATAGACCCAAGCTACTGAATCAAGAAGAAGTTAACCGCCTTTTAAGACCGTTTTCCACTTCAACAGTATCGCAGCGAAACGTAGCGTATTTCATTGTTTTAAAGTCATTCGTTCTGGTCGAATACTTCGGAAACAAAGAAATACGTTACGTTACGTTACGATACGGTTGAAGTGGGAAACAGGCCTTAGCCTACTCAAAACGTACCTTCAGTCAAATGCCCAGCGAAGCAGTTTACCTTTACTCAGAAGAACCGCCCCAGAGCCGGAAATCAAGTAAGTGGAGATATTGACATTTGTTGTCTCGCTAAAATCCAGGGTTTGGTAAAATACATGTCCTAATAAGGTCTGGATGACTTGACAAATGTTTGGTCAACCATTGACTCACCACGCGACTGTCAACAGTAAAAAAAGGCAACAAAAATACCCAAAACATCAGCGGAAAATAGAGAACAAACCAGGAGTGGACCCAGCACTAATGCACAAATTTGGATTACAAAACAAAGTGGTTTATATTTTTAGCAGTTTTCTTGTGTCATGCAAATTAGTGCACTAGTGCTGAATCCACCCAGGAACAAACGCTTGTCTCTGTCTCGCGCACGCAAATAAGACGTTTGTTAAAAAAATGTCGTATTACGTTTCTGACAATATTTATTTTGTGACAGCACAAAAGAAACGTCTACACCACTAGTAGTTATAGACCACACGATATGAAGAACTGAATCTAGCAACTGAACTGACTAACTAATTTGTGTCGTTAATAAGTTTGATGTCGTAAGAATCGCCATCTTTGATGTCATATTTCTTGTAAAATTGTGCCAGTTTGCCCCCTTGCCTGCTGTTTTCTTTTATCGGAACCAGCCTCAAAACAGCACCTTTTCCACCTTAGAACATGAAATCTGTGTTACATTAATATCTCACATGTGTTTCACGTGCTCATCAGTTACCACTGAACTATATGTACTTATCATTATGTAAAAACTGTGAAAATGATACTTTGAAATATTTTAACTTGTTTTTGACCGCGATATCTTACCCTGTGCACTGGATGCAAACGGGTACTCGTCAACATTATAGCCTTTTGGTCTCGTTCCAAACTTAGTACATCCAGAATCCACTCTGTTTTTCCTGATTTGGGCCTTGTCTGTAATGCGGGTTAAAGTTGCAGATTTCCCCTTGACATAAATAGCGTTGTGCACGTTATCCCAGACATGCGGAAAGTCACTGCGAAAATTTTTAAAACCGGACGTATAAATGCGGCACGTTTCTCAGATGATGATTCCTTGTTACTAATCTCGTGAGTTGCGGAGTCTAAATAATTATAAAAACAAATATGATAACACTTTTCGCTTTGCTTTTCTTTTCAAGGCCTTTTTTCGATATTTCGCCTTGAGTCATACTTTACGCCATTATACAGCTTTACGGTATAAATACAGTAAGTTGATGGGTTGAAATAAAATAGACGGTTTAAATAGTGAATTAGATACGAACCTCTTCCATGAATGGTTGTTGTGAAGGCGGCGAAAAGAGCACAAACAAGAAATGGCAAAAAAACTTTCATCCTTGATTAAAACGTTGATGCGAGTGTTTAAAAGTTAATCTTCTGGCTTCTGTAAGTCTGAAAAAATAATCATACTCAGTTAGACTATTGCTGTGTATTTTATCACATTATTTTCATTAATAAAAGCATACAATAAAATCGCAAAACAGAATGACCCAACTATGTGGTAAATTGTTCAGTTAAAAATGTTGCGTATTTATTGCAGAAAGAAGAAGTTTCTGCATGTAGAAAAGTATTGGAAATTTCATTTTTTGTTCTTAACCTGCGTTAAACTAACCATGGTCCACGCGGTGTCACTAAAACACTAAAATACTGCAACTATACAAGTTCATAACATTAAATTATCAATAAAAGTTTATACCTTGGCTTTGGATAATGAATAACTTCGCCTTTAAGTTCGTGTAAGATCTTTACACGCGGATGAATACTTTGAATATAATAAACACGAACCGGATGAAAAACATAAATACATAACTTGCGTGTTCAATACATCAGTTCTCCACACCTGCTTTCATGTGTCATGTGTCTTACCGTATTAAAGAATTATCGCAGGGTGTTTAATTGTACTAATTTCACACTTTAACCACTTCATTGTTTTCAATGACACTTTAAACACTTTTTTGTGGGTTTTTTATTGTCTATTATCTTGCCATAATCTTGTATGGTTGACAAAATGTCTTCTAAACCATGAAATGGCTACTTTTAAACTGTTAACCGCATTGCTGCTTCTGCGTTTTCTCACAAAAATATAACATTTCCGTGAGTATTTTAAGTATACTTTCTAAACTAGTTTTAATTAACAGACGATATTCGTGTATATATGTTGTAGTTCGCATCAGTAAACCCAGGTTTTGAAAGAAATTTCGGCCCTTAAAATCACTTGAAGTTATTCAAAAACTCAATACCCACATCATGCATCACCAGGGGCGTAATTACCAGAGGTGTGAGGATCGCGGGGATCGTGTGGGGGTTTGGGTAACACCCCTAATGCGTAATTCGCAAGCGATTAGGTTAGTTTTAGTTTAAGTCGATTTTGAGACAAAAGTCAGTGGTCACATGAGTACGTATCGTATTTAACTATATTCGTGTCATTTACAAGAAAGAATTGTTTGGCGGAAAATTATTGAAAAGATTGATTAATTACGTTACTTTGTGGCAAGAATCACATGTATAATTATTAGTTATTTTGAGAAACATCAGTGCAAAGAACTGACGTCAAAATTATTAGTTTGTGACAATTTTATGTAGTAGTTACTACATTGAGGAAAGAAAACAAAAACTAGCCCAAGTGAAGAAGGGAAAAAGTAGTTTGTGTTAATGTTAGTACCGTGTGAACTTATCATGCAATTTATAAGAGAAATATATATGCAACTACACAAGTTCATAACATTAAATCATCAATAAACGCTTGTACCTTGGTCTTGGATAATGAATAACTTCGCCTTTAAGTTCGTGTAAGATCTTTACATGCAGATGAATACTTTGAATAAACAGAACGATAAAAAACATAAATATATAATTGCATGTTCAATACATCAGTTCTTCACACCTGCTTTCATGTGTCATGTGTCGCACCGTATTAAAGAATTATCGCAGGGTGTTTAATTGTACTAATTTCATACTTTAACCACTTCATTGTATTCAATGGCACTTTAAACACTTTTTTGAGGGGTTTTTAGTTAATGTCCATTATCTTGCCATAATCTTGTATGGTTGACAAAATGTCTTCTAAACCATGAAATTGTTACTTTTAAACGGTCGACCGCGTTGATGCTTCTGCGTTTTCTCACAAAAATAACACTTCCGTGAGTTTTTAAGTATATTTTCTACACTATTTATTAACAGGCGATATTCGTGTGTATATATGTAGTAGTTCGCGTCAGTAAACCCAGGCTTTGAGAGAAATTTTGGCCCTTAAAATCACTTGAAGTTATTCGGGGCGAAATTACCAAAGGTGTGAGGATCGCGGGGATCGCGTGGGGGTTTGGGTAACACCCCTAATGCGTAATTCGCAAGCGATTAGGTTAGTTTTAATTTAAGTCGATTTTGAGACAAAAGTCAGTGGTCACATAAGTACGTATCGTATTTAGCTATATTTGTGTCATTTATAAGAAAAAATTGTTTAACGGAAAATTATTGAAAAGACTGATTAATTACGTTACTTTGTGGCAAAAATCACATTTATAATTATTAGTCATTTTGAGAAACATCAGTGGAAAGAACTGACGTCAAAATCAGCCGTCATTTATGGACCTAGTGCAACCTTGTAACAGTCACCATTCCCGATCTTCTGCTTTCGATAAAAACCAGCCAGTAATCCACCTTGAATACTGTTTTCTCTTGAAGGAACATTCATTATAACAGCACCCGCTCCACCTTTGAAAATAAAGATTTGTATTTAAATATATGAAACTTGAATCGCGACTTAAGTTATATGTCGTATTTTGCGACAATTTGTGATTGATTTGTACAAAATATATAGATTCATAATCATAGCATCAGAATCTCGACGTTAGCATTTAGGCAGTTCTTCTCACAGACGGGTCATAACATGGACGACAACTCGACTCACTTTGATACGGTTTTAAATGCCCGCTAGTATAGCTGGGTAATAAATTGTGACTAACCTTGCCTGCTCGATGCAAACGGATATTCGTCACAATTTTTTCCCGGTACTTTTGGCAATTTTGGACAACCGGAGTTTCTTCTGTTCTTTGCTATTTTCTTCGGGTCTGTGATGCGGTTTAACGTTGTAGGTTTTCCCTTGGAAATGGCGTTTCGCATATTTTTGCAGACGTCTGGGATACGAGAACAGGGAAATGTGATAGTCGGACACGGTGTTAATGCTCTAAGAAATAACTTAAAGTTGTTGCGTTTCATCCCGTTCAGCGAGTCTATAAACAAATATACAAATATCAAAACTGAAATTTTCATCATGTGTGCCCGAGTCTGCCCTCAAAATCTCGCACACATCTGCTCAGTAGTTAAGTGCGGTGAATATAAAGATAAAGTTGGAGTAATTTCCTTCATGTTTCACTGTAAGAGAATACTCATGCACACAGGATACCAAAGGCATCCATGCATACAGTAAAATGAAACAAAATTGCACAGTAGTCAATACCCACCATCAGACTTTGCCATTAAAGTCGAAATGAAAGCAACCAAAGCAATGAATAATAGGATGGACTTCATTTTTAAACTTTCAGACTTCTACAAAATCAAATAACTCGCATTTACCATACTGTATTAAACCATAACTGAAGGCACATTATATAGCGAGGCGGAAGTCATATGATTGACTATTTGCTACAGTCTATATCATCTAGTTTGTCAACCCACTAAACTCAGCCTTCAGATATCTTACTTTTCAACTTCAAGACTTCCTTTTGTTTTCACTCCTACGAAATACGCCGTCAGTGGTTATAGATCCAAGCTACTGGCTCAACAAGAAGTTAACCGTGTTTTGGCCTACTCGAAACGTACCTTTCAAATGTCCAGCGAAGCAGTTTTCCTTTACTCAGAAGAACCGCCCCAGAGCCGGAAATCAAGGAAGTGGAGATATTGACATTATTTGTTGTCTCGCTAAAACCCAGGGTTTGGTAAATGGAAGTCCTATAATAAGATCTGGATGACTTGACAAATGTATGGTCAACCATTGACTCACCACGCGACTGTCAAGAGTAAAAAAAGGCAACAAAAATACCCAAAAAATCAGGGGAAAAAAGAGAACAAACCAGGGATAGATCATGCAGCACTAATACACAAATTTGCATTACAAAACAAAGTGGTTTATATTTTTAGCAGTTTTCTTGTGTCATGCAAATTAGTGCACTAATGCTGGATCCACCCAGGAACAAACGCTGGTCTCTGTCTCGCGCACGCAAATAAGACGTTTGTTAAAGAAATGTCGTATTACGTTTCTGACAATATTTATTTTGTGACAGAACAAAAGAAACGTCTACAACACCAGTAGTTATAGACCACATGATATGAAGAGCTGAATCTAGCAACTGACTAGTCATCCGTGTCCCGAATAAGTTCGATGTCGTAAGAATCGCCATGATTGATATCATATTTCTTGTAAAATTGTGCCAGTTGTCCCCCTTGGCTGCTGTTTTCTCTGATCGGAACCTCCCTCAAAACAGCACCTTTTCCACCTTAGAACATGAAATCTGTGTTAGATCAATATGTCACATGTGTTTCACGTGCTCATCATGCAGTTACCACTGAACTATATATACTTATCATTATGTAAAAAACTGTGAAAATGCTACTCCGAACTATTTTTACTTGTTTTTGACCGCGAGATCTTACCCTGGGCACTAGATGCAAACGGGTACTCGTCAATATTATAGCCTGGTGGTCTCCATCCATACTTAGTACATCCAGAATCCACTCTGTTTTGTTGGATTTGGTCCTTGTCTGTAATGCGGGTTAAAGTTGAAGGTTTTCCCTTGGTGTGAATAGCGAAGTACATGTTATCCCAGACGGCTGGAAGTGTACTGCGATACAGTCTAAAAACCGGACGTAAGGCAGCACGTTTCTCAGATGATGATTCCTTGTTACTAATCTCGTGAGATGCGGAGTCTAAATAATTATAAAAACAAATTTGATAGCACTTTTCGCTTTGTTTTTCTATTCAAGGCCTTTTTTTCGATAGTTGTTTTGGGTTCATCTCGAGTCATACGTTACGGCTTTGTACAGCTTTACGGTAAAAAACACAGCAAGTTGATGGGTTAAAATAAAAATAGACGGTTTACATAGTGGGTTAGGTTGGATACGAACCTTTTCCATGAATGATTGTTGTGAAGACGGCGAGAAGAGCACAAACAAGAAATGGCAAAAAAACTTTCATCCTGAATTAAAACGTCGATGCGAGTGTTTAAAAGTTAATCTTCTGGCTTCTGTGAGTCTGAAAAAATAATCATACTCAGTTAGGCGATTGCTGTGTATTATATCACATTATTTTCATTAATAAAAGCATACAATAAAATCGCAAAACAGAATGACCCAACTATGTGGTAAAATCCTCAGTTAAAAACGTTGCATATTTATTCCAGAAAAACTTAAAAAGAATTGGTTGCATAGCCAGCTATCGGGAGAGCATCACACCCCCCCGTGTACAACCTGCGACGGTAAAAATAAAAAAAGTTACCTTTGGCTTTGCGTTTCTTGATCAATAATTTTGCGACTATCTTCTTTAAAAAAACGTTGTCTTTCAAGTTGAACAATAACTGAACGCTGGTCGTATGCAGAGTTATAAACTCCGAATGAATCCAATCTAATCTTGTCATCTTTTACACCTGTTTGCGTTCATTTCATAAGAACGGATGAACAACTGCTAAAATGAATCATATCTGATCATGATTTCTTGCCAACCAGTTCCACACCTGCTTTTGCATGTAGTCACGCAATTTGAAGGTCCGCGATTTGAAGATCAGACATCCAAAATCACGGTTCAAAAAAAGTAAACATACAGAGGAAAGTGAAGTCTTTACATTAGAAAAACACTTCGCTGGTTGGACTTTGAATGAATTTGCGGTTGAATGAATTTTGCCCGTTATAAGCCATTCGCGTTATGCATATTTTGACTCACAAAAGACTATACCCAGCAATTTTTAAACGCTTGACATCAAAGCATAGGTTTCCTCTACAGATGATGCTACGATCTTATATAAAACCCCAGTTTGGTTTGATCTCTATCCTAAAATCCTTTAAAAATGCCTCGTGTACGTACATTCTCCCCAGCTGTTCCAAACCTAGCAAACCAAGTTCAGGGTAAACCAAGACGGTTTATGAAGTCTTCGCGTGTTAAGATGCATGGTGTCTCTTAATTTCCATATCAACCAAAGCAATTTACCTGAATCCAAACATCTTCCACTGATTTACTGAACCTCAACAATAACAAGAGGGGAATAATTATAGTCTATCTCATTTTGGATATTTCCACTAGCCACACCAGACCTTGTGGACACTTATACATAAACGTATATTTTTATCTGAATATAAAATACTCAGTCTTTTTTCTTGCTTTATTTTATCATAAATATTAAACAAACGAGTTTTCTAATAGTAATATATACAAACATGCATGTATGCATAGATCTTGCAAACTATGAGTTAAATAAATATAAGCTAAACTTAGACTATGTTATCCTGAACTATATGCGCCTCTCGGGTGACAACATATTCACGACATCATCCTTGTGGGGTTCCTAGTGTTTTCCTCTCAGATTTCTTGAGACGAACCTCTTCCCTGTGTTGCTCTTTTGCTCTGAGCTTCTCTAGCCGTGCTTCCAGCTGTGCCTCGTGATTTTCTTTGTATTTCTCCATTTTCTGTTGAGATTTCTCGGCTTTCTTGCGAATCTCGTTCTCGATATTCTCCTCGCTGACGTGCTTCGCTCGCCTCAGTCTCTCCTCCTCCGCTTCGAATTTTTCCTGAAAACATTTGCGCGGGAAATTTTAGGCTAAATTAATATTGTGCACATCATGCATGCACGGGCGTCGTTTTCGAGCGTTTTCAAAATCGTTTTTCTCTATTTCTCTGTTTAGACGCCGTGTCTGAATGTTGAATTGAAATTGGCTTTAATTTCTATTGTAAATTGACGGTGTTTGAAACCGTTTGGGGATGAGAAGGACCGTGAAAACGCTCGGAAAGGGTACCGTGTGTACATTGCCTTAGAGGCTGGTTTTCATATGTAATTCACGCGTGAGGTCTGAGAAAAGGTTGGTTGATACATTACTTGCACAAATATTGAAAGTACATTTGAGATTACGGATGAAGTGAGCTTTGCAAGCTTAAGAATAGACTCACTATGCGCACACATGCAATACCTGGCGAGCCTTTTCTTGATTTTCCAGAAGCTCCTTGGCCGTTAAAAATTTCTGCTGTGTTTTTTCTTCGAGATCTTTCGAACGATTCTGCTGTATTTCCTCGCGAATATTTTTCGCAATTTCAATCTTCTTAAACCTCGCTTTTTGCTGTTCTTTTATCCCCTTGATTATCGCTTCACGTTTCTCGCTGGAAACTTCCGTCTTCACCGTGATTTTCTCCTCTGTGGACTAGCAATACAACCCACCCTCTCTTAGTGCCGCCTGCATGCCATTAGACACAGAAAGATTGACCTACTATCGCACATGCTCCGGGCGGGCAAATTACCCCCCCCCCCACGGGCAAATTGAGTCAATGGAAAAAGAAATAGCTGTGTAGGACAATAAGGGCGACCTAGAAAATATAAGGCGAGTTTATACGAGAGAAATTTCCCTGCTTGTTTCACAGCATTGTGTTTTTCACTTGCAAAATTTACGCATTAGAAACAATAGATAATCAGTTGAGATGCGTCATTATCTATTGATTTAAAAAACATCGCATCAATTGTGGTATAACAGCATCAAAAGTCGTAGAACAAATTTCTGCCTAAAATGGTGATATAGTGGTTATATAACGATGCACCCTTGCCAGCAGCCTCATCAGTCATCCTACCTTGACAAGCTTCTCTTCTTTCTCGTGAGCATGTTGTAACACATCTTTAAAACGTTCTTGCTTCGCTTGTCGTTGTTTCTCCAGCTCTAATCTGGCCGCTTCTTGCTTTGCTTCAACCGTCTTTCGTTTCTCCTCCAGTTTTACGGCGACCAGCTTCGTCTTTTGCTCCACTATCTCGCTGCGAACGTGATGCACTTGCTTCACGTGTTCGATTTCCGTTGTGATTCTATGTCGTCTCTCGCTCACGAGGATCTACATCAAAAGTTTCAACTATTTTAGCACAAACCTCGGTCAAACTAGACGTCGGAAGTTCCACGAAAGTTTAAGAAAGTCACAAGTAAATCAGGTTGGAGAACTAACCTGTCTTCTATGAGCAGCATCGCCTAGTTTCTTCTCGACAATTTCCTTGGAGATTTCTTTCGCGGGCGACTCAATATTTGGTTTCTTTTCTGGCTCAAGGGCAGGTTTTATGACTACTTCATATGCCACACCATCTTTCACTTCTTTCGCGTTCGTCACTGAAGAGAAAAACAAAGGTTGACACGATTTATTGACAAAGAAAAAAGTTGATAAAATTTTGACGTCACTCCTCGGTCGGACATGTATATAGGGCCGTCTTTTTAACGCTACTATCTTAATAAATCAAATTAATTTGATTTCCTAAAGGTTAACGACTTTTCACGGGTCGAAAAACAATGAGATTTTCAATGAAAATGGGACAATTTTGATCACTGGATCATGACTGAGTGTTATATTAAATATGCATAACAGCGATATTTTCAAAACAAACAAAAGACAATCGGGGTTACTCTGAACTAATCATGACATGGGAAACAATGAGGATTTCAAAACAACGTAGTGAAGGAACAAAAGAAAGTTATCTTCAAAAGATCATGACTGGACGATACGAAGTCGAAGAACAGCGAGATTTCCCAAATTACTAGCTCATCAACCGTGAGATTGGGCCACGTTACAATTCAACACTTATTGCCAGCCATTATCTTATATTTTAGCGTAAGAATACCAGTATATATTGGGTATAAACTACATCTAAACTAAGCATTTCAGCAGGCAATCTCTCCATACCTAATTCCTGAATTTTTTCATCGTCATTCTGTGTGTGGACAATATCACCGTCATTGTGCGATGTTGCTTCTTTTTCCACCGGCAAAGCTGCTTCCATTTTATCTTGATTAATAATCGTTTCCGTGGCTTGCTGATCAGAAACAGCTAAGGTTTTTTTTGTTTTACTATAAAGAGGATAAAATGACTTAATACACCAATAAAACTTCATTTCTGAATCACTACAAACACCATGCATTACCATTCAACAGAACAGTCAGACTGGGTTCATTTTAACACAACCTAGCGGCTGTTTTTAGGCTGGTAGATTGTGTCGAAACAACAATTCCTGTATTTCATTGTAAGTCCAAATCATTTTATTTGTTTACGATGCTATACAATATGATAGAAAAGCGTTATCCAAGGTACAGCGAACGATATGCAATTTAGAAGAAACGGTTGAATTGTCGCAAACATGCAAAACAACAACATCGTGGTTGAATTTGTAGAGTTTTTTTTCCAGCTCAGTATTTTACTTTTCCTGGCAGTCGACTTTTCACGATAAGTACAACAAAGCCCTGAATGAATACCACATAAAATATCACATCATTTTATTTAACAAAAGAATACTTAAAACAGATTAAACGCCCAAGATTAAACAATCTGTACCGTCTTTGATATAGACAAACTTGGTATCAAGCCTTCCGCTTGGTCAAAAGAACGCTTTTAAAACGAGGATAACAACTTTATAAGACAAACTATCGCACACCTTACCAAAAACGTTATCTCTTGAGGATATAAACGTAAGAAAATAGTCGAAAATTCTCTCACCTTTGGCGTTTCCCCATGAAGTTCAGTTGAAAATGGCTGACCAGCTCTTTAAAAATCACGAATACCAAAATGATTTCATAAAAGCCGCGTGGATTGGTCACGTGCAAAATACAGCCACGTTGATTGGTTGAAATCTTCCAGGAGACATTCAATGGGCATTGATTAAAATTCATTGGTTAATTAAAAAATTTTATCACAAATAGCGCACGTTCCAGGCTAAACACAGGAAAAGGTAAAACGCTGCAGGGTGTATTGAAAGACGAGGACAAAATAAATATAGGGACAAATCTATGCACTTCATGAACATCTAGTTAATCCCCATAGATCTAGCGTTAGCCCTGATAACAACAGGCGGGTGTTAATAAAATTATTCACATTCAGGATTCCAAACTAATTAACTAATTAGAGTACAATCATTTCTTGGACAAACGATTCATATTTCGAAAAATATTTCCAAGAAGCGAGCCTGGTGAGATACTCCTTTTTAACAAACAAAGTCAAATAGTTTTTTTAGACATTTGTCTGTCATTTTAGTTTCTACCGCTATACCCATTAAACATTTTCATCTTTGTCATAATTGCATTAGGAACAGCGACTTTTTTGTGAAAGATGAAAGAGAATTCTGTAACGCGTTTGAATAATCGTTCAGTTGATATGTCTCGTAATCCGGAGGTGTTAAATCTCCAGATGTTGCCATCTGACATAAATCTTCGAGCATCGCCGCTCTCTTTGGACCTAAAAGAAAAAAAAATTACCAATAAAGAAAAAACTATATTAAAAAGTCAACGTCTTCTATTTCTCTATAACTAAACCCCCCCCCCCGGGTTTTAAAACTTTAGGGGGGGTGATGACACATGAATGTAGGTGATTGCTGAAGGAGAGACCACGCACTTCACATGCAAACGAGTCATTAGAACTCACATATAATATCAAAACCTGAATTACTGTTGAAACTTACTCTCGGAGTTTCGTTCATTCCATTTCGTCATCCAAAAACCACGCAATTTAACGTCTTTGAAAATAAACGCACTCTATTGGAGAAGAAAAGTCATTTTTACCCAACTAAATCATTTTAAAAAAAATATGATGATTGAACTGGGTTAATTCCGTAGCACATGACTGAGATGCAATTTTGATGAAAAACTAACCGTAGGGATGGTAATTGGTTTCCGAGACATTCCACCATAAGTGACCATCGTTCCTCTTTCACTGATAAAATACAAGAAAGCTCAGTTAACCAGGAGAACACCAGACGTGATATACAGAGGAATGCCAGACAATTAATTCATGCAGGAATGGCGTAAATGATATATATTTAAGCTATATGCCTTTGCTTCCAAATCTTACCTTAAATATCGTATTAATTGAGTTGAACTTTTCCCTCCGACACAGTTTAGAGCCAATCTTGGAGCCTTGTGATGCTATGTGAAAATGGTGAGCAAGATGAAGCATTTTCATGGACATATATTAGGATTCATGACCTGGTCAAACCGCGAGAACAAGAGTTGCATGAGAGTTGACTGGATATTACCACACGTAACAGTCAAACGAGGGAAAACTCTCGTCAACTCTCATGATCTGCTCAAACAAGAACAAGAGTTGCACGAGAGTTGCCTGGATATTACCACACGTAACAGTCAACATAAAAACTTAGCTGATCAAGTCCACAGTATAAATCTACCTTCAAAATTTCCTTTATCCTATTTGCGTTCTGAAATTCGTCTTCTGTAAAGACGTAGTTTGCCCCAAGTGACGTTAAATTTTGTTTTAACTCCTCAATATTTTCTCTGTGTCCAGAAAACAAACATTGTAAGCAATTCCTTAGCTAAATACGATGCAGAATAACGAAAGAAAATGAGGAGAGATTATTTACCGATCTCTGACAATGTTTACTGAAGTGATGCCCCAAGATGCAGCAAGTTGTATAACAGACTGCCCTACACCGCTGTTAGCACCATTTTGCAGAATTACATCACCTGTGATCAAATATTGTTTAAAGTATTTGCAAGTAAACATCTCTGAAACAACATCAAACCACATGGACATTAGGATTACCTCGCTGTAAACGTTCAAAGTCTTTGAGCATTCTGTAAGCCGTGCAGGGGTTGACAGAGAGCATAGCTGCGACTTCTATTTGTAGACCTTCTTTATATGGGATCTTTAAAACATCCTTCTTATTCAAAACCTTCTTCTCTGACCAACACCCTGGAGATATTCATTATTAGAATCAGAAATTTCTGTCCAGCACTTCTTTCAAAAGAAATTCTGCTCTTCAATGTGCCATCACAAGTACAAAAAATGCTTTAATTCAGGTATTAAAATGCTGGGTTAATTATGGAGCTATGTAAAATGTATGGTTGTTACGATTACCAAGTCCTGAATCAGCCATTAGTACCCAGTCTCCAACATTAATG